>NC_056732.1:227486982-227659482 GCF_019279795.1 Protopterus annectens | reverse complement strand
ACTCTCCACAGTAGTCATTGACATCTGACACTGACTTGGATGAGTCAGTAGGGTCCCCTCAACCCCCTCTGAGGATATCTCCTTTACGGAGATATTAGAGATCCTTAATCAGAGGGGAGGTTGGCAGTTCAAAAGCCCTACTGAAAATGAGTCAGTGCTCTTGAAGGCTTTCAGGTCTCAACCTTCCACTTCTTGGGTGTCTCCGCCTTATGATGAGCTCATGGAGCTGATCTCTCGTAAGGCATGGGAGTCTCCAGAGGCCATGGAACCTGTCCCTCGGAAGCCAAATAAGTTCATCTCTGCCCCAGTGGACAAAGCCTTTTTGACTAAGGGAGTGCCTGTTGATGCCAGGGTGGTGGCTGCAGCCACCAAAAAACGTCTGAGACGTCCTCGTCTATCCATCCTCCTAACAGAGATTCTAGGATCATGGATAGATATGGGAAACACATGTTTAGTTCAGTGACCTTTTCCCTTCGATCACTGAACTATTTAACCCTTTTTACAAGACTACAAAGAGATCTCCTGAAAGAGCTAGGAGATACTCTCCAGGGTACAGTAGCTGCAGGGGTTGTCAACAAAGTTCTGAACCACAAGGAAGAACACTGCTGTGACCCTTAATCAGGAACTGCAGGTTAGCACCAACTCAAAAAATGACGACAGTTTACCTAGGTTTCATCTTTAATAACCAGACTTCTTCAGAACAAACAGGTCACATACCCTAACAAACTTTAAATACTCTTCCACTAATTGCATTCAATTACCATACCCATTTTCCAATAAAATATGCAAATAAGCTTACATTCATTTTTAAAATGTATGCTATACATCAAATACACTCCTACTACCACTAAATTACAAAATCATACTTGGCACATGCATGAAAATGCAATACTAGGTCAATGAATAAAGTATAAAATGAAAAAATGAAAAAAAAAATATATAAAAATATATATATAAATATGTAATTAACATATATTAAAACAGGTAACATACTACAAAACATTAATTCACAATCTATGGTAAAAATTCAGAAACTAAAAGGCAAATAAACAATAAATAACACAACAATATATATGTTAATATGAAATGCATTCCACATTAAATAAGTTTTTATATATGCCCCCATTACCCCATAATATGTTTTAATTTTAAAATGGGAGCTAAACTTATATCATCATTGATGCCTGAAAACACTGTGGCATCCAACCTTAACTGCCACTTCATTTCACATATATCAAGGTGCACGTATAAAACAGCATCTTGAACATCTTTTTTAATATGCTGTATTACACAAAATTTAAATTGATAACCAGAATTTTGAAATGAGGTAGTACGTAAAAGAAATGAAGGTAATTACATGGCGTTTACAAATAGTAATAGGAATAGCTTGACAAACAATAATCATTCTACTGGAAATTCAACCAACAAAAGGATAAGTGACATGACAAAAAATACCACAGTAAAGTCAGAATCTGAAATATATTTTATTACCACGTACTCCTATGATGCAAAATACATTGTTGAAATAATTCAAAACAATTGGAGGTTGTTAAGACTGGACAACAATGTATGGAGTAAGTTGAATAGGTCCCCAAAAAATGTATATAGAAAAGGAAGGTCATTTAAACAGCTATTTGAAAGGGGTGGAAGTGGCCTTTATGATACAGGTGAGTCAAATAGAGTTAAGGGTAATTTCAAATGTGGGAGATGCAATGTATGTCAGCATATTTTGGTAACTGGTTTCAAGATAGAAGTAGTGGATGTGCCCATTGGTATATATGGGCATTTTGATTGTTTCACCAAGAATGTTGTTTATTTAGCAAAATGTGTTCAGTGCTCAGCCTTTTATGTAGGAAAGACTTGTAGAGCCTTCAAAGAAAGAATTAGTGAGCACATTTTGGATATTAAACATATGAAAAGTACTAATGCTTTAGTTAGACATATAGAACAAAATTCTGGTCATCAATTTAAATTTTGTGTAATACAGCATATTAAAAAAGATGTTCAATGTGCTGTTTTAGATGTGCACCTTGATATATGTGAAATGAAGTGACAGTTAAGGTTGGATGCCACAGTGTTTCCAGGCATCAATGATAATATAAGTTTAGCTCCCATTTTAAAATTAAAACATATTATGGGGTAATGGGGGCATATATAAAAACAGATTTAATGTGGAATGCATTTCATATTAACATTTATATTGTTGTGTTATTCATTGGTTATTTGCCTTTTAGTTTCTGAATTTTTACCATAGATTGTGAATTAATGTTTTGCAGTATGTTACCTGTTTTAATATATGTTACATATTTATATATATATATATATATTTCATTTTTTCATTTTTTACTTTATTCATTGACCTAGTATTGCATTTTCATGCATGTGCCAAGTACGATTTTGTAATTTAGTGGTAGTATGAGTGTATTTGATGTATATCCTACATTTTAAGAATGAATGTAAGCTTATTTGCATATTTTATTGGAAAATGGGTATGGTAACTGAATGCAATTAGTGGAAGAGTATTTAAAGTTTGTTAGGGTATGTGACTTGTTTGTTCTGAAGAAGTCTGGTTATTAAAGACGAAACCTAGGTAAACTGTCGTCATTTTTTGAGTTGGTGCTAACTTGCAGTTCCTGATTACGGGTCACAGCAGTGTTCTTCCTTGTGGTTCAGAAGTTTTTGTGTGTCTTTTATACTTTTTGTCAACAAAGTTAACACACAGCTCGCTACCTTAAACACGATTATGAACTCGTCCATGCGCCTCATATCTTATGCAGCTAATGGTTCGAGTAGAGTCGCTAGTTCAGGCATTGCTCTGCATAGACAAGCCTGGATGTGTCTCTGTTCCTTTGTGGAGCCTTTCAAGTCTCCCTTTATCAATACACTATTTGATGGCTCATCCCTGTTTGGACCCAAGGTAAAGTTAACTCTAACCAGGTGTGAGCAGGAAGGCAAGACTCTATCTGCCATTGGAGTCCATTTTTCTACCCCTACTCGGCCCTATCCCAAAGGTCCTAAGGGTGGAAAAATGTGGTTCCAAAAAGCACAGGGTGCCTTTCAGGACACACGTGGAGAAACCCCTTCTATAGGTGGAGGAGGGGGTTATAATGGAAGATGCCACCAGCGTGGCAGGGGGGGGGTCCGCAACAGCATGGTGACAGAAGCCAGTTCTCTAGTCAGCCCTACCAGCGCTCCTGAAAGGAGACCCAGCTGTCTGGCTCTGGAGGCAGTCAGGGGTCACTTATCTTTGTACCTAGAAGCCTGGCTAAGCATAACATAAGATACCTGGGTCCAAAGCATCATTTCCAGAGGGAATTTCATACCGTTCTCTTCCCCTCCCACTCCCATAAACAGAATCCCAGTTGTTCCACCCAGTCTCAGGGAACAAGCAACTATAGAGGTCCGCAAGTTGCTATTAAAAAAGAGTCATCCAGCCAGTCCCAGCAGACCAAGTTGGATTCGGAACTTACTCAAGATTCTTTTTGGTTCCAAAGAAAACAGGGGACTGGAGACCTATCTTGGACCTCAGCAGACTCAACCAATTTGTAAAAAAGAGAAGTTCCGAATGGTCATGCTTCAGGCCATTCTTCCCTTTCTAGGCAAAGGCAATTGGATGTGCTCCATCGATCTCAATGATGCGTACTACCACATAAAGATGGACATATGCTCCAGAGATCACCTACATTTCTGGCTGGGAGTCAATCACTACCAGTTTTGAGCCCTGCCCTTTGGTCTCACTACAGCCCCCAGAGTGTTCACCAAATGCTTGGCAGTGGTCATGGCTCACCTGAGGCGTCTAGGATTCCAGGTGTTTCCATATCTAGACGATTGGCTCCTCACCGCTACCACCAGGCATCAATTGATTCAGGCAACACAATCTACTCTGACACTCGGCCACCACTTAGGTATTGCAGTCAACTTCGAAAAGTCTGCCTTGTCGCCATCGCAGCATACCATCTTTATAGGAGCAGAGTTAGATACTTCAACCACCACTCTACGTCTTCCAATCGAAAGGGTCTCACTTCTTCGCCAACACATCAACTCATTGGTGTCAAAGAACAGAGCTACAGCCGCAGAGGTCTTGAAGGTACTAGGTTTGATGGCGGCAGCAATTTTAGCCATTCCACTCACAAGGATGCATATGCGAATTCTTCAATGGCTCCTGTTCACTCAATGGTCTTACCAGAAGTTACCAATGAACCATATGATTCTCATCACAAATTCTTGCAAGAGAGACCTTCTGTGGTGGTTGACGTCTCTTCATGTCCCAATAGGAAGACCCTTTGTGCCCCCCCCCTAGTAGCCACTGTCACCACAGATGCTTTCCTGCTAGGGTGGGGGGGGGCATTTTCAGGGAAAGACTGCCCAAGGCACATGGACGGATCAAGAGTCACATCTGCATATCAATGTTCTGGAGTTGAGAGCAGTACTTCTGGTGTTGCATACTTCCAGGACTCTCTTCCTCTAGGGACAATTGCAATTCAGACAGACAACATGTCAAGTCGTCTGGTACTTGAACAAACAGGGCGGAAACAAGTCTTACCCCCTTTGTTGAGAAGCCCTCAGGGTATGGCAATGGGCTGTGTCATCCCAGTGTTTTCTGTTAGCAATGCACATCCCGGGGAAATCCAACGTGATAGCCTACAAGCTGAGCAGGGCAATACTGTTGCCTCACGAGTGGTCTCTCAACAAACACATTGTAGACTTAATTTTCCACAAATGGGGCCAACCTTGCTGTGACCACTTTGCCAGTCACATCAATACCAAATGCAGAAGCTACTTTGCCCTAATACCACCTCTAGGACATCCCCAGAGAGATGCCCTCATACAGGATTGGCCTCCGGGTCTCCTATATGCATTCCCACCTATTCCATTGATACCCAGGTTTTTACAGAAAGCAAAATCGCTGGGACAGACTGTTATCCTCATTGCCCCCCATTGGCCTCGACAGATTTGCTTCCCCTTCCTTCACCAAAATCTGCTGGAGGATCCCTGGATCCTGGACCCAGTTCCAGACCTCCTGACACACCCGTCAGGGGCCTCCATCCTTCATTGCAGTCTCTAAAGCTGACTGCTTGGCTGATCCACTTCCCCAAATAGCCAGACTTCATTCACTCTCAGATGACACAAGACAAATTCTATTGTCTTCTCATAAGCCACAAACCAGAAAACTATATCAGAGTAAGTGGAAAAGGTTCTCAGTTTGGGCCAGTATACAAAAAATTGACCTTTTCCGAGCTCCTCTGTTGTCCATTTTAGAGTTTTTGACAATGATTTTTAAAGAAGGAGCAGCAGCTGCCACAGCTCAGGTTCAGTTAGCTGTCACCTTGGATTCGATGGGTTAAATGTTATGGCCCATAATTTATCTAGGGGTTTTCTTAAAGGTGTTTTTCACATGAGACCTCCTGTCAAAATCCCTTATTCTCCCTGGAATTTGAATTTTACGCTGTCTCAAATAATTCTTCCCCCCTTTGAACCAGCATCATCTTGTGATCTCAAATTTTTGTCCTGGAAAACTATTTTTCTAGTGGCCATTACTTCTGCCCGCAGAGTGTCAGAACTTCAAGCATTATCTATCAGACCTCCTTACATGATTTTCCATGCTGACGGAGTATCTCTCAGAACAAACCCCTCCTTTTTGCCTAAAGTCTGTTCCAATTCCGATATCAATCAGGTCATTGAGTTGCCAGTCTTTTTTTCCCAACCATTCCAACAAACTGGAATACATGCTGCACAAACTTGACGTACATAGCTCAGATTTTATCTTGATAGAACTAAGTATATTGGAAAATCAGATCAATTCTTCATATCCTTTTCAGAGACCAGAAAAGGTAGACCAGTGGCTAAAACAACCCTTTCAAAATGGTTAATGGGTTGTATCTCATTTGTTCATGCAAATGCTAACATACCTTTGCCACACAAAGCAAAGGCTCATCCAACCAGAGCCATTTCTACGTCTTCTGCTTTTCAAGCTAACTTGCCCCTTGACAACATTTGTGCTGCAGCCACTTGGTCTAAGCTTCATACCTTTATCACTCATTACAAAGTAGATAAGGCTTCCAGGGACAGGTCTTCTTTTGGTTCCACGGCCCTGAAAAATGTACTCCCGTGAGCCACCCAGGATTGTGGGTGCTAGGGACGCTATCCATCAGTAAGAATAAATGGCGAGATTTAACAACTTCACATAAAGAAGTTATGTACTCACCATAACGTTCCATGTGAGTTGTTTATCTCGCCTTTATTCTCACGTCCCACCCTCCATCCCCCTCCTGTCTGACAGTTGACCTAGAGGCAAGTATCATCCTGGTTGTTCAATACTTCTTCTTCCTTCTTAGGGAGTGCTCCCCTTACAGGGGTATATATAAATGCAGCAAACAAGATCTGAGGTAATTCCAGCAGTGCATCATGGGATAAGGGGCTTGGTCTCGAGCTACTGGCAAACCTTGAGTTTTGCTATAGGCCGTGTCGGAGCCGAGGATTGTCTCTGAACCCATCAGTGAGAATAAAGGCGAGATAAACAACTCACATGGAACATTATGGTGAGTACATAACTTCTTTTTTGCATGTATTGTTCCCACAGTTTCCTTTTTTATGTAATTTACTCCTACCCTTTTCTAAAGATCCCACTTCCTGTTCTTTTAACTCTGCTACAAAATTTACTACTTCAAGAGGAGCTGGTTTAGATTTTGATTTCCATTTTTTAGTAATCGCTTTTATGGCCGGCACCAAAATTAAAATTAATAAGATCTTACTATGTCTAGGCAATTCATATACTATATTCTGGGTCAAAAAAAATCCTTAGTTACACTAATTTCCTTACCCACTATTCCTGACAAACTCCTGCCTACTTTCACTATAACCATGCACTGTAATAGTAGTATTTATGGGCATGTGTGCAGTGACACAGCTTTTACTACCTGCAGTGTATGTGCAGGTGTCTATGATGAGGTGTGGTCAAGGTATTCTTGGGCACAAAAACTCATGGCCTCTGTGTCAGCTTCCATGTCCATGGACCCTCTGCAAGCACAAAACAGAAAAGCAATATCCACCATTACACATAACAAGGCAATATATCAATACATGCATGTGTATGTGCATGTATGGGTAAACTATTACTAATGGTGACACCTGCTAGACTGAAGTATGTGAACATTTTTCATGGGTCACTTCCAAAAGTCAGTATGGGACCATTGCACAACAAGAATGTTAAACTGTAATCCCCATCCATAAAATGCATACAGAAAATGCTAACAACAAGAATTGCCCATATATGGCAAACACAAACACCTGTCCCTCTTTACGCAACCAATCCCCCCCAAAAAATAATGTATACTCTGGATTACTCAGCTGCTGCTCAAGCTATCAGTGCAGCTTGATAAAAAGGCCCACACCATAATGATGAAATGAGGCTGTAAAATATAGCTGTGGCATGTGTCCTACTTATGAGTTTGTGAAGAGCAGTGCCTACAACTGCAATTTGCTTTGATGTCTTAAAATATGTTACCTCATTAAGCTGATTTACCCATAAAAATTTGATGACAACTGTTACACTTCACTTCATATTTATATGAATCTTCAGAAGACAGGTACAATTACTAGCCATTGTAATATGTAACAGTCAATAGTCTAATTAAGTACACAATCTGGCAGTGTGCAGACATGAACCAAAAAATTTCAAAAAGCAGCATAAAAATATTGATTAAAGGTAAACAATAAAAAATGCTGGAGGGTAGCATCACAACCAATGCCCTGTATAAAATAAAAAGCACAGTGTGCAGACAAAACTACGGTATGTAAAGAAGCCCCAAACTCTTCCCTTTTCCTGGAGAACTATTCCATTCTAAATCAGTAAAGGAGAGTTTTCTCTAAAATAGTATGCCAAGCTGCAAGAGAATGAAAAACAAAAACATATATTAAAGTAAATGTTTAGTACTAGATATATAAATTACAAGACATATTATATGACAATCAGCTATCAGATGTACCTACAGTGCACCTCAGGGGCCTTTGTTTGGATCTCTTACTATCAGCTATGACACCATGATGACATCTACAAAGGTCACTACTGTGATGCTGACACTGCTCATTAGAGTGGCATATGTCAATGGCATCTAATATCAGCCTGTCAAGAATGCACCAGGCATCATCTTTATATTGGTGATCCTCACAAGAGTTCCTAGTATGGCTCTTCCAGCGGTCATTAAGCAGCAAGCATAACAAATTCTGCTGTCTTTGCTTCACCAACAGGGAGCCCTGCCAACATCAGAGTCCTTGTAAATCATGTTCATTCAGTGGGTCACATTTCAGAAAACTGTGATGGCACTCTTACTGCCACACATGTAAAATCCATCAGCACATGATAATCAGTATCACACAGCTAATGTCCATTTGTGGTACCACCATTACTTAGCACACAAAAGAACATCATGGCATCATGGTGTTATGGTGTGAACACGGAAAGGTGATAACAGTTTTGTTCTTCAGCACCTCTGTAAGATACAGACATAACATACATTTCACCACATTCCTGCGAGGGACATTAACCTGCCCACTCATGCTCATTGTCTTTTACAGGTGCTCATGCGAGTGCATGTAGGTGAGTAAGATTCTTAGCACAACTTTGGTCACTTTTTGCAATGAGAAAACCATGCAGTTCAGGCACATTTAGCCAGTGCCTCAATGTCATGATGATATAAGCTTCAAAACTTTGCCACATAGTCTCCTGTGTCTATTGATTGCCTCATCATTTTACAGAAGATTGCAATGTACAGGGTTGAAAAGTTGCAAAGCAAAACAATAGATGCAGCCTTTGTTCTGGAGTGCATTTTTGTCAAGTGGTAATTTGACTTGCTACTATGAATCTACTTCTGACTGAGCATTTCCTTGAAACTATGTACTTGTATAGATTGTGTATGTTGCTGTTGTTGCTGTTGTTTAACTCATTAACACCTATGCGGTGTGGAAAGCTGCACCTCTTACAGCCTGCACATATCCTTGCATTCCAGAGCATTTTCTGAAAAATCAACTTAAAAAGCATAATATAATCAATGCTTTAATGCAGGACATCCTATATTAACAATCTTAGTGAATTTTATTAATAAATCCTTGCCCTTTCTATTTCTGTCTACTATAAACTGGGAAGTCAGTTAAAAAGTCAGACACAAGAAAGGTCTGGACACCATGAGGAGCTATGGATGTTAACTGGAAGTATGCAAAAAAGGTGCTATAGGCTTGAATGAGTTATAGGACATCTATGCTGCCAGTGTGAGGAGGATGTGTGTTATGCTGACTGTCTATGTACTGCTATGGCAGGGTAAATAGAAAGTTTCTCTGGGATAGAATACTGACTTGCATGTATTTTTTATTGCTATATGTGTTAATGAAATCCATGCATACTTGTAAGTCAAATCAGACGTGTTCAGTGTTTACTGATAGGGCAATTGTTTGACCCATGTACAGCTTTTATATTTTTTTCAGCAGATGCTCTTAATATTGAATTGTATAACGATAGTGGGTTTGTGTGTGCTTGGGGTGGGGGATTCATGTGATGCAGATATTAATAGGTAATATACCTGGGCAACTGTATAAGCAGTAAAGCAACGTTATCTTGCAAGCTGATGTGAATGGTTAGTAACATGCTTTCTGTGAATGATACTAAGGGGAAAGGGAAAGAATAGACAGTCCTGAGAAGAGGAATTGTAAACACTGTGCAACTTTAAGCAGCAGACATGTAGACCCCAAACAGATATGTTTCTGACCTCCACAACCTATTTCATACAACAGAAGTCAACATCTTCCTTGTGTATAGCAAATCATCTCAGGTAGTGCTAAAGTATTTCTGGCATAGGTAGGTTATTCTTTATTATATGTGTTTGTGATGTAACTTATTGTATGTATAGAAACAATACACATTCATGCATACCCCAGTTTGCTGTGATAAACAAATGACGCATATGATCTAAGGATTTGTTTTCCTAGCGCCATGTGTAACAGTCATAATACTCAGTTGTGGAATGCTTTGAAGGGCCATTACATTGTCTTAATGCATATTCTATTTTTTTTGGGGGGGGGGGGGGCAAGTAAGTCCTAAGCAAACACACAAGCCAATACATATCCCATTTTTGTGTGAATTTTTACATTCATACATATATTATATATGTTAAGGCCACATAGTTCTTGCCACACCAGAACCCTACACTTTAAAGTTGAGCTGGTATTTGTAAGGTAGGAAAATAAAAAAATTCTCACATATGTTTTTCGTTTACATTTTAGACAAGAAAGTTACAATGTTTTAAACATTGGAAAAGCAGGTTCATCCATGCAGGGAATGAAGTTGTGCTGTAGGCTCTCTGTCTCTGTGGTCAGCAGTTGATCAGCTATGGGAAATCTCACTGGATCATCCATGATCATGCCTGGTGGGATGTCATGAAAGGCACCAATGCTATCAGCCAGAACAGGACATATGATCAAATGAATCATCAATTCACAAACATGGTAAGTGCTCCAAATGGTTGGCCAACATGTTTGGCACAGGAGCTGAGGACAACTGAAGTTGTCCACTATCCAAGCCACCATTAACAGGAACAGAGGAGTTCCTATCATATCTGTGTGGGGTCCAAATATTTCCACATTCCAGGTTGGAGTCCTAGACATTGGTGCAGTGTTGAGCAGACCACATACAGTTCTGTTGGTGATGCCCCAGCTGTGTATGTCTTAACATGGCCAAGTATCTGGCATAGTAGGTAAATGTATTGTGTGGTGCAATGTACAACCATGGCAGCTTCTTTTTGCAGGGACATCTAGGCTGCAGGTATTGAGGTCACCAACACAAGGAATGTTACCTCTTCATTTCCTGTGCCATTATATTAAGTAGTAGTAGTTTTTAATTCACTGAGCTTTAGCTATTGGTGAAGGCTTTTAATTTAGTTTGAGCAATTTCTTCATTTGTTTTCACAGGTTCTGTGTTATCAGGGAACTCCATCTTGGATATACAGCTGCTTGATGTCAGGTTAGTGACCAGCTCTGATGATGAGGATGGTAGCCAAATCTTGACATAGTCAAGGATCATGATGTCAGTGTTGGACTTGGGGAATGTCATGTTGACTTCCACACAACATTCCTTGGGCACAGCTTCTGAGCCTGTCCACCCTGGCCCCCCATACTTAGGAAGATACGCAAGTACAAGATGTTGCAGAGGGATGTCTTCACTTGCAACACACTAGCCATTGCTTGCTACAAGCTCCAAAGAGTGAGAGGAAGACATTGGTAGATGCAATGTTAATGTCCAAGCACATCATTAGTACTGTCCACTATCTAATTAGGTATGTCCATAGACACTACTCAGCTTTTGTACATGACCCTAGTACAGGAACAGGGAGACACCAACACAGGCCTTTGTGAGCTGGTGAGGGTAGTATTTAGTCTCTGTGCTGACCTCAGGGAGTGCATAGCCCAAATATGCAACATCATAGACATGTGGCACAGGGAGCTTCATGCAGCAGGTAACCCTGCATGGCCAGACATTACTGCCATTGCACTTCCCACTGTCATTCCACCTCTTTCTCCAGTGGGGAGCTCTATCACGGAAAGGGAATGCCACAGTCAAGCATACATAGTGCCACCACATCCATGCCACCATCCAGTGTTGGGTGACTTATGTTGTGACCCGGATGTCCATGCAGACGTGGTGTTTATCATGAAACCACCAATGGCATGAGCCATGGCTCATGGTCATGCACCAGCCCATCCTCTCAGAAAGGTGTAAATCCTGCATGTGAGCCTCCCAGGATAGAGCACCGCTGTGGATGGGGACACACAGTCTGCACATATATCTCCTGTTAGTGCCCAGCAGCTGTGCACCAGATTTCAGTACAGTACTACAACATATGCTGGCACTGTTTCCCAGCAAACACTCAGTCAGACTTCTGCAATGCCACCAACATATACTTGTACAACAATGGATCCAGCACCCCATCCTTGGCCATTCTCTCCTGGATTCTCAACCCACTCATATATCTGGCACACATATCAAAAAATATTGTTCAAACACTCATATAACACACAATTGGCCAAATGACACCGTGTTCCTCCCCACCTGTGCATATGCCTTCTGTACTTCGTAACTTGGGTAGCCTATGTCTGAAGCATAGTGTGGAAAGTCTTTGCATGGTATAGTAGAACCTGAGTGAAAGTTTTCATGCATAATTTTTACTGCTGTGTATAATGCCTTATTTTAGACTATTGTTACAGACCAGACATAGCTTCTTAGCCAATTCCATGGCCATAACTTTCAAAATGCATACATTGAAAATAAAAACAAAGGCTTTTGAAACTTAAGAACATCTGCTAAAAGTATGAACTTCTAATTAGGACCAAATAGTATATAACTCTTCCTGCTTCCAGTAAGAATGAGAGATACTACTCAGAAACATGTTTAAAAACAGAGAGTGAAAAATGATGGAATAATATAAGCACATTATCAAACAGACTATAAAATCTATAGACGTTAATGAACTGTATTGAAAAGTTCTATCACACAAGGCCATTTATTTTTACTTCATGGAAAGTGAAATGTAAGATATTTCCTCTTTCTTTAAATTATTGTTGCCACATGTATATTGGCCTTGTAGTGTGGTTTTTCTGGGCACTGGGCAGCTTGAAAAATCACACGTGATGAGGGGGATTCAGAAAATTGCCTGAAGAGGTAACTAAAGCCTGAAAATAGGGGCATACCTCCAAAAATAGGGACATCCTGTGGAGGGGTAAATCAGGCCTAAAAATAGGGATAGTCTTCCACAATAGGGGCAGTTGAGTGGTCTGGCCATGGCATACTGCACCTGCTTCCATTTGGCATACTCCTCTCCTACAGCCAACTTCCTTTACAGGATCCTCATCAAGGACCTCCTGAATTGCTGAGTCTGAGGCCTCCTCCTTCTGTGCTGTCTGCCCTGCTGTAAATACAAACATGTAATAATGCTGTGTAATGTCTCATGACATGTGCCAGGGTCATAGTGTAGAGCACCCCCAGATGAATCTAAACAGCAGAACCATGTCTTTCACAGACCTAACTTATGTTCAAAAATGCCACAGGCATGTAACAGGGCATAGTTGTAGTAACTCTCTGCAACTGTCTGAGAATTTCAGAGAGGTGTCATTAGCCACAGCTATACAGAATAGAAATAGGGGCTATTCTAGACTTCTGTCTGGCAAATGATTTAATGGTGGCCAATAAATGGGTGACCAAGAGAGAAAGTCACAAGATCACATACAAGACTAGTAAGCCTGGGAATCCAAGAGGGATAGTCACAAGATCGCATACAAGAGTGGTGGACATGCAACTCCAGTAGATTTCATCCCAGTAAGGAAAGGGCAATGGAGTAGAATCAGAAATTGCAAAGTCATCACCAGTGAAACAGTTAGCCTACCACATAAACCCCTGGTTGGCACAATGAGTTGAAAGCAGTGGTCAGACAATGCTCTATGGTGAAAAGAGACTAGGCTAGAGACCTAGAAGTTGACTGGAGTAAAAGCACAAAAGTTGAAGGAAATAGTCAGGGATCTAGCAACTCAGGAAGCAGAACAGTTTGAGATGAAGAAGAATGACATACTCTCAAAACAACATACGTGAAGACTATTGAACAGATATGCATCAGAGCTGAGTATGATAATAAGGTGCAAAAAGAAAGCTGATGGTAGAATGCAGAAGAAAGGAGTGCAGAAAAAAGTGGGCGAGAGAACCAACAGACCAGGCGATGAAGATATATTAGATGGGTAACAAAGAGGCTAATAGAACAATAGTAAATAACAACATATCAGCAGCACTCTACCAGCTTCTGGAAAGTGACTTAGCAGATGGGACAAAGAAACTCTATCAGGTTGTGAGGCAAAGATAGAAAGATAAAGAATATAAAGGATAGGTATGAAAATGTCCAGGAAAGTTAGGTAAGTATGGCAGACCTCATGGATGAGGAGGAACACTGCTGGCAGACACTGCATGGTGAAAAAAAAGTATCTGGGTGCAGTGGTTGAGGAGAAGGAAAGTCTGCATGTGGAGGTCAAAGCTAGAATCAGAGGTGCTGCAGTCAACCGGCACAGTGTGCTAGGTTAGTGCATGGCTGAAGAATGCCAAAGAAGCTAAAAAGTAAAGTGTATAAAACAGTGGTGTGACCAGTGAAACCTGCTCAATGAAGCCAAAGTAGATGAGGATGGTAGAGGTGCTGGAAATGAAGTGCCTGAGATGAGTGGGTGGTAGGATGTACACTGTGGGGCAGATGAACAAAATCATGATATCAGAACAGAAGTCAAAGGAGTTCCAGTTGCAGAGAAGGTGAAAGAGAATAGATTATAGTGGTTTGGTCACATCGGCATGAAAGCAGAAGATTATTTGTTGGAGAAGATTTGGAAGGGATAGGAAGAATGCAGGACAAAATGAGAATGTCCTGACAGGAGATGGACAGGTTGCATGAGAGAAAACATTTGAAAGTCAGGAGATTTGCACTGAATCAAGAGAGGTGGCAGCAGTTGATGTGATACCCTATAACCCCACATAGAAATAAAAATTAGAAAAGGTGATTGATGTTGATTTTAAGAACTGAAAAAAACTGTATGATACTGTAAATACTGGAAATAACTGGAAGAAATGTCTTTATCTTTTAATTATCGATAACTGTGCTGAACAGGTGATAGTATCTCCTTTATATGCCAAATCTTGTACCATTCGGAATAAAAGTCTGCACACAAGATCTTATGAAGGTGGTTTATTATGTAGTAGCATCATACAGTGGAGTTAGATGTCAACAATATCTGAATCAAATTTTACTGTCTCAAATAACAGTGCTGATAAACTGAAATAGACTGAATTATAATGTCCATAGCTTCTTCACTCGTTATATTGTCTGTAAATTCTGTACACAGAAATATTCTTTTCTTCCCAAATAATATAATTAATGTTCCTGAATGCTGGACATTTGACTTGACTTCTGCACTCACTCTGAAGTGTCTGTACCAAACTTCTGTGGAATACACTGCAGTGACTTTCCACATATCAGTCTGAACTAACTTACTGACTTCTTTGTCATAATACTAAAACCCTTTAAGTTTCCTACACATTCTACATGCCACTTTAACCCTGGTTCATGTAGAGGGACAAGACACAGGAGGTGCAAGACAACCAGGTTTCTAATGGTGTGATGAAACAGGAATCTCCCCTGAAAAGTCCATAAAACATTGAATAAAGGAAAAGAGCTTTCAGCCTTCCTTGATAAATCAGGGACATTGGGCCTATGACCTTTATTGGTTAGGAATTTTTTATGTGTTTTTAATTATTTGAATATTTAGTGAGATACATCCTGAAGGAGGTATTGTACTCAATAATTCATCTGATCAGTGCTGAGTATAAACTAACTTTGTCAATTAACTGTGTTAAATAAAAGGATTTCATGACAATCATTGTCACATGATAGTCAAAAGAGAGGGAATTGTCAACACAGGTTCATAGGTCCCTGACTATATTTTGATCTTGTATTGGTATGTTGCCTATACAATATGATGAGAGGAGGGGTTGTATACCAAAAGTGGTAATGCCACACTTTTTGGTATTTGGTTGAGCCCATTTTTAATATACCAAGAGTTTACTAGTGAGAGTTCATTCTGGAGGGTCTGAGTGTTAGTACTTTAACAACAACATCCAGTTTGCAGCTGTTTGCAAACTTTGTTAGCTAGAGGTCTTGTCTCTCTGCTTGGAGATCTAAGAAGTAAAGACAAAAAAGGAGAGGTCCCAGTACCGAGCTCTGATGGATACTGCTGGCCACTTTCATATTTTCTGTATAACACCTGCAACTTGCACTGTGTGAGTTCTGTCTTCATCTGGTTTGCTATCCATCTTACCGCATATGGATTGGTTTTTAAAGCATTTAACTTCTGTATGATGCCGGCATGATAAATGATGTCAAAGAACTTGGCCAAATTAAGATATGTCATCTGTATTGCATGGCTACTCTCCGTAGCTTCCATAACCAAGGAAGTTTTACCAGAATCAGTAGACAGTATTTACCTTTCAAAAAGTTAAACTGCTGGGGATCAAATTGAATAATATTCTAGATATCATACTTTATGAGGTTAATTATAATATTTTCCATAGTTCTACAGATGAGGTTTGTAAGACTGATAGGTCTGCAGTTACCTGGATTGTTTGTAAGGTCATCTTTCTGGAGGGACAGGATGAGGGACAGGACTCACTCATCAATGAATGCCGGTAAGGTATGGCATCTAGATGACTTTCTCATTGACTTTTGTAAATGTGGGAAGGGGTGAAATACTCAAAACATTTACTTAGAGTAAAGCAGGAGTAGCAGAGGGGGGAATAGGTTATCATTTAGCATGGAAAAGGCAAGAACATTAACTCTCCCTCTGCGTGGACAGACAATGGGAGACTTGGTGAATTACTGCCTTAGATTTCTTTTTTATTACTGACATCAAACTTTTAAAGTTTCAGCTGTGAAACAGGATGGAGCTCTCTTTAAAATGACTTCTAAAAGTTAAGAAGGTTTCAAAGAGAAGAGGCAGGCTGGGGATAATTGGTGGACATATATAAATAAGAAGATAATCGGTTTTATGAATAGGCTAGAGAAAATTAACATAATATGAACAGGCCTGCTTTTATTTGGCATGAGGAAAGCATTTGATATAGTGAAATAAATGTTGTTGTGGAATATATTAGACAGAGTTGGATTGGTTGAATGTTTCATTAGCTGGGTTAAGGCAATGTACACTGATCAATGAATGGAAGAATTTGTAGAAGTGCCACAGCAGGTGAACATTCACAGAGGGTATATGCAAGGGTGCTAAGAATCTCCAGCCCTCCTCCTCTTGAATAAAGAGGAGTTGGCTATAATCTGAAGAGAGGAAATGAGTAGTGATAATGAAAAAGGAGTAGAGAAAACCTGATTCATGCTGTTTGTGGAAGACCACATTCTTTTAGTGGAGAATGTTGATGTAGTTTTGCCTATGGTTATGGAGATATTTGATGAGTTCAGGAATGCTTCTTGATAGATATATAATGAGAAGAAAACTGTGATGGTAAGATTGGGATAGGATGAAAAGATAGGGTACAAAAGAGGTAAAAGAGCCAACCTATTGGTACAAGACATCACCACAAGAGTCAAATTCATTATTGATATGGCCTAATAAGTCTTTAAGAAAGTGATAGATCAGTTGGAATAGTGGTTATCCTTATTTGTCAGGGTAAAGTCAATAAACTTACTTCTCCTACCATTGATCCTCCACACAGTTAGGAATCCTGGAGTATGGCATCTTCAAGAAGGGATGTAAATGATGGCTGGAGAGGAAAAGGGGGCTAGAGTGGTGAAAGCCAACATGTGGTATGTATGGAAGATTATAGAGAGGCTGGGATATGCCTCACATCCTACGCTAGGTAGTGGCATTCATTGTCCCACAGTGTATTGGAAGGAACATTCAGACTAAGGGAACCAGGTACTACGATGTATAAGAGAGGCAAATGAGGCAAACAAGAATCAACAAAGAAAAAAATTTGACAGGTTGGAAAAGGAAGAGGTGGAGGTGCATGGAAACAGTGGTGAGGCAAACCAAAGGAAGCCTAACAAGAAGGACATGTACTGACAGAGAATATAATTAGAGGAGATGGAGTTGAAAGGCGTGAAAGAGAATTAGTTACTAGATGGACGAATTTAGGCATTCAATGGAAAAAGTAATGTAGTCAAAACCAAAGATCATGGGATAATGAAGAGTTGCTCATTTGGGGACCTAAAGGAAAAGGAGGGGATTCCAGAGCAGGAATGGTAGGCCTGTCTGACAAGTGAAGGAAAGGTGAATCCTAGGAAACAAAGATGAAAGTTTAAGTGAGGGGTAAGGTTAGGAATATATGGTTGGTGAAATGGTGTAGTGAGTAGGAAAAGAAGGGAATACATCTGTACAGATTTATAAAGAGTAAAAATATGGCAGCAGTCCAAACTTTGTATAGTTGACAGACAAGGGAAGAGTTGGAGATGACCTACATGAACATAAATAAGAGTCAGTGGGATAAGCCTGTTTTGGATTGAGGAAATTGCTTATTTGTGACAAGCTGACGTATATAATTTATCAAATGGTACTTTATGCAATTAAGGTTAAGGAGAGAGAAGGAGGATGGCAAATAGTACTTCCTAGATGTGAAATGGCAAACATAGGCATGAGATATATATTTTGAGCTTATGTGTGGTCCTGAGTGTTAAAGCATGGATCAGAGGCTAAAATGAATGCTGATTTTTAGCATGGAGCTATATTCACAAATGGTTTCTCTATATGCGCTATAACAACAAGAGAGAGCTAAATGGTCATCAAAGGAAATAAGATTACTAGCAATTACTTCCTCAGTGGTCTCAATTAAAATATCCTTTAAGTGAAAGATATAAGATCAGGGTTATAGTTTAGAAGCATGGAAGAGAAAGGAGCCTCTTTTCAAGCTGATGAAGTTGGAACTGGGTGAGGCATTCTCATGAACTATGTCATGACATAGTTATCAGGGTTCATAAGGGTTTTAACTTTATGGTCAAGAAAACCATTGATCAGCTCAACTACATTACCCAATACTTGGTGGTGACTAGCAATGACCACTATTAAATAGACTTTTTCCACATATGCCTGGTGAAAATTTATGATCACTCATCTAATCATCCAGACTGATTTTAAAATTTTCTAGGGATGTACTCTTCTTGATATGTAACTAGACCCTATTCTAGAAACAGAGGATACATAGGGTGAGATATTTGTCAAGCCATCTGATATTGTTGATGTTGTAGTATATGTTTAGATCTCTAGAGCAGGTGTTTACTTGACCACTCATTCTGTTTAGGTGAAGGAGTGCAAAGGTTGCAATGTCATTCAAAGCACAGAAGGCTAAGCAGATGTCACCTTTCAGGAGTCTGTATGGTCAGTAGAGTGACAAAGCTTTAAGTTTGCTACAGTAGCTAATGGTACTGAGACTTCAGATCAATTTGGTGAGGAAATGTTGAGGTCTGTCAAGCTGGTTTAAATGCTTAGTGAAGTACATGCCAAAAGGTGCATTATATTCAATGATGGGCCTAATAAGGAATTATTGAAGTGAGACTATAACTTCTTTAGACCTTAAGAAGATATCATGAAGAATAAACTCTGCAAGATAGAAACATTATTGAACTACAACAGAGACATAGTGGTCAAAGTAGAGTCTGTAATCAAAATAGGTGCACAGGTCCCTCATGAATGCATCATATTTAAGTAGAACCATTCTGTATGCTAAGCAAATACGATGCTACATTTGCCAGTGGATGCTATGCTGCATTTCTTAATGCTAGGGGTGAGCCAATGATTAATTCATCAAGCTTTTGTTTGGTCTAGCCTTTGCTAGATAATTGTAGTATGAGAATGAGATTTGCTTACCACGAGTAATCTTGCAAACATCAGCAAACATGGTTAGCCCTAGTCCTTTGATACTGACTTTTATGTCATAGAAATATAGACCAAAGAGGAGAGGCCCAGGATGGAGCCCTATTGGATACCACTAGTGACAATTTTCTCTCTGGATCAAATATTCCTGTCTTTGACAAAGTGGATTCTATCAGGCAGCCAACTATCTGTCTAACAAGCTATGCGTAGGTTAATGTATTGGGAAAATTTGTCCAAAATCTCAGTACTGGTAACATTGTCAAAGACCTTGACATGGTGCATATAAACTCTGTGTATTGTGTGTCTTTTACCCATATCCTCAGTAAACCCTTTCAAAGAACTCAGCCAGATTGAACAGGCATGATTTGCATTGCACAAATCTGAACTGGTGTGTATATCCAAGTATATAAGGTCACCTATATCATTGTTTACTAGTGCAGCTATAATACATTTCATAGCCTTGGAGATAATAAAAGTGAAACTAATAGGCCTCTAATTCCTATGATCAGTAGAGACAGACCATCTTTATACAGGAGCTCTTGAACTGCCATTCTCCACACCTCTGGGACATAACTATTAGACAGCCTTAGGATGAAGAGTTGATTGAGGAGTTTTACTAGCTATGAATCTAAGCTTCTCAGCAGGCATTCAGGGTTGTTGTCAGGATCCATGAAAGTTTTATTTTTAATTTTTAGAAAATGCCAAAAAGTATTGGTTCAAATTTATCTTCGGGGTTGGGGTGTGTGGTTACAGAGTTCTCAGAGTGGAAGATATGTCGAGAAAAGCTGCAAGAGACTTTGTCCACAAAAATATTAGAATTGGGATCAGAAGGCGCTACCCTTGAAGATAAGTACAGAATTATTGTTTACTTCTATGCCCCCTGATATAGCTTAAAAAAAGCCTTATGGTTGTCTTTTGAATTAGTTGCAACACTAAGGTCATAGCTGGCCTTACATTTCCTAATGGTAAGTTTGAGAGACTTAACATACCAGTTTTAAATCACTTTTATAATGGTGAAGTGAATATCTTTTAGAGACTGCCATGAGGTTTTTTTTTAATTATAGAGTTTGTTGATGTGGTATTTCCACCAATGGATTTAGTTTTTAAATTTGATATAATGCTTATTCAGATTCATATGGATGCCTCAGTACATCTACAATAGGAAGAGACATATTCAGAGTAGTTGGCCCCAGTCTCAAATAAAAGATTTGCTGAGGAGCTATACCATTTGTAAGATTAGTAAATAGTAAACTGATTTTGGAGAAACCCGAAAGTAAAGGCATTATTAGGGACTACTGTGCATGTTTTCATAGACAAGTTAATAGCACAGTGCTCAGATTTGATTAGGGAGGGGAAGGTGCAATTAGAAGAAATGTTTGTGAACACAGGATCAAGGAGATTAACATCAGTGTTGTGTAGTGGGGTAATCTGGTCAAATGTATTGGCATTTATGAAGTCCAGAATTTTCACTGCATATTTGTTTTGGTAGTGTGCATTTGCCACTTTTTGTTGGGATAGTTGAAGTTATTCATATGAAAGGTATTTGGTTTTATTATTGCCATTTCTGTCTGGTTAAGATATTTGCCATGCTCTGAAAGGATCATAAATGACCCAGGTATATATAACTCACTATAATGTGATAGTTAACTTTATTGAGTGCAACTAGGACTTCAACCAGTTCTAGATTCATACTATGTGAAATCTCTTGAGAGACATTCAGGTTACAAATAAATATATTTTGTCCACCACAGCTGCTAGTGGACCCAAATACATAATAAACGTTGTACACAAGAATGCAGGGAGTACCATCACTACAGTGGAACCAAGTTTCTGAATTTACACAAATGCTGATGTCTTTGAAGTTAAGAAACACCTCAAGTTCAGAGATTTTGTTGTTTAGGTTTCTGGCATCCAGCAATGCCATCCTTATAGTATCAACATTAAGGTGGAGTTTGCTATGTTGTAATGTTCAACTCTTCCTGAAAAAGACACTATGGAGTAATGAGTATGTGAAAACCAACATGTGAAAGACGCAGGCCATCATTGGCAAAGCAGGTGGGTCTATTCATAAATGCATTCCATGCAAACAACACCACAGAATCCCCCTAGCATGACACCAATTGACTAGCCGATGACTGAAACCAATTATTTTATTCTTAAGTTCAGATATCATTCTTTGTGATGGTCAAATGTTGCTTAATTGCAGAGCCTCTCTCTTCAAATCCATGTGCCTCATCTCCCTCTTGGTGGAACACTTAAGATCATTCACCCTCACTTGGGCACATACAAGGTTGTAACTATAATTGGGGGGTATAAGGACTAAGAGCCCTAATGACATCCCTAATCCTTGCACCATAGAGGCAGCTAACTGTCACATTATCCTTTGATAAAGTGGTAAGTGTAGAGTCTGTTAGTCACAATGGAGATAATGATGACTAAGACATTTTAGGACTTATGAAATCTTAAAGGTACATGATTGCATTACAGTTGACTGTGGACATGGATGTGGGTGTGTTGCCAGTATTTGTGCTATGTAGCTTAGTTAAGCTAATAGGATGCCTAGGAGGCTTAAGCAAGAATTTCTTTGTTACCTTAGCTTATGTAGTAGAATGCTTTTGTGTTTTGGTAATGCAGTGCTGTGGTGCTGTTTTTGATAGTGGGTGGTATGGAGAGACTAGTCTCCAGTTTTGATGAATAGGTGCATCTCTCAGAGTTGGAAATGTTTTGTTTTACAAGAAGTGAGTTGTCAGTAAACATGAGGCAGGTGACCCACTACCTTAGAAAATGAAGTGTTAGTAAGCTAGCTAAGGGTGTGGATAAGGTAGGCTAGGGCTCCTTTTTATTCACACGGATAACTACAAATATAATTAAATAAATAAAACAGGTCTTAAATCAGTGCAAAACAGTGATAGACAAGGACACAGAATATATAACCTGCTTAGATACAATGGTAATAGTGATCAGTTTTGAGTGAGATTTTATCTGAGGATTATTGGTTACAATTGTAGTTAACTGTGGCTATTCAATATTCTGGGTGTGTAGAATACAATTACAATGGAAAGGAAAAAATGTAATTACTTTAAAGTGAGTACCTCTACAAAGAGATGCTTTTGTGCTTATTAAATGAACAAATGATAAAGGAGTAGAAGGAAAGTATGTGGCTAAAACAAAATAAGGGGAAAGCTGAGGTCTGACACCTTAGCTAGTGAGTCAGTGGATGGGGATGCAGACAAGAGAACTGAGGAAGCAGTGCATTATTAATTTTTATTTGAGTAAGCTGAAGATGTACCTTAATTTAATATAGTTTCATCTGGGATGCACTTCCAGTGTAATTAGTGAGGCATATGAGCAGCAGAACTATGCAAAGTGAGAGATTACTCTGAAGTAATAGAAACTGAGTTCCTCTGTACGTTTACACATATAAATGATGTGGGGAAATTATGGTAAAATACTTCTATTTAAGGTATATGATTTATTTTTCATTAATATAAAGGGAAAAATGAGAGCTCTGTTTTTAAACTGTGACATTTCTTGCACACTGTAGCAGCTCAAATGTGAGCTTGAAGTCTATACAGAAATAAATCCATTCATTTTTCCTTGAGCAGTTTCTCCTTATGAAGCTGTCATTTAATTCTTTTTTTTTTTTTGTTATATTTGAAAACAGTGAAATATTCTGACACAACAGTTATTTCATAAGATTACTGTAATTATTTATGTGAGATGATAATGGTGGTGAAGTATTGAATAAATCAATTGCACTAAATTGTTATTGTTATGGAGTCCAGCATCTGTTAGAAAATCAATTTTCTCTTGACTGTAAATCCCTGATTCACCTTCCCATGCAAGAGTGTAAAGTGCAGTATCATGCAAATCATACTAAGTAGAAGAGATTTCCTTTATTTGCAGGTGGCAGAAACAGTTTCAGTAGGATTAAAGGATAAAGTTATTAAAGTGCTGACCAGAAATGACAATACCTCTCACTGTGTCTATTTTCCATATCTTAGATCATGCATGTGCCTATTATTTTCCTATTTATGTCTTGCTTTCTTTCTGAAAGGAATTTGTATCAACCTGAATGATACAGTTGAGACCACCTTTTTGTGATTTTTAACTGTTAGTCAATCCTATCAATTTTACATCCTGATATTATGTCTTGCCATGGGCAGAAATCAAGCAATAATGCCTAACATGGTGGTGATTACTGGGGAATAATGGAATGCCCAGTGGTGGTGTTATGAGCCCAATACCACATGCCTTTGTATTTTTTGTTATTAGCATATACCTATTTTTATATGTTTGATGTAAAGTAGTGCTTCCAATTTACATTTCAGAATTGCTACAGGCTATGTGATTGGTGTTGGAGGATATATTCTGCATCCAAAATATGTCTTATGTAAACATTTAATACTGTCTTCACACATGTGCACACATGTACATGCACACACACACACACACACACACACACACACACACACACACACACACACACACACACACACACACACACACACACACACATGCATGCATGCACATGCACACACAGACCCATATGCAGAGGCACAGACAGATTCACACATGTACACAGAAACACACTCACACGTCCAGCATTATGGACACATTCTTAATTGTTAATACTTCAGTTGGCTTATTGTGATCAAGTAAATAAAAAAGAATGGAAAGCAATGCAACTCCCCCCCATATACAAACACACGTACGCACGCACACACACACACACACACACACACACACACACACACACACACACACACACACACACACACACACACACACAAACACACATACACCTGCATTATATGTTCATATTTTCCCCATGAAAAATGGCAAGTTCTTGTAACTGTTAGTGCAGTTACTTTTATAACTTGACTGATGAATATTTCTTTTTATTCATCTTTTTTTAGTTATACTCATTAAACTGCAGCCTTTAATGAAGATAAACAAGATTTCAGACATTAGGTTTTACTAAGTTCGTGCTTCATGGTGTCTTCATATGTGGCTGTGAAGCCACAGACTTGATACCAAGCTTTCCTTATACATTAGTACCCTGTTACAGAATGTCTGATGTTCGTCATAATGATTTCTGCTGCAATAGCCTTAGCTATATGGGTTATATGCTGCCAAGACAGCCAGCCAGCTTCCAAATATTCAAGGTAATTTTCATGGACTCAAAATGTCATGCAGCTCAAGCTGAGCAGACTAAAAAGACAAGTTTGAGTGCTGAGCCTTTCAGAGTCTTCTTGCCGCTGGAAAATGTGCTCCTCTGAGGTCTTTCGAGGATCGATGTTCAGCTTGTGCTGTTTTATTGCTGGGCAGATTAGTTCCCTTTGGGTGAAAAAAACTTCCACATTTTAAATGTATTGTTTATATGTACTTTCTTGTTTAGGAAAGTTGTTTTTTTTTATCTAGGAGTTTGCATTTTAATGGACTGCTACTAGACTTCACTGTATTTTTAAGTGGGAGTGCACTTCTTTTCCTGTCAGTTTTAACATTTTTAAAAGTAGGTAAAAACATTTCTCTGTGGAGAAACACTTTATTTTAACTTTGGGGTTGACAAATCATATTAAGTGCTTTGAACTGTGCTTTTATTGAAAAAAAGTGACTTTTTACAACTTTGAATTTTTATTGGATTGTGCTGCTTGTTTTCTGTTGGAAAGAAGCACAGTTTTCCTCATGACCATGAAACAAACAACTGATCTCATGGTCGGTCTTTCTTCCAGCCATCAAAAGAAAAGGTTAAGCAAACTGCCATGGAATCACAGCAGGCTAGCAGTTTACCTCAGCTACAGGTGGATGACACTCCTGTGGTCAAATCTGGTTCCTCAGACTACTTATCTTTTACCCAGGATACCTCACTCTGGTGTAGCACTTACATCCGCTGTGGACCAGGGGTTAGCCTCATTCTCTGTGGCTTCTGGGGTCCCCTCAGTGGGCAAGAGAGAGCAACTCTTGTTGATCCTGGGAGAGAGAGCAGGGAAGTATTTCCTGTTTAGTCAGAATGAGGTGTTCATCTCTGGGGAAATATGTTGCTACCACTAACAACTCTGTTGGCCCAATATTTCTTGTCAAAAAGAAACAGATATTATACATGTTTCTGCACCTGCTCAAATTTCTCCAAACAGGAGTAGTTTTACTAGATCTGGCTCAGGGTCTAATTCAAGTTTACAATGTCTCTGCATTGTACTTGCAAGTGATCATATTTTTGCAGGATAGAAGCATCTCACCTAACTATAAATTTGTTGACTAGCTTTCTTAAATTGATTACGTTTTATTGTTATATTTTCACTGCTGCTACCATCCCCAATGGAGACTGCTACTTTTGTTATATATGTTTCTTAGCTAGTATTGGCTACTCTGCTAAGGAGATGTCTCTGGAACTGTATATTTGCAAGCTCAAATATGTGCTTACCTAACCTCTAGTCCTGGTGTATGCTGGTAATAGTAATTTGCAACTGTGTTCTCCAATTTAAAAGCACAATTTACTTACTTTGTCAGGACATTGTTGTAAAGCACAGTTCAAAAATACAGCCTAGTATTTCCATTGCTGAGCCATAACTACATATGAGAATGTTATATCCTACTCACCCTGTTTTTACAATTTTGGTTAACTGACTGGGTTCATAGTCATTTTTTTAAGTGATGATAGTATTGTTTACTCATACCTTTACTTATCCTTTCATGTCCTCTCCAATCTAATCTACTGGTATTTTTGTTTAAATTCACTACCTGTCCCCTTCCTGTTTTTCCCTTACATATTTCCAAACCTCTTATAATTTTCCTTTTATATTTTTTCTCCTCTCAGCCTGCAGTCCCATCGGTTGCTACTTGAAATCCTCCAACCCGCTAAGATGTGCTCCCAGGAATGTGTCCTACACCCGAGGATTTTTGTCCACTGCTGGATGATCTTTAGCTAAGAAACAGTGTAGGTCTTTAAAATTGTACTTCTGAACTACAGCTTAAGCTTACCAGCCACAAGTTGCACACTACTGGGTCCTCATCTCCACTCCCCCACCAGACTCTTACATGGTTCTTCATGTTATCCTCCCTAGTTCTTAAGCATATCAATCTCAAAACTACATAGCATCTATATGCCAAAGTTTCATAAACATCCCTGTTTATTGAAAACTTACTCCTTAGCAAAAACTCTTAAATATTTGTTTCTCTGGTCTATTAAGTTCTCTCTTGTCTCTTAACATATCTATTATCTAGATTAGCAAGGGTACTTCTCCACTGACCCTTGTTCTCACTTACATGAACTGATTGACTTTGTCACAATGCATCGATCCACTCCGTGGCTCATCCTGCTCCCTTCACCCACACTCTGCACAGGTGCACTCTGCTCCCTTACCCTACCCCTATTCCCACCCACCCCTGGCATCATTTCCTTTATACCTAAACCCCTAGCTCACACTCCTCCCCACCCCTCCCCTGCCCTCCAATCAGCATCTCTCAATCAAACCTCCACTTCTATCTCCACTCTCTTAACTACTCACTTAAACCCAATCAGTCCTATCTCTCCACTTATTCCTTGCTCCCTTTATGTCCCCACCTTTAGAACTCATTAGCCCCTCTTTTTGCTCACATTCTACTCATTACCCCTACCTAACCTTACACACACTATATTTCTCTCCCCACTGAGTTTGTATCACATATAAATTGCCTGACTATTCCCACCAGAATCACCTTAACTAAACAATTAAATAAATATAGACATCTCCCATTCCTGGCTTACGACTTATGTTTTTAATCCCACCTCTCTAATAATTAATGCTCCCTACTAATCCCCCCTATCTAAACATTATTACTCACTCCTATCTTTCTGTACATATCTAATCTTTTACTCTATACCTTCAGCCTGACTACTCCCACTCCTCCTATCCTACGCCACCATGCTTTTCTACGACGTAGTTCTATCCCTTCTCTCAACCTCCACCCTAATCCTCTTATATAATCTCTCCTCCTACAGTACTCAATTAAAGCCTCTCCACCCCTCACCAACCTCCATCTATCCTCTAGTTATTCCACAAGCCCCTCACTCATTTCTGATAGCCTCTCCCACACTCCATCTTCCTATACTCCAAATTCTCCCTAGCTCCACAGTCTTCTCTAAAGCTAAGATGAAATATCACCCCCCCCCCTTGCTACACACTTCCCACTCACATTATCCTGCTCCTATCTGGTGGCATCCATCCCAACCCTGTACCTGACATTCCCTCCTTTTTGGACTCTATGCCCACGTACCACACCCCTCCTCATCCTACTACTCCTATAAAATACCTTTCTCTTTATTCCATAAACATCAGAAGTATAGTGAACAAATTCATTGAGTTCCATTCTTGGATGGCTCATCACTCTCCTGATATCATAACTCTCTGAGAAACTTGGTTGAAACCCCACTTTCCTGACAAAGACATCCTACCCCCAGGTACAACATCTTATGACTTGATGGAACCCAGAAAAAAGGTGGAGGAGTTGCTACCATTTTCTGAAACCACCTTACAGTAACCCCTCTAGATATCCCCACCCCCTCTGACTCTTCAGCTGAACTGCTAGTTGCTAAGTGCAAAATAAATGCCCACAACATAATCGCCATACCTGCAATTTACATTCCTCCTGGTAACAATATTCCTGCATTAGAAAGTATTCTCTCCTGGCTCAATCAACATTTACCTAATGAAACTATAGTCATGGGTGACATGAACATTAATTGGCTATCTTTTTCCTCAGATACTCCAAGCTCCTGTATTAACTTTCATGGCATCTCCCAATTAATCTCCATTCTTACTTATACTAATAAATCAGGTAATTATACCTCTCTTCTTGACTGGATTCTAGTCTCCCACCCCCATAAATACCACTTCCCAGAAACACTGCCTGAATCTCTCAGTGGCCACTGCTCAGTCAAAGTTCTTAGATTCTCTCCTCATTATAGTAGACAACATAAGTTCACAGCTTGTTGTAAACTGTCTAGTTTTAGATCTGATATTGTCAGTAATCAACTCTCCACCATTAACTGGTCATTACTTAGACACCTACCCCTAGATGATGCCGTACTAAAGTTCAATTCTATATTCCTTAATATACTCAACTCCTTGGCCCCCTTGTGTACTGTTAGAGTAAAATCTATCATATCCCCCCCAGTTTACACAAACCACTCATCCCTTAATGCAGAAAAGAGGTAAGGCTTGGAGGATCTGGTCCAAAACCAAACTTCCCTCCCATCTGCAATACTATAAAGAACTTCACAACCTTATTAAGAAATCCATCCATAATAACAAAATGAACTTCTATAACAACACTTCCACCTCCCACATAGCATACCCAAAGAAATTCTGGCAAGCCATCTACCAAATTCTACATCCACGCAAACCTTCATCCCCTCAGCCTTGCCCCAGTAACACCCCCCTTGAAACCGCCACCAACTGCAACTTTTATTACATGAACACTATCAGGAAATTAACCCTCCAAACCAAACCCAACCCAAATGCAAACATCCCACCTAACCCTCCCACACCCTGCAACCCATCCCAGGCCTTTGCTTGGAAAACTGTATCCACTAACTACATTAAATCCTTTCTTCTAAAGCTCAAACCCTGCTCCCCCTCCATTGATAATCTACTCCAACTCTTTCTTCTGAAAGCAGTTAAATCTCTTGCCCTCCTATCTCTATAATTAACCATTCCATTACTGAATCTAAAGTACCCACAATCTGGAAATAATTCTATACCCTACCCATCCACAAAGGAGGTAACTCCACTGAACTTGTTAACTTTAGGCCAGTTGCAATCCTATCCTCTCTTTCTAAAATTCTAGAGAAATGTGTACACAAACAGATTCTTCTTACTTACCTCCATATAACATGGCTTTCACCTAAACACAGCACCTCCGCTCCCCTAATTTACTTCGTAAACACCATATCCCAAGCTAGAGATCAAATCAAACTTGTCTCATACCTATTTCTTGATCTCTCTAAGGCTTTTGACACCGTTTCCCACTCCTTCTCTTAACAAACTCCCTGAACTTAACCTCTCCACCTCCAATATTTCCTGGTTCACTAGCTACCTCAGTGATCAACTTCAATCCATTAAATGGCTTTCTACAACTTCCCCTCCGCTACCTGTCCAGATGGGCATACCTCAAAGTTCAATCCTTGGCCCATTACTGGTTAATATCTTTACTAACCTACTGTCAACGTCTTGCCCACAGTCATCAATTGTGCAATACACAGATGACTCCACATTCATTATCATAGCTGACTCCCTCTCTGACTTAAATACAAGAACACAGGTAACCTTCTTATCCATTGAAAGCTGTTTCACCATGAACCAGCTAATTCTCAATAAAAAAAAAAACTAAACTCCTACTTTTCATCCCCAAAACCATGAAACATCTCAAATCTTCCATGAGTCTCATTCCTCAATAACACTCCTATCACCGTGGAATCACACACCAAACTACTAGGGGTCATCATCGATTACCATCTCAAATTTGATCTGCATGTTCTCAACATTAAGAAAACCCACCAGAGACTGGGACACCTTTACAAGAACAAAAATGTATTGTCCAATAAAGCCAAAATCTCCATATCCCATGCCTAACTTCTCCCTGTCCTATTCAATGGCTCACATATCCTGACTAGCTTTCAAGCTACTCTCTTATCAAAAAGAAGTGACAATAAAGTTGCTAGATTCGCTGCTGACCATTCCTACCACTCACACCACTGTCTTGTTCTTAAAAAATTAAACTGGCTGGAATCCCCCCATCATCTGCTCCTCTCTCAGCTTTAAATAATAGATTCAGTATTGTATCTGCCCTCCTTCTGTCCCAGCATTGCCTCACTAGTATCCCTCTACTCCCAGCCTAGGTCCCTACGAAGCTCAGAACAAAACCTTCTTCAAATATACAAGCCTAAAACCAAAAGAGGACAAAACCTCTACAGTTATTCCCCAGCCCAATTTTGGAAAAAAAAATTCCTCTGGATATTAGAAATATCAATCACTGACATAAATTCAAAATTGCTACGAAAAACTAGCTAAACAGTACATGGCTCTGTCACGGTAACTAACCTCCTTGATTGACGACTCCATACTATTCTCCTCATTCTCACCTAACTCTGTCTTTCTTCTATCCCTACCAGTAAGTTTACTTTGGCCTGAACCCATCCAACACTAGCTCAATTTGTCTACACATATAATGTAAACTCTTTACTTACAGCAGCTTTGCTGCTTCTCTTACTGTTGTAACTTGGTAATTGCTCACTGAATTGATGGTGTAGATATGATGTAAATAATGTTAGAATGTTTTTACTCTCTGAGAAGGCTAACCATGTACTTCATTTTATTGTTAATTTATATTTTATAATCTAGCTGTAAATTGGTTATTTTTACATGTATTGTGTAATTGTGGAGCTTTTCCCCCCAGGCCTCTGCTGAAAAAGGGCTTGAGCTCAGTCAGACTAACCCAGTCAATAAATGTCAAATAAATAATAATAAATAATAAATAGGTTATTGATCCTTCTTATAAGGGGGTTTCTGGTAAAAGAAAAAAAGGATGCCTCTTCTGCTGAAGAGATTCAAGAGTCTGAATTTGGGTAGAAAGATGAAGGGACTAGTAGCATAGCAAGGGTGGAGTGAGATGGACAATCACCCAGGGCACTGTCTTGTCTAGGGAGCAATCTTCTCTGAAGACATACATTTTTTTTTTATTTATAATATTTTTTTTACTTCCCATTTAGAAAAGCAGAGAGTAATAGGAAAAAGCATCCTACATGGATGTCTGAGACACTCCAGTATGCCTCCTACCCCTTAATGTCATCATGCATGTGAATCGCCCCAAAGACCTATGATTGGCTGTACAGGTGGAGGGGCAGTGCAAAAACAGCAATCAAAGGGCTTATCTTTGGCACCCACAGCGAGCAAAGTGGTTTGCTATTGTTTGGTTTATTTTATGTTTAAAAATAAATCATTCACTGTGCCACTCTACGAATCTAATATTATGAAGAAAATATAAATAAAAGGTTTTTTGGCTAGGCAGCTTGCTGCTACTGGTTGTTGCAGCCTGTTAGCTTAGTTTCATTTGTTCAAACTTCCACTTACAGTCTACTAAGACCATCGGCAGAGAGTTGCACAGACAACACGTCTGCAACCATTCTTCAGTACAGATAGTGTATCTAATGACTGGCTGCTTCATAGTAATGGTGGTGTGGTAGGACTTAGAGTCGGACAAAGGTCAACAAATATGGGCAGATTTTAAAATATATTGCTTTTTATAAAAGTAGATGGTTGCTAGAATAACAAGATTTGTGCTTAGCATGCATTTTTTGAAGGATATAAAGTATGAAACTCAAATATATGTTGTTGTTTAGGGACTTCTCATTCACAATAATGGTGGTGGAAGTGTAACATAGGCCATAAAATAGGAACAGATTTTAAATATTACTTTTATAAAATTAGACAGGATTTGTGAAGGCATGCAAAATCTGAAGGATGCGATTGAAGTCTGTCAGAAAATGAAATGTATGTCATTATTTAGTGATTGTCTTCACAATAATGGTAGTTGGACAATGGCCAAAACAAAGGAATATAAAGTTAAAAGTGGCAGTATACTAGAATTAACAGGTTTTGTTAGCATGCATTTTCTGAAGTATAGGGTGTGTCTGTCATTATTTAGTGACTTCAATCACCCATGCTTTGTCAGAAAACCACACATTTTCTGAGAAACAGATGAAAAATGATACAAAAATCTGGACACTGCAGAAATCTAGACAATCTAGTGATATTGTGGGTTGACTGGACTGGTGGATGTGTCAAATTAAAATGTAATGCAAATCAGTGTAGTAAATTGGATCAGTGGCTTTTTACATGATTGCCTTTTTAGAAAAACAGGTGGTGAAGAATTGCACTTTATATAATGACAATGAATGTTAAGTTGTCAATCTCGCCTTCATTCTTGCTGGATGGGTTCGGAGCCGATCCTCGGCTCCGACTCGGCACTAGCTTTAGCTCGAGAACTCCTTTTACCAGCTCGAGGCAACCCTATATCCCATGATGCAAGGCGGAACTACCTCAGATCTCGTTTGCCGCTTAGCGAAAGAGGTCTCCTTTGCCAGCTGAGGTAAGTTTTTTCTTGTTAAAGAAGAAAAAGTTTAGTTAGGGGTTTAATTTCCCTTCAGTGTTAGGTTAGCCTGTATTTAGTACAGCCCACCCTATTCCCTTCCTTTTTAAACTTTCAAAATACTTTTTTCAGTTAAATCTTTAGTCAGGCCTAGTTCCCCAAGTTATTCCCTTCCTGTGTGTCTGTGTAGGGATTAAGTTGTGTGTTTGTGGGGACTGTTTGTGTATATCCTTTAGGATGTCTAGGGAAGGCAAGGTCTCAGGTTTCAAGAAGTGTGACCAGTGCTGTCAGAAAATGTCCCTGACAGACGGTCACACTTCTTGTGTGTATTGCCTGGGGCCTTTGCACCTGCAGGACTCCTGTGCGTTGTGTCATGCTTTTAGCCAGAGAGTCCTGCAGGAAAGGAGGAACAAGTTGATCCTCCGAGGTTTGTTAAAACCTGAAGGTTCTCCTCCTAAGCAAGGGGCAGGAAAACCTCTTAAGTCACCGAAGGCTCAGGCTACAGTGTCCAAGCCTCCTCCGGTGGCTCCGGCTCCGTCGGAGCCGATATCGGCTCCGGCTGGAGCCGATACTTCTTCTGCTGAAGTAGTGGGTTCGGTGCCGGCCGGCTCCGATACCCGGACTACTGTTGCCTTGTCGGCTCCGGCTGGAGCCGACACTTTATCCAGCATCGGAGCCGAGAGATCCTCGGCTCCATCTGGGGTTCAAGGGACTTCGGCTCCGATGGCTCCGGCCCGCAAGAGATCCCGGTCCCCTTCAATACTAAGTATTCACTCGGCTCCGGGGTCTCCTCTTTTGTCGGAGCGGAGCCATCGGAGCCGATCTTCGAGATCTTCCAGGCTGTCTGACCATGATTTGGAGAGGGTGGTAAGCAGGCTGTTGAAGTCTCAGGCACTGGCCCAAATGCTCCATAGCCCGTCTCAACAGACTTCGGCTACAGCCCCAATTCTTGAGATTCCTCCTCCGACTCCACACCAGAGTTCGGAGCCGGAGCTTCTTGGGACAGCGACTGTTTCGATGCCGGAGCCGATACATCCTTCGGCTCCGTCATCCTCGGCTCCGATCTCCTCCTTGATACTTTCCTTGGAGGGATCCGGTCGTCGGTTTTCCACTGTCGGCTCCGAGGGGGCTAGTGGCATCGGACCCTTGTCCGACCTCGCTCTCCCTCTCGGAGCTTCGGCTTTGGTAAGCTCGGCGCCGACATCGGCCTCGGAGCCTTCTCTCTCCTTGGAGCCGACCATTCCTGTTTCTTCGGAGCGGGTGTGTTCAGGTCTCCCGGGGAGAGGAGCCTTTGAGGTGATGAGGAGTGTCCTGGCCTCTGAGCCTGGTCAACGGTCTATCCCTCTAGCTCCTCCCTCATCAGTGCCTGCAGATGCCTCTTGCCAGCCTCTTGCTCTCAGGCCCAGGGATCCATCGCCCCAGGTTTCCCCACTGGGAATTTCCTCCTCTTCCGAGGTTTCTCCTGACCCTGCAGGGGAACCCCTCGGAAGAGGACGTAAGAGGAAACACACAGACTCCTGAGTCTACTACATCTGATACCGACTTAGATGAGTCGGAGGGTTCCCACGGTCCCCTCTGAGGATGTCTCATTTTCAGACATCCTTGAGCTCCTCAAACAGAGGGGAATTGGCCTCCATTGACCCCTCCGAGGATGAGTCGGTATACCTGGAGGCTTTGGATCCCGACCCTCCACCTCCTGGGTGTCTCCGCCTTCGACCCACTCATGCAGGTAGTGGCTCGGAAGGCGTGGCTCCAGATTCTGTGGAACCTGTCCCCAGGAGACCATCCAAGTTCATCACGGCCCCTTCGGACAAACTGTTCCTGTCCAAAGGTGTCTCTGTGGATGCTATGGTGGTGGCGGCCACTAAGAAGGAACTGGCGGATCCTTCAGTACCTGTCCATCCTCCTAATAAGGATTCTAGGACCATGGACAGGTATGGAAAGCGGATGTTTTCTTCAGCGACCTTTGCAATGCGTTCGCTGAATTACCTTTGTCACTTCACCAGGCTTCAACGAGATATTCTCAAGGAACTGGGAGAAGTAGTCCAGGATCCTTCAGCTGCTGGGGCTCAGGAAAAGATTGCCTCTCAGCTAGCTATCCTGAATTCGATATCTAACTCCTCCATGCGGCTCATATCTTATGCAGCCGATGGAACGAGCAGGGCCGCAGGCACAGGTGTTGCTCTTAGACGCCAAGCCTGGATGCGGCTGTGTAATTTTGCGGACCCCTTTAAGGCATCCTTCACCAACACCCCCTTTGACGGTTCGGCTTTGTTCAGACCTCAGGTGAAGGATACTTTGACCAGATGTGAACAGGACGGTAAAACTCTTTCTGCCGTTGGAGTCCAGTTTTCCACTCCTTCTAGACCATATCCCAAGGGTCAGAAGGGGGGGAAGATGTGGTTCCGTAAAGCCCAAGGAGCTACACCGGACACACGTGGTCAGTTTACCCCCAGAGGCAGAGGGGGTAACAATAATAGACGCCGCCCTAGAGGCAGGGGGGGTCCTCAGAACCAGGGCAACAGGGAGCCTCTTCCTGAGAAGCCCTTTCAGCATCCCTGAGGTGTTGCCCGACTGTCCACCCTTGGAGGCAGTCGGGGGAAGAATTTCGCTGTACCCAGTAGCCTGGCAATCCCTATCACAAGACAAGTGGGTACAGTCGATTATATCCGAGGGTTACAAAATCCCCTTCGAGAGGTTTCCCGTACCTCTACAATCCCTTCCAGACATCTCACCCGGTCAAAGGGATTTGGCAAAACAGGAAGTTTCAAAACTCCTGGCAAAAAGAGCCATCCAAACAGTGCCGGCAGACCAAATAGGATCCGGCTTCTACTCAAGATTCTTTTTGGTCCCCAAAAGGACGGGAGATTGGAGACCAATACTAGACCTAAGCAGACTAAACAAGTCTGTCAGAAAGGCAAGATTCCGGATGGTCACGCTGCAATCCATTCTGCCCTTTCTGGGCAAGGACAACTGGATGTGCTCGATAGACCTTCAGGATGCGTACTATCATATAAAGATTCACAGACGCTCCAGAAGGTTTCTCCGCCGGCTGGGAGCCAGTCATTACCAATTCAGAGCACTGCCCTTTGGCCTCACTTCAGCCCCCAGAGTGTTCACCAAATGCATGGCAGTGGTCACAGCTCACCTGAGACGTCAAGGATTCCAAGTGTTTCCTTATTTGGACGACTGGCTCCTCTCCGCCACCTCCAAGGATCAGCTTCATCGGTCCAGAGACTACACCTTACAGCTTTGCAAGAGTCTAGGAATTTCGGTGAATTTCGAAAAATCCTCTCTGCTGCCTTGCCAATCTATCACCTTTATAGGCGCAGAGTTAGATACCGTCAGAATGTTAGCCAGGCTAACAAATCAAATGATTCTGGACATCCAAAAATTTGTTCAGCTTCTGTTACAAAGCAACAGGGTCAAAGCCAGGTTTGTCTTGAAAGTTCTAGGCCTAATGGCTGCAGCCATTGTTCTTCTTCCACTGGCTCGCTTTCACATGCGTCTCCTGCAGTGGATGTTATTCACGCAGTGGTCGTACCACGATCTGCCCATGAGACACGAGATCTTAGTGACACAGTCTTGCAGGGCTCATCTACGATGGTGGATATCTTCCCCTCTTCTTCATCAGGGCCGATCCTTTGTTCCCCCTCCTCCAGTTGCCACAGTCACCACGGATGCCTCTCTGATCGGGTGGGGGGGGCATTATCAGGGCAGGATGGTCCACGGGACGTGGCAACCCATAGAATACCACCTGCACATAAATGTCCTAGAGAGGAGAGCAGTGCTTTTAACGTTGCAAGCCCTCGACGACTTTCTTCCCACAGGGACTATTGCAGTACAGACGGACAACATGTCCGTGGTCTGGTACATCAACAAACAGGGCGGAACCAGGTCCTATCCCTTATGTCGAGAAGCTCTCAGACTTTGGCAATGGGCGATCTCTTCTCAGCGGTTTCTGATAGCAACGCACATCCCCGGCAGGTCCAACCTATTGGCGGACAGGCTAAGCAGATCTATTCTGATGCCTCACAAATGGTCTCTCAATCAGTCTGTAGTGGATCAGATTTTTCTGAAGTGGGGCACCCCTTGCTGCGATCTTTTTGCTACCCCTCAAAACAGCAAGTGCCCAGATTACTTCACACTTTTTCCTCTTCCAGGCCAACCATTGAGAGACTCTCTAACCCAGGATTGGCCTCGGGGACTTCTTTATGCTTTTCCTCCCTTTCCATTGATTCCACAAGTCATTCAGAAAGCCACCGTTTTGAGAGCCAAATTGATCCTCATTGCTCCATATTGGCCTCGACAAATTTGGTTTCCGTCTCTACATCATCACCTTCTGGTGCAGCCCTGGCATCTGGACCCAGTTCCGGATCTTTTGATCCACCAGTCGGGTCAGCAGCACCGGGCCATTCATTCTCTCAACCTCACTGCTTGGTTGCTCCACTTCCTTCCCTAGCCAGGCTACCAATGATTTCTGACTCAGTCAGGGACATTTTAGTGTCTTCTTTAAAGTCGTCCACTAGAACTGTTTATGCTAGCAAGTGGCGACGTTTTTCTATTTGGGCAAACGCCAGAAATATTGATCCTTTTACCGCTCCTATACATTCTGTTTTGGATTTCCTGGCGGAGGTTTTTCATTCGGGATCGTCATCATCTACAGTCAAAGTACAACTGGCTGCTATTTCAAAATTTCATGTTGGCTTGCAGGACAATAACATCATGTCTCATAGGTTATGCAAAGCCTTTTTGAGAGGAGTTTTTCTCCTAAAACCGCCTGTGAAACATCCTCCTCCGCAATGGGATCTGAACTTAATGTTGGCATCCCTTATTCTACCTCCTTTCGAACCGTCTGCTACGTGTTCTTTAAAGTTGTTGACATGGAAAACTATATTTTTGCTGGCTGTTACTTCTGCAAGAAGAGTTTCTGAGATTCAGGCCCTCTGTATTCGTTCACCTTATCTGGTGTTTCATAAGGATAGGGTTTCGCTCAGAACTAACCCTTCCTTTCTTCCCAAGGTTGTATCTCAAGCCAATATTAACCAATCTTTTGATCTACCAGTTTTCTTTCCTAACTATTCTGACAGAGCTGAACAGAAGCTGCATTTTTTGGATGTTCATCGTCAGCTCAGGTACTACTTGCATAGGACTAAACAAATTAGAAAATCAGACCAATTGTTTGTCTCCTATGCAGAAAACAGGATGGGTCTTCCAGTATCTAAAGTGACCTTATCTAGATGGTTGACTTCCACCATTTCCTATGCGTACTCTCTCAGGGGCAAACAACTATCTTCTAAGCCAAAAGCACATTCGACCAGGAGTCTATCCACTTCTGTAGCCTTTCAGGATAGACTTCCCATTGACACTATTTGTGCAGCAGCTACTTGGGCCACGCCTCATACCTTTGTGTCTCATTACAAGTTGGATTTGGCCTCCAGAGATAGGGCCAGTTTTGGTTCCACTGTTCTCAAGAGTCTGTTCCATTGAGCCACCCGGGATACAGGTGCTAGGGACGGTCCCATCCAGCAAGAATGAAGGCGAGATTGACAACTTAACATTTAGAAGTTATGTACCTACCATAACGTTCCATGTTAGTTGTCTTCTCTCGCCTTCTTTCTTGCGTCCCTCCCTCCTTCCCCCTGGCCTGGACAGATCTTGGAGAGTTCCTATTAGATTGCTTCCTCTGGAGCATTGTTATGAGGACTTCTTTTAGGAACCATGGTTCCTAATTATATTAGGATAACTCTTTAGCAGGGTTAGTTAGCTACCAAACGAGATCTGAGGTAGTTCCGCCTTGCATCATGGGATATAGGGTTGCCTCGAGCTGGTAAAAGGAGTTCTCGAGTTAAAGCTAGTGCCGAGTCGGAGCCGAGGATCGGCTCCGAACCCATCCAGCAAGAAAGAAGGCGAGAGAAGACAACTAACATGGAACGTTATGGTAGGTACATAACTTCTAATTATAAAGAAATTAAGAATTGTAGTATAGAAATTTTCTTTGCTTCAGAGACAGTGTATACTGATTTGCATTCTCTTATTCTGCCAATGATTCAAGATAACACAATGCTAATATTTTAAGTGTTCCTAAATGTTCCCTGTCTGAGTATTATTTCTGTATTTGTGATTTGTTTACCTATAAGTAAATCAAAACCAGAATCTGGATAGCAATTGTTGTGTGGTGGACAGGACTGGTGGTGAACAGATGCGTCAGATTAAAATGTAATGCAGAAATACAGTTTGGCTTTGCACACAACCAAATTACCTTTTTGGGAGAAAAAGATGGTGACTTGAACTTAATAAATAATGATAATAATTATTATTAAAGTAGACTTCTTTCCTTCAGAAACATTTATATTAATTCAAATTATTTTAGTCTGTCAAGAACTTAAGCTAACAGTACTGATATATTAAGTATCCCTGATTCCGATGAGAAGTGTCTGATTTGTAATGCATGCATGGCATGGAGACAATGTTTTGTGGGGTATCCTGCCATTGCTGTTTGGTGCCTGCCACTACTGGTTATTGTGTATTTATTGTTTCTGTTTTTGGGCATATAGGAACTTTGTTGGTTGTTTTTATGGGGTAGATACATATATAACAGTGCTTGTAATCATGGCTGTTTTTATCAATTAGTTGATAGACTTTCCATCAATGCTACACCATTTATGGGGGTGAGTTCTTAATTTATCAAGGCAATAATTGTAATTCTTATTCTTATTCTTATTATTAGTTGAATAAATGAATGAATGAATGAATGAATGAATGAATGAATGCTATTTCCTTAAGGATTTTCTGAGAGTGGTTTGGTTGAAAGACCCCTGTATTTTCCTTTGCTGAAATGTACATCAGTTATTTTCATTTGCATTGGTTACTTCTTTAATGCAACAAAATATTTTTTCCTCTCACTTGTTGAACAGTATTTGATGTACATATTTTGGTGGATCATAAGGAAGGGAGACAGTGAACTCAGAACTATATGGTACCACAATTTTCTTCACATGGATGGGAGGACTTTCATGGGCTTCCATTCACTTATAACATGCTGATGTCATTCATTGCTCAATTGTTTATTAATAATGTACATCAGTGAAATGGCATCTAAGTGACTGGCCTGGCCCATAACCTAGCTTCACAGATGGTTGGTTCTGCTTCTGTCTTCAAATACCTTGTATACTTTTAATGGCTGAAAATGTAAACTCTCAAACCTGAATTTAATGTTGGCACATCAAAATAATTTTTTCTTACTATTTATTGGATGCTGAAGAAGTATCATATTTACAAGTTATAAAAGGGCAGATAACCAGTTAGAAGGCTACAGGCTGGACCGAATTGGTTGCTTTAGCCTAGGTTTCCTATGGCAGCTCTGCCTTAATATTTTGCAAAGGCAGCAGAGTGGTGTGGAAATTTCATATTGGCAGCACATCATTCATGTACTTGCCAAAGTAAGTTGCCTTTGAGGATGAGTCATGGCACAACATCTTTGGAGGATTGCATATGCACAGTATTAGCACTGCACACCACTGAATGCCTGCCTTCATTGCTTACATATGCCATGCATTGCTACTTTTTCTATGTAGCACAGTGGGTAAGCTATGACTTTTTTATGCTGCTGCTGGCATTTGGATTGTACCTACAGATGGATGTGGATTGTGCAGAGTTAATTCTGAATCAGAAAAGTGATGGTATAAACTAATAACTAGAGAAGGCATGCTCATATTTATTTACTATGTGTTTTATTTAGATGTGAGAAAAGGCAGTAAAAAAAGATAAAGTAAAACCTGAATGTAAAATTTTTAAGCACATAGAATGGGGATCCTGGCTGCAGACATAGACATTAAAATATTTATTCTTTGCATTCTCTGTTTAGCAGCTCAGTAGTTGACAAAAACATACATGCCAGCACTCATAGGCAAAAGGTGTATACAAGCAAAATGTATTAAAGCATATAAATGCAAAACAGACCAGTTTCAGCCCAGTTATTAAGCCTTCCTCAGTGTAAAGTCAAATCACATAAACAATCCTTTTATGCTTAATAATCATCACATGATAGAAAGAGAATCCCCATGGTTGGCTAGCTATAAATGTTCATTAAGTCCTGGGAAAGGAATAATTCTCCCAGCTTGATTATCAACTTCTTTTCTTTTTTATTAAGAATGTCATGCCAACCAATTTTATTAGCCCAGCTCCCACTTATCCTATCAATAATGGTAAACCTAAAAGATGCAGTATGATGGGTCAAGGAGTGCTTATATAATGCATTACTAGGTTTCGTTAATCTAACATCACTAAGATGCTCAGATATTCATATCCTAACAGGGGGAGTAGTCTGTCCTACATAAAAAGCAGAACACGTACAGGTAGCTAGATGAACAACCCAATCAGTTCTGCAGTTAGCCAAAAACCTGATGTCTAAAACTTGCCCAGTGTATTTACTAGTAAACTGTTTGGACTTAGCCACCCTAACGCAGTGTACACAATGTCCACATGATAAACATCCCTGCAACAAATCCCCAGTTAACGTAGTCTGTGATGGTACTCCCAACGTTATCCCATATTTGTAATGGTTAAAGTATGATCCCATGGTTTTACCTCTGTGGTATGAAAAGTGTCATTTATCCTTAAAAATGCAGATAATCTATCATCCACTAATAATATATTCCAATGTTTGTTCACAATATTTAACAAAACATTGGTATTGCGTCCATAGGTGGTAACCAGTCTAAGTTCAGATGTTCCTGATTCTTGTTTATCTTTATATGTTAGAAGATCATTTCTATCCATAGAAGATATAAAATTGCTAGCTGTAACTATTGTGCCTGTCTTATGCCCACAGGATTTGAACCTATTGATAAGGTCCAGCTTATAGCTTTCATATTTCTGAGGATATATATATATATATATATATATATATATATATATATATATATATATATATATATATATATTACTGTTAAAACTGATTCATTCAAAAGTATTTTGACTTTGCATTCTAAATGCATATTGAATGGATAGCGAAAAATATTAATTAATAGATAATAAAGTAGTGTAATTTGAAATCATTTAGAGTTAGAACTAGATAAAGCAAACAATTAAAGTGACATGCTGCTAGCAAACATTATCTCTCATAATATTTACATTGTATAAAAACTTTCTAAGTGAAATTTAAGTCAATTTAATAGTAATTGACTAATCTCACTTGTCATTATTTATTTAATTTTTTATGAGATTTAAGAGATTCCGGTATTGAATACTACCTTTATAGCGCAAGGGACAGAGTATTATAACTATGGATTCATGGCACTACAGTTATTATCTTAGAAGTTAATTTTGATGTTTTATTAGAAACTTCAGAGATGACACTGGAAAATTTAAATAAGTTATACGATATGTTTTAAGTAGACAATGTTGCTCATTATATACACATCATACATATAATAAATAATGTAAAAAATTCTTTGCAAGAGAATAATGGGCTGATTTTATATAAATTGATTAATTTTATTTGTTATTATATATATATATATATATTTTTTTTTTTGCTGTGAGATTTAAGAGATTCTCACAGTGGACATGCATAAACAGCTTGGGTGACGAAGCTGTATAATTATGGATTCGTAGCAAAACAGGCATTATTGTAGCAGAAAACATCGCTGTTTTATAACAATATGTTTTAGCAAGTTTAACGCAAACTGTTCTAAGAATTAGTTGGAATGAAAGTATTATTATTTTTAAGGAAAGTCTTTGAATGTATCATCTGTTTTAGTAAATGCATTTAACAGGCTTTCGTGTTTTTAAAAAGTTCATAGGATAATTAATTCTATATCACATGACTACTATTTAAGTAACTGTTTGTGCATTGTAAATGTTTTATGGTCTGATGAAGCAGATGGTGAAAGCGCTTACCGAATAAATGTTTTATATACATTTTTAAAAGAAGTTATACTGGATTATTGTCAAGCTGGTGGTTGCCTACTATTGCTTTGTGTTTTTGGACAGTCATTTAATATATCCAGCTAGGATCACCTGCATTAATAATTCTTATCAATAATCCAACCCATGGTGAACCAATATAACCCTGGCATACAATAAGACCTATCAAAAAAAACATCCATCAGTAATTAGGACTTTCCACCATATGCATTACTACGTCCCTGAAATATGCACAGTAATTTCTATAGTTCCACAATGCTAGAAAAAGGGGGATAGAGTTAGCAGGAGAACCAAACATCATAAACAGAAAAAATTAATATATTATTACAATCATGTGCCATCCCACAAGCAAATTGACCCTCATAGATTATCTTCATTAAAGTCAAAAATAGTATTATTATTCAAAAAACTTGTGCCATGACAAAATGGAAGAATAGGGTATGTCTGCAAATATTCAAAACCCAAATGCCCATATATAAATGGTAAATGTCAAATTAAGCTAGAACTGGACTCTTAACATACCCCTCCTAAAGTCAAACTGCTAATACAAACTGCTAATACAAACAAATGCACATTACTTTAGGGTATACAACTATAGTTCGGAAGAGATGAAAACCATATTTAACATGCAAAACAAAATGTTATCAGAATATTCATGCATATTCAAAAAAATTGACCATCAATCTAAACAATGGTGTCCCAGATCCTGTAGGCCATGAACATAACCATGCAGCATAACATCATAGATATAATCATTTATACAGCTGAATCTTGTATTTTTGTATACGATATTTCCCAAAAATAGTAGCCCAAAGGCGATATCAAATGAACTATATCACAACACCCAGGCTCAACAGTTCGGAAAAAGATCACATTGCCGGATGAAAATGAGTTGAATGATAAGAATAAGTTCCAAACAGTCCCAAGTAAGAACCACATGTAATGCAATCGGTAATTGACAAATCGAGTGGCAATAAATCTATTTGAACGCCACACCAAACATGTTAGGATATTGTACATAAATTGTTTAAACACAATAATCTTTCCAAATAAAAATCCCAAATACAGTCATGAAATTCCATTAGTAAATACAGTAAAAGGATAAAGCTAATGACCTAAATCTCACAACTGAACAGTTTCAACCTTCACTGGGTTCCACAAACAGAATAAGCCGTTTTCAGCTAAATGCACACAAAGGAACCAAGTAATAATAAAAATAGTGCAGATGGAAAATGCAATAGCCTATCTACTATCTAAATAAACCAAAAAATTAGAAGCTCCTTTGCATAGAAAATGAGCAATATATCTGCTAGTTGTTCATTATAGCATAAGCCCACCACTCCGAAGTATCCGATAACCTGCTTGTTTGTAGGTTCACTAGTTCTTTGGGAAATATACCCAACAAGTATAGTCGCAAAGACGCCAAAAGATCTTAAAGTTATTTACTGTCACTGCCTATCCAACCAACCCATTCAAAAGGCTGAAAAAGGTTTTGTTAGCTTAGGTAAGCGAGCGTAGCATTTATAAACACAAACCCAGATTGCGACTAGAAAGTACTCCCATCATGTTTCATTATAGCATAAGCCCACAACTCCGAAGTATCTGATAACCTGCTTGTTCATAGCTTCACTAGTTCATTGGGAAAATAACCCAACAAATACAGTCGCAAACACGCCAGAAGATCTTAAAGTTATTTACTGTCACTCCCTATCAAACCAGCCCATTGAAAAGGCCGAAAAAGATTTTATTAGCTTAAGTGAGCAAGCGTAAACATTATAAACACAAATGCAGATTGTGACTTTTCATACCACAGTGGTAAACCATGGGATCATACTTTAACCATTACAAATATGGGATAGCTTTGGGAGTACCATCACAGACTACTTTAACAGGTGTTTTTCCCAACTCCTGTGGATAGAGGGGGTCACCAAATGAGGATCGTGCCTTGGCCCAGCTATTCCTCTGGCAGCAGATTCAGATTCAGAGGAGAGCACATTATCTGTTTCTCCCGGGGGGGGGGGGGGTTCTTTCTCTAAAACTATTTTCAGAGTGTACCAATGTTTTCAGTGGGAGAAACCTGAGTTTTCTAAGTTCCTCACAAAATACTATGAGCTGTTACAAATGGAATTTCCAGAAGCTTCACTCATTCTTCCACTGCTGTCACTGCCTGCAATTTTCTTGGTAGTCAGCCTGCTGCCCCTAAAAAGGCAAATAGATTGTATAAAGTTTCTCAGTCTATTAAGTTTGTATGCACTCATCCCAAACCTGACCCAGAAGCAATAATTTTGCTAATCCTACTGCTACTAAACATTTAGTTAATTCTAATCCTACACTTTCAAAAAAGGATGAGAAAATAAATAAATTTAGAGGAAAAGTGTATCCTGTGACTTCAGTTTTCAGAATTTTGTATTGTCAGCCTCATATGTTAAAGTTTATTATGAATAATTATGAAAGTATGAGAGTTGTTTTGTCTGCAGTTTCCTCTTGTGAGGAAAAATCTGCTTTAACTGTTTTAGTTTCTTCTATTGTACATGGCACAACTCATTGTTTAAAGTGAGTGAATGGGTCTGTTGATATTCTTCTCTTCCGGGGCTGTGGTCATGATACTATTTTGAGGATGTTTTCCTGGCTGCATTCTCAGAAGCCCTCAGATGAAGTGAAAATTGAGAATTTAAATTCTCCTTTAGATAGAGATTTAGATTTTTGTTCCTCTACTGCAGAAATTATCAAGAAAAGTGTGGAGTGAATAAGCTTCTGATCCAAGAAGATTTTCAAGCCTCCATTTCCAATTTTTTCAGGGGATTCTCTAGTTCTTCATCTAATTTTGACAGGAATAAATAGTCTCAGAAAAATGCTGGTAACCAGACATTTAAGAAGCAATGGCAAGGGGGATCCAATAACAATACAGGACCTCCCCAAAGCAAAAGACAGTCCAACAAGTCAAGATCAAAACTACATCAAATAGTATAATCACCCAATTAAGTAAAAACAAGAAAAAAATCAAAACTAATAGTAAACTTTAGTCTTAATGGCATACACTCATTAAGGGCAACAAAAAGCTCTCTGCTCATGTGGACATTCAACCAAATATATATATATATATATATATATATATATATATATATATATATATATATATATATATTATTGAATGGTTAACTGACAAAGCAGTACCAATTTATATTGTAAGGATATCCCTTATACCTTTCTGAAATAAACATAACTTCAGCAAAATATAACCAAGAAATTTAAACATAAAACCTAGTACTGAACACAGAACTAAAGTGAAACCAAAAACACTATATTTCCTTACCTGCCCAACAGCTACAGCTTAACTTATCAGCTATTTAAATCTTAATTAAGCATTTACCAATGACTTATACATACCTATTTTATGGTAGTACATGTTCTATGTTTGATTTCTGTAAGTGGACTACTATGTTCTGTTAAGTACAGAACATTTTGCACATATTTTGTGGTACACACAAAGTAGACCTTTCATATTAACTACATTGCTATCTAACAGCTAAACAAATGGACTAATCCTGGCACTTGTTAGATATCTTTCTTTCTTTCTATTACATAAAGCATGTTTCTAAGTATGCTAACAACATCATCTGCTATCATTATGTACATTTTGATTACGCTTTAGAATTCTGGATATTGCTCCCAGTAAATAGAACAGGAAGCCAAACATAATTACTGTTTATTTTCTGTCAAACAAAGCTATGAGAGAAATAACATTAATCTAATCTAGTTCACTAATTCAAAGAAGCACAAAACGCACAGATAATAGACAAGTAATAGTTGTGTCTCCTTTTAATGTTTCAGACATTATGCTTACTACATTAGAACAACTTTTATCAATTATGTATAGTCAACTATATGACAATCACTGCACCCTTGGGGTGAATGCCTTGACATGTAACAGCTTGGCTGTTATCCTAACATACTCCTGTAATACAGAAATCAGCACAAGTCACATGTTATTCCTCTTCTCATTGTCACATTGTAGGGGGTTGTCATACAGTTTACTACATATGTTTATGGATGTTTATGCATCTACACTCTACTCATAGTTTGTTATAAGCATGCAAATGAGGCTGGTGCTGCTATATTATAAATGCGCACTGTGACAATAGGAGGTACTGCTAGCCATGCCAGGAGAAGTAGGGCAGTGGATGTGTAACATATGCCAGCAGAGCTAGCTCGATTTTGTTTTAAAATAAGTATATGTCATTTGTATCTCAAACTAATTTGTACAGATGCTTGTGATGAAAATTTATTTGGGAGGTTTATTTGTGTTAAAATGTATCAACAGTGTGCCCTGCTGGAAGAAAAAGAAATGTACACACATTATTGCAACTTTTTAAATGTATACATTATAACATCATATACTGGGAGAGAAGAGGTTAATCTACCTGAAATTGAAAAAATATTCTTGAAATTAAATTGCTTTATGGGTAAAGCCATAGAGATGTTTTGAGTGGAGCGAGAGACTCAATGTCTGTGCTTGAGAATAGGTTGCAGCTCCTATAGGGAGAGTGGAATGGTTTTATGGTTTTATGACTTCCAGCAGCTGCACCACATCTGAGCAATGCTCTGTGTGTATTGTAGAACATAGGGGCTAAACCCTGGTATCTTCTAGTGATGGGGGATAGTGTGGGGAAACAAAGTCAGATGATCAGATGTATGTGATGTCACTCTGTACAGAAATAATGTTTTAATATTAGAGGAAACCTGAAGTCTCAGCTGCATTCTGTATTCTGTCTTGGACCTGACAACAAGGACCACTGACCCACCTTGCCTTGCTCTATCCAGTAAGTAGGAACAGTAATTATTTTAGTTAAACAAGAATAGATAGTGAGACTAGTTAAATACTGTTTTTCTATAACTGTGTGAAACTTTCCATTTGTGTTATTTTTAATACTTCCTGTGAATGAAACTCTGGTGTTTACTGTAAATAGATATTTAGTATTTTCATGTTATTTTAGTATTTATTATTAAATATATTTACACTTGTCATTGTGGCTGGTCCTTTTTAGAAAATATTTAAGTTTTGAGAGTATTTCCACATATTTATTTGGTGATAACTCTGGCCACTCCTGAAAGCCTGTCTGTTTGATCATTATCATTTGTATTAATATTAATTTCACTCAGTATAATTGGATACCCTTTTAAGAGCCTTATAGTAACTGACTGGTGGCAGTGAAACTACCATATAGTCTGGACAGAAGGTGGCATAGCTAGTAAGTCTATGCCAGCCTTTCCCAGGTGTGTGTGTGTGTGTGTGTGTGTGTGTGTGTGTGTGTGTGTGTGTGTGTGTGTGTGTGTGTGTGTGTGTGTAAATTAAATCTCAAAGACTGTGTATGGCAGAGACATGAAGCACTGGTTTCACAGAGAGGGTGCTGGAGGATTTGGCTTAGACACTTGGCTGAAGACCTAATCCTACAGCTGTGCCAGTGGGGACCCTTATTGGAGACCTGGAGGGGGACAGATAGAGACACTCAGACCCCGGGCGGAGGAGGAGAAACCCATCTGATCTTTGCTTCTGGGTCTTCCTACCAATCAACGTGATCTCAACAGAAAAACATAAAACCACAAAAATGACCATACTCAAGCATTACAGTATGATGGCTTACCACCACCAGCCTCTGTATAGCTAAGTCTTGGCTGAAACCTAACATGCCTTCTTCAGCATTCTTCAAGCAGAACTTTCAGTACTTCATAAATACTGATGATATGTATGATATGTAGTCCTATCTCGCTGTAATTCTTGCTGGATGGGTTTGGAGCCAATATTCAGTTCTGACCGGGCCATTATTAAAGCTCAAGAGCTTTTACTGGCTTGAGGTAGCCCCTATCCCATGGTACCTCACGGCAATTCCCCATATCTCGTTTGACACGAAAGCTTCGAAGTTGTGTCTTACTAGCTCGTTGGCTAAGCAAAATGATTTTTTACAATATTTAGTATTTTCCTACTTTGTTTTTCAGATTTATATTCAGATAGTCTCTTATCTCTTGTGTGACTGTTTTTGTAAGTTACTCAACCCCTATTCCCCCCTTAGGACTGTACGGCCCATTTAAGTTAGAGGGCCGTAGTGCCGATTTAAGTTAGAGGGCCTTTCCTCCCTGTGTGTGTATGACTGTTTAAAAAAAAATCATCTTCTTCCTACTCACCTTTATTGTAGTCAATACCTTTACTGTTGTTATCTTTTTTTCTTAGTTATAAGAATGTCAAAAGATAAAGTTAAGGATCATAAGGATCATCGCCCTTCGGGGTTCAAAAAGTGTGATAGGTGTGCACAGAAAATGTCTCTTACTGACAGCCACACTAGTTATGTATATTGCCTTGGTAAAGCCCATTTACAGGAACCCTGCAACTTCTGTCACACTTTTAGTGCTAGAGTTTTGAATGAGCAAAAGAGAAAACTCATTGACAGGGGTCTCATGACCAGTTCCTTCCAGGAACAGCTGGAACTTGGTCAGGCAGCTCCAAAATCCTCAAAGAGAAAATCATCAGCCCCGGCTTCGGAGCCGACAAAAAAGACTAAGTCATTGGAGTTAAGAAGTTCCGGTTCCGACTCAGCTTCATCTACTTTGGTGCCATCGATTTCATTGGTTCCAAGACAATCTTTGGTACAAAAAATTTGCCTGACATCGAGACTGTATCTCCTACATTGAGATCTCCTATTTTGGAGAGAAGGAGGTCTCCTTCTGTCTCCACCAGATCCTCCAGGACCTTATCAGATAAGGACAATGAGAAGGTGGTGAAGAGGTTGCTTTCGGATCCAGCTCTGGCTAGAAAATTGGCCCCTCCCGAACCAAAGGTCTCAGAGCCGACCCCCTTATCGACCACTCTTCCTCCTTCGACTGCTTCACTCTCAGAGCCTATTACATCAGGTTCCTCTGTCTTGGACCCTTCGGCTCCGGGGATTCAATATGTTTCCTCGGAGCCAATTACTCCATCCTCGATGGCTCACTCTGGAGCCAAGAGTTCTGGGAGCCGATGCTCTTGTGTCGACTCCGAGGGGGACAGTCACCCTGGGTTCTCGTCGGAACCGACACTCCCTCTCGGCGCTTCAGCATGACTGAGCTCGGCTCCCACTTCTGCTTTGGAGCAATTCCCTCTTGCTAGGAGTTGACCATCCACCCCCTCGGAATGGAGGTTTTCTTTGGAGCCAGGGGGAAGGCTTTCTAAGCTATAGAGAAGGATTTATCCTCTGCCAAAGCCATTCCTCTGGAACCTGTGTACCACCAACAGCAGGCAGCAACCTCTTCCCCCCTGCCACCCCCACAGTGTAGGGGAACCAGACGCCCAAGTAGCTCCCATTGGAGGTGCCCCCTCTTCCGAGACCTCCCCAGATTATCCCACTGAAGAGCTCCCTTGGAGAGGCTGTGTAAGAGGAAGCATGTTGACTCACCTGAGTCTGTCACGTCAGACAGTGATTTAGAGAAATCAGAATGGTCCCCTAGATCCCCGTCTGAGGATGTCTCTTTCTCAGACATCCTAGAAATCCTTAGACAGAGGGGTGATTGGAAGACCTCTACCCCTACTGACGACGAATCAGTGTATCTTGAGGCCTTTGGCTCTCAACCTTCCACCTCCTGGGTGATGCCGCCTTATGACCAGCTTTTGGGGATCATATCGTGGAAAACATGGATCTCTCCATTCAGTGGAAGCCATCCTGAGGAGGCCAAACAAATTTTTGATAGCACCTGAGGACAAGTCTTTCCGTAGTAAGGGAGTTCCAGTTGATGCTATGGTGGTAGTAGTGGCCACCAAGAAAGAATTATCTGAGACGTCTTCTAATATCCATCCTCCTAACAAGGAGTCCAGGATGATGGATAGGTATGGGAAGCATGCTTTTTCTTCAGTGGCATTTACATTAAGATTGCTGAATTACCTGACTCATTTTACTCGTCTTCAGAGGGATCTCCTGAAAGAGTTAGGAGATACCCTCCAGGGTTCAGTAGCTCTGGGTTCCATGGATAAGGTTTCTATGCAGCTCTCCACCCTTACATCCATAGCTAACTCCTCCATGAGGCTGATCTCATATGCAGCAGATGAAGCGAGTAGGGAAGCCGCAGCAGGAATATCCCTCAGCAGACATTCGTGGATGCGTCTTTGTAATTTTACGGAATCCTTCAAGTCTTCCTTCACTAATGTTCCCTTTGATAGTTCATCTCTTTTTGGACCCTAAGTGAAAGAAACTTTGACTAGGTGTGAGCAGGAAGGGAAAACCTTATCTGCCGTCGGAGTCCGTTTCTCTCTCCCATCCAGACCCTATCCCAAGTGTAATACAGGAGGGAAAATGTGGTTCCGCAAATCCCAAAAAGGTGTCCCTCAAGCACAAGGTCAACCCTTCCCCAGAGGCAGAGGGTGAGGATATAATGGAAGATGCTGCCCTCGCGGCAGAGGAGGTCCACAACATCAGGGAGACAGAGAAGCTTTCTCTGATCGTCGCTTCCATCGACACTGAAGGGTTGCCCAACTGTCCATCTCTGGATCAGTCGGGGGGTCGTATATCGCTGTACCCAAGTGCCTGGCTAACTATCACTCAGGATCATTGGGTATACACAATAATATCCAGAGGTTGTCTGATTCCCTTCATTTCCGAACCCCAAACAAACAGGTCTCTACCAGACGTACCACCCATCCAACTAGACCGTGCAACATCAGAGGTCATCTTGTTGCTGCAGTCAAACACATCCCAATTTCATCCCATAAGCCTTCCACTCAGAAAATATCTTCTAGCAAATGGAAAAGGTTTTCCCTTTGGGCTACGAATCAGGGCTTAGACCCATATATGGCTCCTTTAGAATCCATTTTATCCTTCGTAACAACAATTTTCCATGAAGGAGTGGCAGCCGCTACAGTTAGAGTTCAATTAGCTGCCATTTCCAATTTCCATTTTGGTTTCATGGGAAATCCAATTATGCAGCACTCCTTGTGTAAAACTTTCTTAAAATGAGTTCTTTTTCTCAGGACCCCAATAAAACAACCATTAGAACCCTAGGACTTAAACTTAGTCCTCTCATCTTTGATGTCTGCACCCTTTGAGCCATCCTCATCGTCAGACTTAAAATTGTCATCTTTGAAAACTTTATTCCTGGTAGCCATAACATCTGCTAGGAGAGTTTCAGAACTACAAACTCTAACTATTCGACCTCCTTACATTATCTTTTACAAGGATAGAGTCTCTCTCAGGACAATCCCTGCCTTTCTTCCTAAAGTATTCCCAGAGCACAATCTGAATACCACTATTGAGCTACCTGTGTTTTTTCCAAGCCACTCTAATAAATCTTAGACTACACCAGCTAGATGTCCACAGAATACTCAGGTTTTATATACACAGGACTAAAGAATTCAGGAAATCTGATCAACTTTTTGTTTCCTTTTCAGACAAAAGGAAAGGCTTGCCTGTTTCTAAAAATTACTCTTTCGAAATGCCTTTCAGATTGCATATCCTTTGCTTATCATCAAGCTGATAGACAATTACTTGTCAGAGTTAAAGGTCACTCTACTAGGGCTGCAGCTACTTCATGTGCCTTTAGATCTAGGCTCCCAACTGATACTATTTGTGTAGCAGCTACTTGGGCAAGACCACATACGTTTGTCACTCATTACAAATTGGATTTGTCCTCCTGGGACAGGTCATCCTTTGTGTCCACTGTGCTGAAGAGTTCATAGGTTCATAGGTTCATACTAGGCTATCTGCCCAAGGGCATTTATAAGCCTAGCCCATAGTTATGTGGCTTTCGCCACCCCTTTAGTTTGAATAAAACTATGCCTATTATTTTGCTGTGCCTCTGTCAAGCAGTGACACTGAAGTAATCCATTGGGGTATATCTGCGATCTCCCATCCATTGGTCAAGATTCCTCTTGAACAAGGCCAGCGAGGTGCTCTGCCTCACATGTACCGGGATTTTGTTCCACAGCATAGGGAGTCTCTGGGTGATGAATTTGTCCCTCCATCACGTTCTATTAATAACCGTGTCTCTTCGCTTGAGCCACCCAGGATAGAGGTGCTAGGGATGCTGTCCCATCCAGCAAGAATTACAGCGAGATAGGACTACTTAACATAAAGAAGTTATGTACTTACCATAACGTTCCATGTTTGTAGTCCATCTTGCCTATATTCTTGCATCCCTCCCTCCAAACCCCTTCCTGTTTCTGGGGATCTGGTGGACCTTTTTGGTGCTGCCTGACATAGTTCTTTTTATTGTCCACCTGGAATGGATTATATTTCTAATCCTTGCTGTATTTATACAGCTCCTTTTTTTATTCTTGCAAACTAGATCTGGGGAATTGCCATGAGGGACCATGGGATAGTAGCTAGCCTTGAGCCAGAAAAAGCTCTCCAGCTTTAGTATCGGCCTAGTCGGAGCTGAATATTGGCTCCAAACCCATCCAGCAAAAATATAGGTGAGCTGGACTACAAACATGTAATGTTGTGGTAAGTACATAACTTCTTTTTTTGACGGCTGCCTCCTCCTCCTCTTCCTCCTCCTCATGTTCTCTTGGAATGTACAATACTGCCTAATGTCTGCATCCCTAAGAAAAAAATGCAATGACTCAAAATGAAACTTATCTGATTGGCCAATAAGCAACCATCTGTAACTTAAAGTTGTGAATATCTACACCACCCTGAGCTAAATTGGCTGTTCCCAATATCATATAATTCCAGCTTAATATAATATAATATACCTTTTCCTCTTAAACACTCAAGGCTCTGGACAAATGTAGTCAGAATTATGCTCTACACTGGTTATACACATTACTGACAAACTTAACTCTTCTATTAAGAGCCGCTATGCCCCAGACTGGATCCCAACAAGCAACTCATCAAAGTTAGCTCCTCCTTTGACTCTGCTTCCTGTTATTGCTGATTACCTCAATTAACCTTCTATGTTAAACAATTAAAACAATCTCACACATTGCTTTACTTTGGTTAGTTTTTTAAAGATGGCATTATTTTAATGCTAACCACTTTCGCTAACATTTTTCACTGGTACAGCTGTGAACTTTTCTTTGAGTTTTTTCTAAACACTTGACTTGATTTTCAAAATCTCTTTTTCTCTCTTTTCTACCTCAGTGTTTGCTGTCAGTCCACACCTAATATATCCCCTATGTTCATTGTAATACAAAACTGATATACAAAACAACAAAGCAAAGAGTAAAAAGGTCATACAGACTATAGTTGAAACAGTTGGTGTCTTTAAGGGGTCATTTGCTATATCCCATGGGCCTCCATTACAGGAGGCTTAAGGTATCACACAGTGAAAACTCTAGTTTGGCTAATTTTTTTCTTGTATTTAAAACTGAGATATAAAGTATAAATTTGTTATAAAATATCTGTTTCCATGCATAACATGATGGTTTAAAACAGCCTAAGGTGCAAAAGTTTTCCTAGGCCATAGCTGAGTTTTTATACCAAGGACAAAAGGAAAGGCTTTCCTGTTTCTAAAAATTACTCTTTCGAAATGGCTTTCAGACTGCATATCCTTTGCTTATCATCAAGCTGATAGACAATTACTTGTTAGAGTAGAAGGTCACTCTACTAGGGCTGCAGCTACGTCATGTGCCTTTAGATCTAGGCACCAAACTGCTACTATTTGTGCAGCAGCTACTTGGGCAAGACCACATACGTTTGTCACTCATTACAAATCGGATTTGGCCTCCTGGGACAGGTCATCCTTTGTGTCCACTGTGCTGAAGAGTCTCTTCGCTTGAGCCACCCAGGATAGAGGTGCTAGGGATGATGTCCCATCCAGCAAGAATTACAGCGAGATAGGACTACTTAACATAAAGAAGTTATGTACTTATAATATAATATAATATAATATAATATAATATAATATAATATAATATAATATAATATAATATAATATACCTTTTTCCTCTTAAACACTCAAGGATCTGGACAAATGTAGTCAGAATTATGCTCTACACTGGTTATACACATTACTGACAAACTTAACTCTTCTATTAAGAGCCACTGTGCCCCAGACTGGATCCCAACAAGCAACTCATCAAAGTTAGCTCCTCCTTTGACTCTGCTTCCTGTTATTGCTGCTTACCTCAATTAACCTTCTATGTTAAACAATTAAAACATTCTCACACATTGCTTTTCTTTGGTTAGTTTTTTAAAGATGGCATTATTTTAATTCTAACTACTTTTGCTAACATTTTTCACTGGTACAGCTGTGAACTTTTCTTTGAGTTTTTTCTAAACACTTGACTTGATTTTCAAAATCTCTTTTTCTCTCTTTTCTACCTCAGTGTTTGCTGTCAGTCCACACCTAATATATGCCCTATGTTCATTGTAAGACAAAACTGATATATAAAACAACAAAGCAAAGAGTAAAAAGGTCATACAGACTATAGTTGAAACATTTGGTGTCTTTAAGGGGTCATTTGTTATATCCCATGGGCCTCCATTACAGGAGGCTTAAGGTATCACACAGTGAAAACTCTAGTTTGGCTAATTTTTTTCTTGTAGTTAAAACTGAGATATAAAGTATAAATTTGTTATAAAATATCTGTTTCCCTGCATAACATGATGGTTTAAAACAGCCTAAGGTGCAAAATTTTACCTAGGCCATAGCTGAGTTTTTATACCAAGGAACGTAAAGGAAAAAAGAGATTAATCTGATCACAAGATTGGTTAAAAAGTAACACAACATAAGTATAAATATCAACAGAACCAACCATTCTGATCTATTACCATAGAGGTGTATTCCAGTTACCATGCCTCCCACTTTCAACCTTCTCCATCACTTTTACATATATCACTTCCTTTCACACCTGCTAAATCCCCAAATCACCTATAATTTTTTCTTCTTCCGATTATTCTGCAAACCACTTGCAAACCAGAAAAAAATCTATTTTATGTGATTTTTTTTTTTGTTGACTAACTGGGTCTGGGGGTATCTTTCAGGTTTTGTGACTCCTTTGTGATGTATGTATATAATGCATCATGTCTGTAACCAACTGCAGCCATCTTACACACATTATTGAAATACTCATTGGATTATAAGTAGTTACTAGGCATGCTGTCCAAGAGACCATTAAGGAGTATGGCCCAAGTTTCCAATTGCTCCAAAGTATTATCTAGCTGAATCACTTGCTCAAGGTCAAAAAGTAGGAAACTAAGGCTAATGGACTCAAAGCTTGTACCACATGAAGCACATTGTTAGCACTTCATAGCTTTAACTTTGCCCTAGCTGACAGATGTAACTCAGCTACCATTTTCAGATTCATCTCCACATCAACTGCTGCTATAAAGTTTGCTCCCTCTCCTTGCTACCAGATCAGTTTTTGAGAAAGTTGCTTCCTTACTTTTTCTTTCCAATACACTATTATTTTTATCCAGGTTAGGACTTATGAATTACACCATACTTTCACAGAGGAAACCTCAAGAATAATCACGATATGGAACAGTGGGCCTCAGAATATCAAAAAAGGAATGTTGCAATTTTCTTCTAGTTAATGTTTCACTAAATCAGAATGTCCTAGGCTCCATCTTGAACATTAACAAATCAGAGAGGAAGGATCATGTAAATTTTACTTTTTTCCCCAGTCTCCTTTATCTTCCCAGGGATTCTGCAACCCTTAGAGTAGATGTATTTAGAGTGCAGGGTACTAGTGGCATACCCTACATTAGGGTGTAAGGAGGTTTGCTCCTGCAAAAGAATAATATTTTTATGTATTGTCTGTCCTCAAGTATGCCATTTTTTGACAGTGCACACCAGAGGACTTAGGTGTTTTAGTTTTTATTAAGTAAGTGTTGTGTATATGACATGAATAATCGTAGTAAGTTTTTTTGGTATATTTCATCTGGATTTTCTTAGGTCTGGCATTGTTACTTGTGTATTTGAACTGCTTTGGCAAGAATATGATTTGTTTAATGTTCTTAGGCTGATAGCTGCAAGGTAAATGTTCACAGTCATGACATGAATATAAACAATGAATCTGAAACCATCAGAGTTGTTTCATCTGCTCTTGATCCTTGACTGAGATGATATTCCACTTTGACTGTGATAAATGTATAAAACAAATAAACATTGGACATGGTAATGTGCCCCCCCCCCCAAAAAAAAAACATTCCCAAGTATGATATGAAGCTCCTCGGCCAAGAAGTTTGGACACCCCTCATACAGTATTCTTTTTCAATTATTTATATTTCCAAATGCTTCAAATATTTAGGGATTCAAGCCAACATAGTAACTTGTCAATAAGTGTGTGTGTGTGTGTGTGTGTGTGTGTGTGTGTGTGTGTGTGTGTGTGTGTTTATGTGTCTGTGTGTGTGTGTCTATACATACATACATATCTATGTATACGTATATTCTGGCAAGGAAAAGCAAAGCAGTTATGTAAATGTTTTTGTATGTCTAGTAAAACCATAGCTAATTGGGTGTCTGACATTGCTTGGTTTACACTAATTGTCTATGCCTACACCAGTTGGGGAAGAGACAATGTGAAGTTCATTTTTCAGATGTGCATTTGTAATAACAGATCTAGATTTACTTTTCACAGTCTTCTTTCTGGAGAACGGCTGCTCTCAGCAGTACATGCTACCAAAAGCGCAGTAAATTTCATAGCATGTTCTATGAGATTTGGGTATATTTCTGTGGAAACATGACTGCAGAAATTCAGGGGTGTGTCTCTATATATTCTTGCTATATATTATCTTTAAAACACTATTATTTTGAAAATCAATTAGTTCTAACAACATGGTGTCAGGATCAGGGCAAGGATCATCTCCAAATGGGTCTCCAAAGACTTTCATGTCATTATTTTGCATTTAGAAGTCCTCAAACCAGCACATTCATTCTTCCATTTGTGTGAGTAGTAGAACATAGTGTTTTATGTAGTCCACTGTCAGCAGACCTGATGCTTATATCTGACAAATGAAAAAAACATTTCATTGGAGAAATGCATTTGCAGGAGTTCCAGCTTTAGAATTAATGCAGTCATGTTTGCGTAGAGTTTAGTTAACTGATCCCTCCCCTTTAGTTTGATACTTAAGTCTGCTAACAACCTTGTGATGATCAGAACCTGGTCTTCCACTCTTCTTGCAATGGTGTGATGTGAAAGGCTCTGGCTTCCCACAGTTAACATTTTCTCTGGACAGGCCACATCTGCAAATACTCTAAAACAGTCTTTGACAAACTTTCCATGTAAAAATGGCTTCTCTTTTTTTTTTTTTGCTATCAGGTCAGCTATTAAATAGCTAACTTTCCCAATAGTAACTTGCTTTAGGGCATTTTCTTTGACAGTTACCAGTTGTCCAGTGATACCATCAAATTTAGCTGCATGATTTGTAGTGCAGAGGTGCTTTATGTTACACTTGGGCTCAACAATAGATTGATGTTTCTGTAACATGAACTTCATTACCAGTCTTTCTGTTCTTACAAACAAATGACATTTTCATTGTTATTTTTTGAAAAGAATCCAAAAGGGACAAATCAGAGCTTAAAGAGCAACCATACCCAGAAACTGAAAAAATGTGTCTCTGTATCAATGTAAATGGTTATTTTTTAATTTGCTTTAACCAAGAATGTACAGAAAGGAGGAAGCTATACTATATGATTTTGTTTTGCAGTCAAAGTTTTCAGCAACCTAATGTCATTTAATCAGGATAAAGGCAACCATGTGGTAGGAAGATGATCCCTGTGGTTCTCTCTTCCATCTTACAAGAGTAATGTGATTGCTAACTGTTTTTGAAAAAGACGCGATGATGCTTTCTTTAATTTTTATTATGTATTATTTATTTTATTTATTTAGTTAGTCCAACTAGGCTAGTGGCCACTTTTCAAGTGGTATTTGTACAACTAGGGGAGATTTGACCAGGGCATTGAGGAACTTTCCTTACTCATTGTTGCATGTGGGACACGGTTTACTTGAAAACTTCCTGTTTCCATTTCAGGTACAGAGGCAACCTGGAGAAACAGGAAGGCAAATGGAGAAGGACGGAGATAATGGAATGGTGAGAAAAATGGAGAAGAAAGCAAATATCAGGATGGGAGAATATGTGCAGGATTCTATGGAGATTTTTGAAATAAATCTGTTTGATAGAGATGATTCAGGAAATGCTGGATGTATAATTATAACCCTCCAGTCAGGAGGGTTTCAGGATGATTTACTTAAAGAAATGGTGATGCAGATTAAGCCAGAAAATGAAGGAGATTTTTCCTGGGGGAGGACATTATGGAGAAAATACAAAAGAAGAATGCAGAGATGATCTTGAAAAATAGTGGTGAGATGGAAAAGAAGACATATTCAAAGAAGTACATGAATGCAAAAGGTGCGTAGCAGAAAAGAAAGCAGAAGACAGTGAAAAACAGAAGTATGTAGGAAGGATTCAAAGTAAAGAAGACAAAGAAATGGACACATATGAAGTATGGGAAAATTAAATTTCTCCTTTGGGTGTAAAAGCACACAAGCAAAGAGCATTTATTCTTATTAATAGAGACATTTTGCATCATTAACTTTGAGACTGTTTTTTCAATGGAAATTTTTCTTGGAGAATATGAAAAAAAGAAAGACTGCAACCCATGGAATCTTTATGTAGTAAAACCATTTAACAGGGAGACAGAAAAGAAAATTCATGTACAGTTTTGAACAGAGGAGGAAATACAGACTTTTAAAGGACATTTGAAAATGTTATGGAAAGAATTACTGAATATTGAAAAAGTATATGATAAAAGTGAGGATGGTATTGTAATGATGTGTTAAAAATAGAAAGAGAAAAAATGTATACATATACCAAGCATGATAAATGTGGAGGGGAATAGGAGTGTCATAAAATACAGGGGACAATCCAAAACATTTTTTTGTGACAAGCAAGACATCTGTTAAGAACTGTGATAAAAGGGTGTTTAATTCTCACCGTTGGGAGAGAAAATGGGCTAGGCTTAGAATGGCCTATTAAGGCAGTTATAGACATGAAACCATGAATCTAAGGAAAAGGAAAATGAAAATTTCAGAGTGTTTTCTGTAAATGTGAATAGTATTATGAATATAGTAAGATGAATAGGGATTTTAGAGTGATGTAATACATGTGATGTAGATGCAATTATATTAGAAGACACAATATTTTTAACACATGAATAAATAGATTACAAGCAGAGACACTATGGAGAAGAAAGATAATCTGGAATTTTGGAAATGAGAGATGTTCTGGAATAGCCGTATTCTGTAAAAATACAGTAAAGATATTAGACATCACTTTCGCAAAAGTGTGTAGATTAACCATTACAGATTTAAAATAGAATAAAACATGTATATAGAATTATTACATTATATGCTTATACTAATTATAAAAAAAGAAAAAGTTTATTTCATCCGATTTTAGACTATGTAGTGATAAATAGGAATATTATAATAACAGGAGACTTTAATTGTGATTTAAGAAGCAAGCGAAAAAAGAAAGGAAATGATATATGATTATAAGAAAAATGTTAGAAGTTATAAGGTGTGGTTGGTTAAAACTTTGGGACAAAAATTCATGGACTTAAAAAGTGATATGTATAGAACTAAGATTATTTTATAGTATCAGGCTGTTTAGTTATAGGAGAAGGAGAGGTAGTTGAAATAAGATTTTCTGATCATCCTTCTATATGGCTAGAGATAAAGGAAAACAGTGAATATATAACAATAATCAATGGAATAAAAAAGGATAAATGTGAAAACATAGAATGAAGAAAGAAAAAGAAAGATTAGTAATACAGTTATGGAAAGATCATATTACTATGATAACATTTTATAAAAATTGGTCTGAATGGTGGATGATATTTAAGGAAAAATATATATTTTTTTACAGTGGGAATATGATGTGAGACATGTAGAAGAAGAAAAATATAACACATAATAATACATTAGAAGATTTAAAACATGGAAGGTAAAAAGTAAAAAATAAAAAGTAAAGATTTAAAACATAATGATAGAAAGTACTTTGATAAAGGAAAAATATGAAAGAAATCAAGAAAAAAATGCAAGAATTATTATCTAAGCAAAGATATTTTTACTAGGAAAAAATAAGTATTGCGTTACTTAAGCAGATTAGTAAAGGAAGATGGCAGTATAATGGGGGAAATAAAAATGTAAAAGGAAAAAGAGAAAGTACTCAGAAAAAGATCATGACTAGTGTAGTACAATATGTGCACAAAATGTTTAAAGAAAAAACAAAGGTAGTGAAAAAAAACACGGAAAGTAAAAATGTTAAAAGAAAAAGAGAATAAAGAGTTGGAAAAGGAGATTTCTTTAAATGAGCTAGATAAAGTATTAGGACAAATAAATATAGATTTGGCTGCAGGACCAGAGGGAATAAGGTATTAAATGTATAAAAATGTAAGGGATTGTCAATATCAATATATATATATATATATATATATATATATATATATATACATGCATACATGCATACATATAGACATAGATATAGAAAGATAGATATACTTTTTAAAGATTTTGAATGAATCGTTAAATGAAAGTTTTATGTAGAAAGAATTATGCTTTTATGTAGAAAGAATTATGCAGTGGAATACTTAAATTCACATGGAAGAAGGAATATAGAAGACAATTAAAACAAATGAAGACCAATAGTATTGAATAATAACGAGTATAAGATATTTATGAAAATAAAACTAAAATGGAAAATTTTATAGAAGATAATATATATATATAGTATAAAGGAGAAGGGTTGTCAAAAATGATTAATGATAGAGAAATTGTGGATAATATTGTGAAGAGAAAAAAAGAAGAAGAAGCAAAAATCATGATAGGAGACCTTAATAATGCATTTGGTACAATTAGACATGAAATTTTATGGATAATAATGAAAGAATATAAGTAAGATAGTTAGGAAATTATGTATGTTAGCATATAGTAATAATAAAGTAAAAAATATTTGTAAATGTCTTGTTAAGCTAAGAGGTGCATACGAAGAGTGGTGTAAGACAGGGATGCCCAATGAGTTGTATACTTTTTGCATTAGTTATGAATGTGATAGTATGTGAAATAAATTACAAAATTAAAGTAGCAGGGTAGATAACACCTGAAGGGTTAGGTTTAACATTTGGGAATTAAGATGTAAGTATAATTCAATGGGAAAAACCAACAGAAGAAATAAAACAAACCTGTCTTTTCTGGACAACATATAGAGTACCCTTCAGAAAAAAAAGGCATATTTGATGAATTCAGTACTGATGGGAAAATAATATACTTAGCGAGTGTATATATGTTGCCAACAGTATTTGAAAATGAATTATTGCAGATGTTTTCATTTATATGGGGTTTTAGATTAAACCCAGTAAAAAGGGGAGTTGTGTATGCAACTAAAGAGGAAGAAGGTTTAGGGTTAATTAACCCAGTGGTATAAGCTGCTTCATTACATTTGTACAAAGTGGATAAATGAAAAAGATGAGAGATTAGTAGTAAAATTGTATAAATGAAGGTATGATATATTTTAGGATATGTTAAAAAAGAGTAAAATAGAAAAGGAGTGTATAAATGAAGAAATAAAATGTTACTAGAAAATATATTTTTGTGGAAAATAAACACTGATGATATAGAAAAAAAAATAGAAAAGCATGATATAAGAATGTAATGATAAAACATTACTATATAAAACCATGGGGAAAAAATCTAACAGATAAAAAAAAAGCTATAAAAATAAGAATCAAATGGTATAATCAGAAAGTAGAATGTCAGGACGTTTTGTGGATACTGGTAATGGATAAATTACCAGTAAAAGGAAATATGTCATATGAAAAGAAAAGAGATAGAATATGTTTAAATTATCAAGAAACCACTGAACATGCTTTTGAAATATAAAAGAGTAAAATAGTTATGGGAAAACTATGTAAATAATATTTTTCAAAGAGATAAAAGAAGTGGATAAAAAACATGGATATGATTAAATATGGATATTATAATCATAGCAGTAAAGAATATGTTAAAAGATAGATAAGAAGACAGTTTATGTCATAAGGTTATATGGTTCGAATTAATAAAATTATGCTTAATGGTAAATGGATTTTAGCAACAATATTAAGGAAAATCAGATGGTTATGGAAAAAGGAGTGAGGTTCTAATAGGGATGAAAATTTAGAATGATTGCAAGGAAAATTATGAATATCTGTAAATATATTTTATGCCTATACATTTGTATATTTGTAAATATTTTTAAATATGTAATTTTTATTTTTGTATATGCTGTTTGGAGCTGTGAGATGGTGCAAGAAAGAGATCTAAGAGAAGCAGCAGAATGGAGAAGAGAAAAACTGTAAAGAGTTTGGAAGTGGAAAATGACAACTGGGGATAAATTTGCTTGAACTAGAGGGTCAAAATGCAGATAAGGATTCCTGTATGGCAGATAATACAAATGAGCATCATTTAGCTGTCTTAATGGAAAATGAAGTAAGCAAGTTAATTTGGAGTGGTGCTGATAACAGAAGGGGCAGGAGGGCTTGCAGGTGATGTTTTGTTGAAAATAACATAACAAAGCATGAAGGCGAACTGAAGCCGAGGAAATAACATTTATTTGTGTTGATGTTAAGGATTTATTTAACATGATACCTCATCAAGAGGGCGTTGAATTGTTTTATGAATTTCTTTGTCAACACACTTCCTTAACACATTCCAAGATGCTTACATTGAAAGCTTTGATGGAACTGGTACATGAAAACAGTTACTTGACATTTGAAGGACACCTGTTTAGGCAGATGTCTGGAATTGCAATGGGGGCAGCATGAGTCCCCATTTTTGCAAATATTGTCCTAACCCAGTGGGAGTTATTGAAGGTGTTTATTTCAGAGGGAATGAAAGACTGTAGATTTTACAGGTGATATCTGGATGACATCCTTATATTTTGGGATGGGAATCCAGACCAGTTGTCTGAATTTTCACTGTTTCTGAATTCTAGTACTGCTTTCCTGAGATTTACTATGGATACACATACAGAACATATAAGCTATTTGGACATACAGGTCAGCAAAGGCAAGAGGAATAAGAAATTTTCCTCCACTATTTTTAGGAAGCCAGCATACTCAAACACCCTTCTTCATTTTGAAAGTGGACACCCCTTGCATCAGAAGAGGTCTTTAGTGAAGGGACAAGGGGTGTGACTTACCAGGATGATAAGTGACCTGGAAGAATTCTATAAAGAAAGGGATGTTTTATTAAGTATGCTGATGAAGAGAGGATATCCAGCTGACTTTGTGAAACTTTGTTGGATGAGGTAACCAAGAAGAGAATTGTGGGACACTTTCACCCATTATTAGGTTTAGCTATATCTGGAAAGGATACTCTATCAGATAACAGTGAAACAACAACTAGTAACATCAGTAACTACAGAAATGCATTGATTTTGACATAGAATCCACAATTCCCACTAGTTAGAGACATATTGGTTAAGAATTAGTACATATTAAAGAGTAATGAGTGCATAGGTGTCAAATTAGGTGAAGCACCAATTGTAGTTTATAAAAAAGAACAAGTATAAAAGATATATTGGAAAGAAACAAAGATAGAAAGAATAATGCCGAAAAAGGCAAGATGACAAAATGTGGACATTGCACTCAATGCAAGCACATTTTAGAGGGAGACAGTGTATTTATTAAAAATTATGGATGGGTCAGGTGCAATCAGAAGAACAACTGTGGTACAAAAAATACATTGGAGTTTGTCAGATGTTTTATGGATACTACATAGAAAAAACAAAGAATGCATTCAGAACATGGATAAATAAGCGTATGTATGATATAGGGAAGTCTAATACAAAAAATGCACTAGCCAAAAACCTTATTAACTTTCCAAGTCATTATTTTAGGTTTGCAGTATTGGAACAAGTAGGAATGGATGAAAGGGGTGACCCGTTGGACCTGTTTTTGGACTATAAAGAATTTTTATGGTAACTGAGGGTTAATGCTACACGTTTTCCAGTTCTTAATGAAGTAGCATCCCTCAGCAGCTATTTAAAATTAAAAGCTGATTATTACTTTTAAGTACAGGGGTTGTGCAAATTTATGCCAAAAGGTTTTTAAAAAAATATTTTATGAACAAAAAACAGTTTCACACATTTAATATATATATATATATATATATATATATATATATATATATATATATATATATACACACACACATACATATATATATATATATATATATATATATATATATATATGTTACGCACATTCTTCTGTGTGGAGGCATACGTGAATGAGCGTGCCTTCGTTGAAGGTTGTGCGTCAGGGCTGGTAACTTGGCATGTAAAAATCCACTACCAAATATTAGCGGACCGGAGTTCTGCTGTGGCGACCCCTAACCGGGATAAGCCGAATGACACAACAACACACACACACACATATATATATATATATATATATATATATATATATATATATATATATATAGACAGAGATAGATATATATATATATATATATATACACACATATATGTTTTAGTTTTTTATAAATAGATATTTCATATTATTTTTTGTATTATGTTTAGATTGTATTTTGCACAATATCCAAACATCATTTTTGAGCCTGTCTTTTTAAATGGAAGCAAAAGTTTCAATTCAATATGCTAATGTGCTAAAACAAGAGTATTTAATGTGTTTCAAAACTGGTAAATGTATTCTGAAGAAGTCATTGGCAATTGTGATGAAAGCACTAAATAAATTTTATTTCCCCTGCTTCAATTCACCTTCGTGCTTTGTTATTTAGTTGAAAATAATATATTAGGATGATTCAGGCAACTGTTATGATGTTTCATGGGATGAGAAAGTAGAAAACCTTTTCAGGAGTCCTGAGGATGGTAATATGGAGAAGGAGCCAAGTAATGTGGGAGCAAAGAATGCAGTGGTTAAAACATATGCAGCAGTGAGAAAAAGAAAAAAAGCAGCAACAAACTGAGGAGTCCTGTTTTGTTGCAACATGGAATGCATTAGTTAAAAGTGATGCATCAGTGACAGCAGGTAAAAAAGGAGAGCAGCAATAAACTATAAGTGTAACTGTTTTTAAAAAGGCCTGCTGTGAGACTAAGGACAAAAACTGTGACTGTAAAAGCCACATATTATATGCAGTACAATTTGGTATCACTTGTTGGATTTAAAGCTCAAGAAATTCAATCTTTTATACATGTAAGGACAGAGACATCTTGTGACTTAGCATTTGAAGCTGAGGAACTGATAACATGTCTGAAACTATGTGACAAAAAGGACATTTATCCAAGGAACAATTATGTGTTTACTGGTAGTAACTTAAATGTTTAAAGATGTTACTTTGCAGTTTAGAGCTGAGGAACTGGGAGATGTCAAAAATGTATAGGATAACATTGTGGAAGTGACACATGAGAGAAATCTATGGAAAGGAGAATGGAGGTTGGAAGCTGTCTTGAAATGTAAAAAAAAAAAAACATGGTAAAACACTTGCCAAGTGTTATTTCTGGTCATAGACTGTCATTAAGATATGTTGGCCAGCCTAAATTATGTTTCCTTTGTTGGGACTTTCCTCATTTAATTGATTCTAACAAGATGCAATGTAACCAATGTGGAGAGAAAGGACATACAGAAAGAAGATGCAGGTTGTGTTAAAAAGTGGGCATTTTTGGATGAGCTGTTAAGGGTAAACAAGGGAAAAGAAGGGGAAAAACAAACAAACGTGAAGGAGGACAACAAGAGGCTGAAGCAGAGGGAGAACTAGATAAAGAAGAAACTGTTGATGAAAAAATATAAAGGAGGAAAAGGAGGGAAGATGTCCTCCACATCTACTTCTTATTACAGAAACCAAACCATTTCCTGTGAAAATAGTAATTTTACGATCAGAAATATTTTTATTGATTGTCATGTGACTTTTAATAACTTATAAACAGGAGTGTTACTTTTTACTTTTGTGGAAAAATTTGTTTAAACTAAGTTAAAACAACCATGTTATGTAGTCCTGTTTCACTGAAATTCTTGCTGGATGGGTTCGGAGCCGATTCTCGGCTCCGACTCGGCCGATACTAAAGCTTGAGAGCTTATACTGGCTTGAGGCTAATCCCTATCCCATGGAGCCTCACGGCAATTTCCCAGATCTTGTTTTCTGCAAAGGTGTTGAGGTTGCCTCTTTGCTGGCTCGTTGGCTAAGTAGAAGAGTTTTAAATCATGTTATATTTCATCCTTTTTCTTCACTTTCTACCTTTAATAGTTGTTAGTTATTACCTGTGTGATTGTTATTGAGTGCTTGATCCCCTATTCCACCTTTTTAGGGTTGTACAGCCAGCTTTAGTTAGTGGGACGTAGTTGCCCATTGAAATTAGAGGACCTTTCCTCTCTGAATGCTTGTCTTTAAAAAAAAAAAAAAAAAAAGTAAAAATTTTCTTCTCTTCATATCTTTGCTGTTAGTTATAGTTAGTGTTGTTGTTATTAAAATTTGTTGTTTTGTTTTCTTGCCAGCATGCCGAAAGAGAAACAGAGAGAACATAAGGAACACCACCCATTGGGGTTCAAGAAATGTGACAAGTGTTCACAAAAAATGTCATTGACTGACAGTCACACTAGCCATGTGTACTGTTTCGGAGAGGCTCACTTACAAGAACCCTGTACTTTTTGTCATGCCTCTAGTACTAGGGTTCTTAATGAGAGGAAAATCAGGAGTCTTATGGCCAGTTCCTTCCAAGAACAGCTGGAACTTGGTCAGACAGCTCCCAAAACTGTGAAGAGAAAATCTTCGGTTCCAGCGTCAGAGCCGTCTAATATGTCTAAAGCGACAGAGCCAAGGAGTTCTGGCTCCAATTCTGCTTCTTCTGTCTTGGTGCCATCAGTTTCTTCAGTGCCAAGGCAACCTTCGGTATCGAGACACTCATCAGATATTGACCCTGTTTCACCTACGTTGAGGTCTCCTATATTAGAAAGGAGGAGATCCCCTTCTGACTCCACCCGTTCCTCCAGAACACTTTCAGATAAGGACATCGAGCGGGTGGTGAAGAGGTTTCTCTGTGACCCAGCTCTGGCTAAAAAGTTAGTCCTTCCAGACCCAAAGGCTTTGGATCTGCCCATCTACAGACTACTGCTCCTCCTCCAACTGCTTCGTTCTCAGAGCCAAACACTTCGGGTTCTTCTTTGTTAGATCATTCGGTTCCGAAAATTCTTCCTGCTTCCTCAGGACTGATAACCCTATCCTCAGTGGCTCAGTCTAGAGCCAAGGGATCTGGAAACTGACGCTCTCGAGTCAGCTCTGAGAGGGATAGTCACCCCGTTTTTTCTTCAGAACCGACCTGCCCTCTTGGAGCTTGGTTCCCATGTCTGCTTTGGAACCTGTCCCTCCTGCTCAGAGCCGACCTCCCATTTCCACGGAACAAAGGTCGTCTTCAGAGTGGGATGGGATGGAAAGGCCTTCAGAGCAATAGAGAAAGCTTTGTCCAGTGCCAAAGCCCTGCCTTCGGACCCAATGTCCTACCAATAGCAGGCAGCAACCTCTTCTCCCCTGCCACCCCCTCAGTGTGGGGAACCAGAGATCCAAGCAGCCCCCATTGGAGGTGTCCCCTCTTCCGAGACCTCCCCGGATTATCACAATGGGGAACTTCCACAGAAGAGACTTTGTAAGAAGAAGCACATTGACTCTCCTGAGTCTGTCATGTCAGACACTGATTTGGATGAGTCAGAAGGGTCCCCTAGATCCCCCTCTGAGGATGGCTCCTTTTCTGACATCCTTGAAATCCTTAGCAGAGGAGTGATTGGAAGACCTCTAACCCTACTGAGGATGAATCAGTGCACCTTGAGGCCTTTGGTTCCCAACCTTCCACCTCCTGGGTGAGACCGCCTTATGACCAGCTCTTGGGGGTCATAGCCAGGAAAGCCTGGATGTCCCCAGATAAGCTGGAGCCTGTCCCGAGGAGGACAAACAAATTTATGACTGCTATGGAAGATAAGTCCTTTCTTTCTAAGGGAGTTCCTGTTGATGCTATAGTGGTAGTAGCAGCCATGAAAAAGGAGTTGTCTGAGACATCTTCTAATATCCATCCTCCTAATAAGGAGTCCAGGGTGATGGATAGGTATGGAAAGCATACCTTCTCTTCAGCGACATTTACCTTAAGATCGCTGAATTACCTTTCCCATTTTACTAGACTTCAAAGGGATCTCCTGAAAGAGTTTGGAGACACCCTTCAGGGTTCAGTAGCTTCGGGATCCACGGACAAGGTATCTGCACAGCTCTCCACCCTTAAATCCATGGCTGACTCCTCCATGAGGCTGATGTTCTATGCAGCGGATGGAGCAAGCAGGGAAGCTGCAGCAGGAATCTCTCTTAGGAGACATTCCTGGATGCATCTATGTAACTTCACGGAATCCTTTAAGTCTTTCTTTACCAACATCCTCTTTGATGGTTCAACTCTTTTTGGACCACAGCGAGCAGGAAGGGAAAGCCTTATCTGCAGTTGGAGTCCATTTCTCTCTTCCTTCTAGACCTTACCCAAGGGTCAAACAGGAGGGAAAATGTGTCACTCTAAATCCCAAAAAGGTTTCCTTCAGGCACAAGGTCAACCCTCCCCTAGAGGCAGAGGGGGAGGATATAACAGAAGATGCCACCCTTGTGGCAGAGGAGGTCCACAGCATCAGGGAGATAGAGAAACTTTCTCTGATCATCCCTTCCATCGCCGCTGAGGGGTTGCCTGACTGTCCGACTCTGAAGGCATTTGGGGTTCATCTTTCACTGTACCCAAGTGCCTGGCCAAAAATTTCCCAAGATTGTTGGCTACAAACCATAATATCTAGGGGTTACCTGATTCCCTTTGTTTCCAATCCCCTGGTAAACCAGTCTCTACAAAATGTGCCACCCATTCAGTAAGATCATGCAACATCAGAGGTCATCTCGTTGCTGCAAAAAAGAGTCATCCATGAAGTCCCCACAGAGCAAATAGGATCTGGAACTTACTCACGATTCTTTTTAGTTCCAAAAAAGACAGGGAACTGGAGATCAGTTCTAGATCTCAGCAAACTAAACAAGTCTGTAAATAAATCGAAGTTCTGAATGATCACTCTGCAGTCGATATTTCCCTTTATCAGGAAAGACAGTTGGATGTGCTCCATAGATCTTCAGGATGCATACTACCACATCAAAATAGATAAGTGCTCCAGAAGACACCTACGCTTTCGGCTGGGAGCCAATCATTTTCAATTTTTAAAACTGCCCTTTGTCCTCACTACAGCCCTCAGAGTGTTCACCAAATGCATGGCAGTGGTAATGGCTCACCTGAGAAGTCAAGGATTCTAGGTGTTTCCATACCTAGACGACTGGCTCCTCACTGCTACCAGTAAGCAAAAAGTAACAGCGAACCATGGATCCTGGTCACTCCAACAACTTTAATGTTAAAAATCACCAAACAAGAAGACACATCACGATACAATCCAAATACTAAGCGCTTTCACCCTCTAACCAGGGGCTTCATCAGAGTACACTGCTACCACCAAGCACCAACTAATCAGAACCAGGAACGAGACTCTATCCTTGTGCACCATATTAGGCATTACAATAAACTTAAAAAAATCAGCCTTATCTCCATCACAGCACATTGTATTCTTAGGGTCAGAAATAGACTCAACCACCATGACAGAAAAACTGACACCAGAAAGTATAGAATCATTACATGACCAAGTCAGATAATTGCTGAAGAGAGACAAAGTACAGGCTAGGATAGTCCTTCCGGTCCTAGGGACTATAGCTTCCACCATTCTCTTAGTTCCCCTAGCCCATCTGCACATGAGGGTACTTCAGTGGCTACTATTTGCCCAGTGGTCAGTGCAGGATCTCCCCCTATCTCACCAAATAATCATCACATACTCCTGCAAGAAGGATCTAACATGGTGGTTACATACTGATCAACTTGATCCAGATCGCCCACTTGCTCCCCCTCAAGAAAATGCAGTTTTGACCACGGACACCTCCCAGATATGGTGGGGGGGCATTATCTGTGAATGATGGTCCACAGTACTTGGCAGGATCAAGAGAACCACTTGCACATAAATATTCTGGAGTGCCAACTTTACCCCACTTTCACCCCCTAAAGGGCCCATCTCGATACCAAAAGATTGCCAAATTCCAATAATCATGGCCACACAGGTAGAAACCGCACTTTACAAAGCTAAGAATACAGCATCCATGGGACCAGATGACATCCTAGGCTGTGTACTACATGAACTACAAAATGAACTGGCACCTCACCTAAGTGTCATGTTTAATCATAGCCTCACCTCAGGCTTTGTGCCTACTGAGTGGTGCACAGCTACAGTTATCCCGGTTCACAAGGGAGGATCCACTTTGGATCCCAGGAACTACTGTCCATCAGTCTGACAAGCCTGATTTGCAAGGGCATGGAACGCATTATCATGGAACTTATAAACAAAGACAGTGGCAACCTTCAAACACTGGACCCCACCCAGTGTGGGTTTGTGAAGGGCCAATCTTGTCTCCTGAATCTGATTGACTTCTTAGTATCAGTCTCCAGAGCTGTGGACGAGGGTAAGGCAGTCCACACAGCCTATCTAGACCTCGCCAAGGCCTTTGACACCATCCCCCACTCTGGAATCATAGATAAACTTACTAAGCTAGGCATAAATCCCTACGTCACTCGATGGGTTGCTAACCGGCTTACTGACAGAACCCAGACAGTAAAAGTAGACGACTCCAAATCCAGCTCCAGACAAGTGACAAGTGGAGTACCTCAGGGTTCAGTCCTGGGACCACTCTTGTTTGGCATCTACTTCTCTGAAGTACAGGCCAACACTAAGGGACTCTGGCTAACAAAGTTTGCAGATGACTGCAAACTGGGAGCCATTATTGAATCCCCAAATGATGTGGATATTCTACAAAAGGGCCTTACAGAAACAGATGGCAGGTGCCAGAGCCATGGGCTCAAGCTTAATGCCAATAAATGTATAGTTATCCCCTTTGGAAAAAAACATGTACCCATGAATTACCACATAGGCGACATTGAAAATATTACTGAATGCAGGGAGAGTAAGTGGACTGTGAACCTCCGTGCTGATATTGAGCCAGGCTTGAATAACATCATTCCACTGAAACCTATACTAAAAGCTAGAAGACCAACTATCAGCTAACATGGAGGTGTGTCTGGCTTAATTCATGACTGGTCACACCCCTCAAAAGCAAAAGGTATAGGAAATGGAACACCCCCAGCTGAGAGGAATGAGGATTGGTGCATTTAAACAGCTGATTGACAGTGTGATGATTGAATGATTGTCTCAACAGTAAAGGAAGCAAGCACTATAAAAAGGAACTTCCAGTCCCAATCTCTACGATCTGAAGAAGATACCGAAAGCGCTTATTGTTTGGAATACATAGGGACTGTTTTATTCTACATCAAGATTTTAACCTGACATAAAGATTTTAACTTTTCCTACAATAAAAGGATTTTAACTGCCATTAAAACTAGAAGCTTTCATTTGATCTGTTAGACTGGTTAAGCTGTTATTGCAGTTCATCACAGTCACATAGCAGCTACTACATCTTCAGTGTGGATACTTTGTATATCAGGCCAAAAAGATTGGAAACTTTGAAGCCATCATAAGACTGGATACTTTGGAGCCATCATTTCATAGGTTCATAGGTTCATACTAGGCTATCTGCCCTAGGGCATTTATAAGCCTAGCCAGAGTGTGTTTGGCTTTCGCCACCCATTTTAAATTAATTTTGCTATGCCCTTTTTCGAGGTTAGTATACTGTGTCTGTCTAACAGTGACACAGAAGTGATACCCGGGGTAAACCTATGATCTCCCATGCACTCATCAAGATTCCTCTTGAAGAGAGTCAATGAGGGACTCTGCCTAACCTGGACTGGGATTTTATTCAAGAGTGAAGGGAGCCTCTGGGTTATGAATCTGTCCCTCCAGCATGTCCTATTTATTTCAGTGCTGAGGTTCAAGTCTCTCGAGCGCGTAGCTCGATGGAATTTGGATTTTCTGAGGTGCAGCATGTCCATTAATTCCGGGTTGGACATGGCTTTATACGTCAGGCACAGATCGCCTCTGAGCAGGCGGTATGCCACTGAGTAGAGCTGGAGTTTCTTTAACCGGGCAGCATATGACATCTGTTTGAGCCCTTTTATCCTCTTGGTGCGGTACTTTTGGGGTCTTTCCAGTTGCTGCAGGTGTCTGGTAAGGTACATCCCAAAAGGGGCATTGTACTCAATTATGGGCATGATAAGGGATGAGTAAAGAGCCACGATGACCTCCCCTGATCTAGATGTGAATCCCTTCATAATTAGGTAGGCTATATAAAATGTTTTTCTAACCACTTTGGCCACGTGGTTGTCAAATGAGAGATTGCTATCAACTTGGGACCTAGGTCCCTAATTACTTCTTCTGTACTTAATGGAATACCACCTATGTGGTAATTTGTGGGCACTTTGTTTTTGCCAAAGGGGATGACGATACACTTTTTGGCATTTAGCTTGGGGCCATGGCTCTGGCACCAGTTGTCTGTTTCTATGAGGCCCTTTTGGAGGATGATTGTGTTGGCTGGAGAGTCGATTATGGCTCCCAGTTTGCAGTCATCTGTGAACTTGGTCAGCCACAGCCCTTCCGTGTTGGCCTGTACCGCCGAGAAATATATACCGGACAAGAGAGGTCTCAGGACTGAGCCTTGTGGGATGCCACTTGTAACTGGTTTGGAGTCTGACATGGCTCCAGTAATTCTAACCATGTGGGTTCTGTCCTTGAGCGAGTTTGCAACCCATCTAGTGACATAGGGGTTTATATTTAAGCTGGTGAGGTTATCTATAATGCCCGAGTGGGGTATTGTATCGAAGGCTTTTGTGAGGTCCAGGTAGGCTGTGTGGACCACCTTCCCCTCGGCAATGGCCTTGGTGACCTTTATCAAAGAAATCAACCAGGTTTAAGAGGCAGGATCTGCCCTTAACAAAGCCAAACTGGGTAGGATCCAGTGTCTGTAGGTCCCCAATATCTTTATTTATGAGGTCCATGATGATCCTTTCCATAGCTTTGCAAACCAAGCTAGTCAGGCTTATAGGGCGATAGTTTCCAGGATCCGTTGAGGCACCACCTTTGTGGAGAGGGACCACTGTTGCGGTATGCCACTCTTTGGGTACATATCCTGTAGTAAGGCTGAGATTGAACAGTAGTTTTATGTTTGGGTTTAGCTCTTCTTGGAGTTCATGTAGGACGCAGCCCAGGACACCGTCTGGTCCCATTGATGCTGTATTTTTTGCTTTGGAGAAGGTGGCTCTTACCTGAGCATCTGAGACGTCAAGGGGGCAGCACTCTGCTGGGATAAATATTTGCCCTTTTGGTGGGGAGGGGGAGTTTGCACTGAACCTGTCAGCTAGGATGTTGGCAATGTCTGTGGGTTTGGTGTATTTTTTGTCATTTTGGACTAATTCTGAGCATATCTGGGAATTCCCACCCAGGTTCCTAACATAAGTAAAGAAAGCCTTGTGATTATCCTTAGTGTCCTGTGCAATTTTTCTCTCGAAGCTGGCCTTAGACGATTTTATGAGTGCCCGTAGTTTTTTGCTAATACTGATCAGAGATGCCTTCCCTTTTTGGGATTTTGCTCTATCATGTAGTAGCTTCCTCCTTCTATTGTATAGTTTGTTTATGGCTGGGGTCCACCAGACAGGACATCTGCCTTTGGAGGATTGGGTCTTGGTTTTATTTGGGATTGCATGATCCATGCATTCCTGAAGGTGTTCATAGAATATGTTTATAAAGGATTCTGCGGTCTGGGCCATATTTTCCACAGGCCCGGGGGCTTTGAAGGATTCCACCTCGGTTTTGAGGAGTGGGAAATTTGCTTTAGAGAAGTTTTTCACTGTGGTTTTCTGGGCAGGGGGTGGGGTCGGGATGTGAATATCCAGTGAGATTAGTTTATGGCCTGATCTTACCAGTGAGGGATACACTTCTGGTCTGGAGCATAGTCCCCATGTTGGTGATGATCAGGTCCAGTATTCCAGTATGTTTTCCCCTCTTGTGGGAGTGGTAACAAGTTGTTCCATAGCATTTGAGTTTATAAATTCTAGGAATCTTTGGGCTAGGGTGTTGGAGCTAGAGTAATGTTCCCAGTCTATGTTTGGGTAGTTGACGTCGCCCAATATAATGGTGTTTGGAGAGACCTTCATATTTTCCAGTGTTCTCAGGAAGACCGAGTGGGGGTCCTGGGTTTGGGAGGGTGGGTCTGTAGCAGGCTATAAACTGGAAGGCAGTTTTACCCACTGTTAGTTGCATATGGATAGTCTCTGATGCTTCATGCTGTGCCACCAACCTGGAGGTGTGGGTATCTTTGACGAATATTGATAGTCCCCCTCCTTTTGTGGTTCAGTCCAAGTTTTGGGGCCGAAAAGCATGGTATGAGGTATAACCTGGTAGTGCTGGGGTGCTCTCGGGAGCCTTGAACCAGGTTTCTCTTACTGCACAGATATCGATGTTCTCAATTCTAAGGAGAGTTTCGAGTACGTGCATCTTGAGGTTTAGACTTCTGGCATTGAGTAGCATTACTCTTAGTTTCTTATCCCTTGTGATACCTATGGAGGTAGGTTTGTCTTTTGAGCCTTGCCTAAAAAGGCACTATGGGGTTAGCAAGAGCCTTTGCCAATATCCACAAGCCCAGGGGTGACAAGTGCACGCCGTCCCTAGCGAAGCATCGTGGCTTGTCGAGCATGTCATCCCAGGCTGACAGGCATTGGATCCCCTTTGAATGATACCAATACTTAAGCCAATTGTTAAAATTGATCATCTTGTCTTTATATTGTGGCATCATTCTTGGTGAGGGTAAGATGCTACTCAAGGTCAGGGTCATACTGGCCTGGGCTACATGCTCAGAGAGCTCTTCTATGTCTCTTTTCATGTAGTCCAGGGAGGTACATCTCAGGTTATTCACACCAGCATGGACAATGACTGAGTCATATTTGTACTTGCCTTGGAGTGACCTGAGTGCTTGTGTTATGTGGTGGATCCTAGCACCCGACAGGAAGCTCACCGTGACCTTCTCCTTGTTCAGCCTGGTGACCGGGACGTCAGTGTGCCTGATGATAGAGTCACCTATTACAAGTGTATCAGGTGTGTTGTTTAGCCTTAAGGGCTGTGACTGTTCGGCACACTGGCTTTGTGAGCTATGTGTTGCACGTGTTTTGTTTTGGGGTAGCGGTTGCTTGGGTGTCTGCTTTGGAGGTCTCTGCTGCTTAGGCAGATTTTTATTTAGAGCCTCTGAGTATGTTTTTGTGTGTTTATGTGTTTGGTTTGCTGTCGTGGTAGGTCTATGTGAGACTGGAATTGTAGTGAGTGTGGTTTCCTTCTCCTCCTGACTGGTTATGCCAGTACTGAGTTGAGAGAGCTTAGCCTCCAGTTTGGCTATATGGTTGCATCTCTCACATGTGTTGGAATTTGTTGGGAGGAGGAGTGGGTTGTCTGTGTACATGAGGTAGTTGTAACATTGCCTCAAGATTCCCAGATTCACCAGCTGGACTGGAGAGGAGATTAACAACTGACCTTTGGACATGCTAGAATAGTATTGGGAATTCCTTTATAATTGAAAAAAAGGGCCAATGGGGAACAAGGTACTCAAGGGGAATTTGTGAGGGTGTAGTGCTCTTAATTTTTTAGTGCTGACTTATATAATTGCTTTAGTGAGCAAGTGCCAGGTAACTTAAATGCAATGTGTTGCAGGTAACTTAAATGCAAAAACGAAAAACAGTAACTTTCTTTCAAGTGAAACAAGGAAATAAGTACAGTAAGCAATGCAGATATCACTAGGGATCCACAGAAGCACTGAAAAGTCACGTTGTAGGTGGAATTAGCGTTTCAGGGAAATAACAAGCAAACAAACAACAAGCATACAAACAAAGCTAGATTCAGCAGGCCTGGATCTAGTCTATGCTACGGCAAACATGGTGTACCAATTTCAGTAAAAGTAGTTCAAATATGCAGGCACTATAAGCCTTTAACCAGAAATTCCCAGCTCAGAAGGACAGAGTCCAGCCTCTCCTCCCACAAGAGTGCAGACCACGAACCCTCTTAATGTAAAATACCTGGCCTGTAGCCCAAGTGCTTAAACCAGAATTAATACACTTTTAGAATAACAGACACTGAGCCCTCAATCAGCAGTTCCCAACTTAGAAGGATGTAAGCTACCTGTTCTGCCACTACAGTGCAGACCACAAACCTTCTTAATGTAAAACAACTGGTCTGAAGCCCAAGTGCTTAAACTAAAAGGTTTAGAATGAGTTACGCCAAGCAGTAGTAAATACAATTCAGTACTTTTAAGGTGAAGCAAAAGCAAAATAAAGTAGGAAGAAACACAAATACAGTAAAAGCAGATAATTTTTTTTTTTTTTTTTTTTTTGAGTGAGCAAATGAGATGGGCCCAGGAGTTACAGGACAGAAACAAGTGCAAATGCAGGCCTTCAAATTAGAAAGTTGGGAGAGATGGAAGACCGCCCAAATGGCCAATAACTACAAATTCCGGACCAGAACCACTCCTTATATGGTAGACAGGTTACCTAATGCTTACCACTCCCACTGATAAGCTAGAAGGCTTCCCTCCAACACAGAAAGGCTTGAGGGGCTCAGAAGCTTACAAACAGTCCTGGATACAGCAAATCTGTATCTGGAACACTAATTACAGGAAAGGTAGGAAACAGGCTTACATTTTTTTTTCAGAAAAGTAGCAAAAACAGTAGTAAAAACAATTCACATGCAGAGCAAGCTGGCACACTTGAGTATGTAGCAATATTAATCTACACACAGTTTGAAAACAATGTAATTAAATTAAAAAGGACTAAAAGCAAGTGCAGAAAGGGTTTATTAGGTAGAATGTGGTAAATAGATGGGACTGGGGGAGTGTCCTAGATCAAATCTAAAGTGGGGCAGACACTACAAAAGCCACCAAATTTAAACTACAACCAAGAACAGGGAGGGGGTGGGGAAGACAGTTTCAACAGAGATGTGAGGAATCACAGTGCAAATTATAAAACCAAAACAATATATACTGATCTCTGTATATTTGCAGAACAGTAAGACAACAGATATCTAAGCAACAATTTAGCTCTATAATACAGAATAATACAGAAAAATATACTCAGCTCTACATATTTGCAGATAGTCTTGTAAGGCTGTCTCTCAACACAGAGATTCCAATTTAAATGCAGGCTGTTATTAACAGGTCAAATTAAGGGAACATTGAGTTAAGCAACACACAAGCTATAAAAAACAGTTATACCAGCTGAAGACAAGGCAGAAAATGAGGGTGGGGTGGGGAAGACAGTTTCAACAGAGATGTGAGGAATCACATTGCAAATTATAAAACCAAAAAAATATTCTGATCTCTGTATATTTGCAGAACAGTAAGACAACAGATATCTAAGCAACAATTTAGTTCTATAATACAAAAAAATATACCCAGCTCTATATATTTGCAGATAGTCTTGTAAGGCTGTCTCTCAACACACAGGTTCCAATTTAAATGCAGGCTGTTATTAACAGGTCAAATTAAGGGAACCTTGAGTTAAGCAACACACAAGCTATAAAAACCAGTTATATCAGCTGAAGACAAGGCAGAAAATGAGGGTGGGGGTGGGGAAGACAGTTTCAACAGAGATGTGAGGAATCACAGTGCAAATTATAAAACCAAAAAAATATATACTGATCTCTGTAAATTTGCAGAACAGTAAGACAACAGATATCTAAGCAACAATTTAGCTCTATAATACAGAGAAATATACTCAGCTCTATATATTTGCAGATAGTCTTGTAAGGCTGTCTCTCAACACACAGGTTCCAATTTAAATGCAGGCTGTTATTAACAGGTCAAATTAAGGGAACCTTGAGTTAAGCAACACACAAGCTATAAAAAACAGTTATATCAGCTGAAGACAAGGGAGAAAATGAGGGGGGGTGGGGGGTGGGAAAGACAGTTTTAACAGAGATGTGAGGAATCACAGTGCAAATTATAAAACCAAAAAATATATACTGATCTCTGTATATTTGCAGAACTGTAAGACAAGAGATATCTAAGCAACAATTTAGCTCTATAATACAGAATAATACAGAAAAATATACTCAGCTCTATATATTTGCAGATAGTCTTGTAAGGCTGTCTCTCAACACACAGGTTCCAATTTAAAACATTTTGCTATGGTATAACTGCATTCACAGCGTGAATATCTTGTAAGTGCATTTAATTTAAGTACTGGAAATGTATTTAAGTTTTTTGCTATATATGTTGCACTTTTAAGTTTTATATCATTTAACCACACTACCTATTCTCCAAGAGAACTTTACTTCATTGGCCATTGCTGTACAGCATTTCATTTTGAATTTTGTTTTTACTTGTTACTGATAGCTGTACTTTAGCATTAGGAGGTACCCTTTCTTTTTTATGAATTACCACATAGGTGGCAGGACACTAAACATCGAAAGCGTGATGAGAGACTTAGGGACACAGGTGGACAGTGGTCTCACTTTCGATAACCACATTGCCCAACAGTCAGGAAATCCTTCTAGGTGGCACACCTCATCACTAAGGGCTTTTCATCCAGAAAAAAGGAGGTCATTGTCCCACTGTACTCATCCATCATTAGACCCATTATAGAGTATAATGCCCCATTTGGTATGTACCTCACAAGACATCTGCAACAGCTTGAAAGGCCACAGAAATACCTCACTAAAAGAATCACAGGCCTAAAACAGATGCCATATACTGACCGTCTAAAAAAAACTCCATCTATACTCTGTGGCATATCGTCTACTCAGAGGCAATCTCTGCTTAACATACAAGGCCATGCCAAACCCTGAGCTGTTGGACATGCTCCACTTAAAGAAATCCCAATCCCTCAGAGCCACACGCTCCAGGGATCTAAACCTTGTCATCACAATGAACAAAACATGCTGGAGGGATAGGTTCCTGACCCAGACACTCCCCATACAGTGGAATAGACTGCCCATACATATCAAGCAGAGTGCCTCATTGGCCCTCTTCAAAAGGAACCTTGATGATTGGATGGGAGATAGGAAATTCACCCCCGGGGATCATGTCAGTCACCCTGCTAGACAGGGGCCTGGAGAAGTAAATATTGTGGGAAGAAATATCCAGGGAATTGTTATGGCTAGGCTTGCATAGGCCCTAGGGCTGATAGCCTAGTAGCAACCTATGAACCTATGAGAGCATTGCTATATGCGTTGCAAGCACTTTACAGTTCTCTTCCCACTGCAACAATTGAGATTCAGTCAGACAACATGTTTGTAGTGTGGTACATAAACAAGCAAAGGTGAGCCAAATCTTACCCACTTTGTCGAAAAGTTTTAAGAGTATGGAAATGGGTGATGGACACTCATTGCTTTCTGGTAGCAATACACATCCTGGGGAAGTCAAGTGTGATAGCATACAAACTCAGTTGAGCAATTCTGATGCCTCATGAATGGTCCCTGAATTCAGAAGTTGTGAAAGAGATTTTTCACAAATGGGGCCAGCCTTGCTGTGACCTGTTCACCATGTACATGAACACCAAATGCAGCAGCTACTTTTCCCTAATTCCACATCTGGGGATGTCACCCAGGGATGCTTCGGTCCACATTTGGCCGCCGGGACTCCTTTATGCTTTTCCACCCTTTCCCCTCATTCCAAAAGTGATTCAGAAAGCAAAACTGTTTAAGAGTACTCTGATCCTCATTGCTCCTTACTGGCCTCACCAAGTCTGGTTCCCCTTCCTTTGGCCATATCTCTTGGAGCGACCATGGATTCTGGAACCAACTCCAGACCTCCTGATGCATCAGTCAGGGCAGTTCCATCCTACTATCCAAACCCTGAAATTGACAGCATGGCTGCTCCAGTTCCATGAATAGGCAGGTGTGTTTCCCTTTCCCCTACATTCAAACACATTTTGATTTCTTCACACAAACCTTCACAAGGAAACTATATTCCAGCAAATGGAAAAGGTTCTCCATTTGGGCATCAAATCAAGGCATAGATCCCTACTCAGCTCCTATAGAGTTTATCATGTCCTTCCTGGCATCCATTTTTCATGAAGGAGCTGCAGCTGCTACTGTTAGAGTTCAGTTAGATACCATCTCTAATTATCATTTTGGCTACATGGGAAATCCAATCATGTCCCACGCTTTATGCAAAACATTTTTGAAAGGAGTCCTCCTTCTCAGACCTCCAATCAAACAACCACTGGAGCACTGGGGCCTAAACCTAGTTCTTACATCTTTAATTTCTTCCTCCTTTGAACCCTCTTCTTCATTGGATCTGAATTATTGTCATGGAAAACATTGTTCTTAGTGGCTATAATTTCTGCTAGGAGAGTTTCAGAATTGCAAGCCATCACCATTCCACCTCCTTACTTTGTTTTCCACAAGGATAGTCTCACTTAGAACTCATCCTTCTTTTTCTTCCTAAGGTATGTTCAGAGCATAATCTCAACACAACTATCGAACTACCAGTTTTCTTCCCAAATCATACTAATAAATCAGAATACAGACTACACCAATTGGATGCCCACAGAATTCTCAGGTTTTACCTGCACAGGACTAAAGAATTTAGAAAATCAGATCAATTATTTGTTTCTTTTTCAGACAAAAATAAAGACTTGCCTGTTTCTAAGGTCACCTTGTCTAAATGGCTTTCAGACTGCATTACATTTGCTTACAAATCTGCTGGCAAACAATTACCAGCCAAAGAAAAAGGCCATTCAACAAGAGCAGTATCAACTTCATATGCCTTTAGATCTAGACTCCCAATTGATACCATTTGTGCAGCAGCTACTTGGGCAAGACCTCATACCTTTGTCACTCATTACAAATTGGATTTGGCCTCCTGAGACAGGTCATCCTTTGAGCCCACTGTGCTGAAGAGTCTCTTTGCTTGAGCCACCCATGATAAAGGTGCTAGGGACGCTGTCCCATCCAGCAAGAATTACGGTGAGATAGGACTACATAACATAAAGAAGTTATGTACTTACTATAACGTTCCATGTTTGTAGTCCATCTCGCCTACATTCTTGCATCCCACCCTCATCCCCCTTCCCCTGGAGGAAATGGTGGACTATACATTATGCTATCTGACCTGGTTGTAGTTGTCTGTCCACCTGGCATGGATAGTATACACAGTGTTCTAACTGTATGTGCATAGTTATTGATAGTTTACTGGCTATTATGTACCTATTACTTTCTTGCAAACAAGATCTGGGGAATTTCCGTGAGGCACCATGGGATAAGGGTTAATCTCGAGCCAGTAAAAGCTCTCTAGCTTTAGTATCAGCCGAGTTGGAGCTGAGAATCGCTCCGATCCCATCCAGCAAGAATGTAGGCGAGATGGACTACAAACATGGAACCTTATGGTAAGTACATAACTTCTTTTTTTCTCCAGTAAAAGTCAATAAATGTTATGTTATTTTATCTTTTGGGTAACTGGGGTAAAAGCCTAAAGTGTTTTTACCATCTTTTTTAAATGTACTGTTTTCATTTATTTATTTATTTATTTATTTATTTTGGGGGGGGGGGTTACTTTTTGCTACTTACTTGTTTTACTGACCATTGCTGTCAGGCTTCCCGGGGAATCAGACAACATTGTTTTTCTTCCTTCTTAGTATTTTTACCATGTTTTTTTAATCAATTTATTTATTTATTTAGTTTGGGTGGGGGAAGTTACTTTTTACTACTTACCTGTTTTACTGACCATTGCTGCCAGGCTTCCCTAGGAATCAGGCAATGTTGCTTTCCTTCCTTCTTCCAGTCACATAAAAAAAAAAAAAAACAGAAAATACTTCAGCTGCAGATGGGTGACTCGGTTGTGGCCATTTCTGGTATCTCAGGCCATTTATCTTTTAACTTCATGGCTCCACTCACCATTTTCAGAGATCTTTCTGCACAGGAAAATGAAATCTATTATTGCCAACACTCCTTTGCCATCTATTTGCAACCAACTGATTGGGTAAAATGACATAATTTAAGACTTTTTTTGACCATGAGCAGAAAGCTAGCTTTTGGGCATTCTACTTTCACCTTCATCAACAGGCCATTCAACTGTTCCTTACTGTCAAACACTAGGATGATATATTCTGCCTGTCTGAGGTTGGTAATAGTTTTCATAGCAATCTTCATTCCTGCATCTACCCCAGCATTTTGCATAAACGCAGTTTATAAGTTACATAAGTAGTGTGATAATATACAAACTTGCCACACTTCTATCTCAGTGTTGAATCCTTTAGTTATATCATGTTTGTTGCTTCTTGTTCTGCATGCAGATTCTTCAGGAAGCAAATTTTGTGACATAGTTTTCCCACTTTTCTAAGCACTTGCAATAATTTGTTATGGTTTACACAGTCAAAAGTTTTAGCACAGTCAACAGAGCAGATGCAAATATTTTTCTGGAGCTCTTTCACTTTCTCTTTTATCCAATGGATGCTGGCAAGTTAATCCCAGGTGCTTCTGCCCCTTATAATACCAAGTTGTACATCTTGCAGTTCTTGACTCATATAATGGTAGAGTCTTGCTTGCAGGATCTTTCACATTACATTGCTAGCATATGAGCCAAGTGCAGTTATTCAGTAATGTGAGCATTCTTTGGCACTGTCCCTTTTCTGAGATTAGAACATAAACTAAAAAGTTCCAATCCATTGGCTACAAACATATTTTCAGAATTAGTTGGTTAATTCCAAGCAACACTGTGACAGCATCCATTTGCAAGATTTTATACAATTCCATTAGAATGCCATCACTTTAAGCAACCTTGGTATTAGCAAGGTTTTCCTGGGTGTCATTTAACTTCAGTCTCATGGATGTCTGGCTGTCAGAGAGCATGCCAGTATATATATCAATGGTATTAAGGTGCTTTTCTTGTTGTTCTTCTGGATGTATCTGTTTCCTCTCATTAAGATCTTCTGTTTCTGCTAAATTCCTCTTATCTCCCTTCTTTATCATGTCCCCTTTTTACCTGGAAGTTTCCCTTAATGTTGACAATGCTCTTTAACAGAGCTCTTTTCTTTCCCATTGTGTTATTTTTTTTTCCAGTTCATTGCACTTCTCAATTAAATATGTCTTGGAATTGCTTCCTGCTATCTTTATTCCCTTTTTATCTCTTTCTTTCCTTGAACGAATCTATAGCCAACCATTCTGTCTTCTTATTTTTCTTTTATTTGAATTATTTTTGTTGCCTCCTCATTCTGGACAGAATCATGAACTTCTATGAATAGTTTTCCATATACTCTGACCACAGGTGCAGTTCCATTGGTTCACTGTTTTAAAACAGCTCCACAGAGGTAGGCAACCAGTCACTGCTCTGCTGTATTCATCTGTGCAATCCAAGGAATCTGTTGCATTCTGCTAATCATAAGTAAAATTGTATACTGTATTTAGTACTTTTAAACTGTATTTTTGCTTTATTAATGATTTTTTAAAACTGTTCTTGCTGACTTGTTGCAGTTTGTGTCTGATGTAGCATAGCCTAGATTCCAACCTGCTGAATCTGGTTCTGTTTGTTAAATTGAGCACTAAACTAGGTTATCTTTGTTGGAGAGGGTCCCCCTGCACCTTTGTGGCAGGAGAGTGCAGTAAGGACTCATCTGATTGAAGGTTGCAGGCACAGTGCACAGTTTTGAGCTCTCTTATTGGTTAAATTGTTTAATTCAGTTTGCTCAGTGTTGCTACATAAGCCCTGTGTTTGTGCTGGTCTGTGTTTGTTTTAACACAGCTTCACAGAGTTAGGCAACCAGCCACTGTTCTGTTGTATTCATCTGTTTATGCATAGTACACCTCCATGTGCCATTGCTCTACCATGCAGTGGAGGTAACCATTTACAGTAGATACATTTTCCCTTAGTAGCTGTCCATGATCCATCCAAGAAGTCCTTAAATTGTGCTTAGCTGCTCACCTCATCTGCATTTTGCCCCTTAAAACAGTCCAAAAACCACAAACTCTACAATAATCTCATACCATTTAGAGAGCCCATTAATACAAATATAGACCCTTTATAGAGCACCCCATTAGTACAGACCCCAGTTAGAGCACCCAGTTATACCACACCCCTCTATTTTCTCCCCCCGCTGTGAAAACAGGATTTAATCTAGCATTATGGATGGTCAGTTTCCCTCCACTCCATTTCTCCTACTAGCCTGATTGACATGGGTATCCTGAGGCAGTGTAGCAACTACCTCATGTACACTGACAACCCTTTACTCCTAAATCATCCAGGTACAATTTGTGAGAGATGCATCTACACTAAGAATCTGGAATTCTTGCTCCCTCCGACTCAGAACAGTAATACTGAAGGGTTGTCAGCTCACATACTACACCTCCAAAGCAAACCATGCACTCAATACATAAACCATCATATGCAGAGGTACTCACCAGAAACCTACCTAAACACCAGGGACCTTCCAAACACAAACGTGCTACACCTAATGCAGCACCAACAGCACTCAGTACACATAAAAATACAAGCACCAGTATCCCACCAAATAACCCCTAAGGCAAAGCACATGTAAACCAAATTTGTCAGTCATGGCTGACTCCATTGTAAGACACACAGATTTCCAAATCACCAGGCTGGACAAGGAGAAGGTTACGGTCAGCTGTCAGGTGCCAGGATCCACTGAATCATGCATGCACTCATGTCTGTCAACAACAAGTGCCATAGTTCATGTTGGTGTGAATAACTTGAGATGTACCTCACTTTACTATATGAAGAGAGACATGATTGAGCTTTATGAATATGTGTCCCATACAGGTATGCCCCTAGCCTTAAGCAGCATTCTACCCTCACCTATGATTGACTTCAACAATTGGCTTAGTTTCTGGTGTCATTCTATGGAGATTCAGTTCCTTTCAGCCTGGGATGACATGGTTGATAGGCCACGCTGCTATGCCAGAGATGATCTTTACCCATCACCTCTAGGCTTTCACTTACTTGCTAAGGCACTTGTCTCCCCCATAGTGCCGTTTTTAGGCAAGGTCCCATAAACAAAATTTCTGACATGAAAATATCACTCACAAATAAATTAAAGGTTATGTTACTAAACGCTAGGATTTTAAATCAGAAACTGTACTCTCTGGAAGCACTCCTCTCCCTGGAGGATGTTGACATCTATGCAGTCACATAAACCTGGTTCAGAGCCACAGAGAGAACTCCAGCCTTACAACGTTACAATACCTTTCACACTTTCTGACTACAAAATGAACATATGATAACCAAAGGAGGAGGAGGATCTATCTTCATCAATGATAAATACACCTCTAGATTTGTTAGACAGGAAAATTCCATGAAGTTACAGCAAGTTCAACTAACTGACCCCATCTTCAAGTCATCATTAACTATAAGCCCCCTTTAATGAACCAAGATATCCACACTGTTTATTTGGACCTATTTGAGTCAATCAAATTACAACCAAACATGGGTGATTTTAACTATTCCCCTCCATTGACTGGGCAACTTATACTAATAACAACATGCTCACACAAACATTCATGGACTTTAACACTAATGCCCTGGAGCAAATAGTATGCAACCCCACAAGGGACTTAAATATTCTTGACCTGGTCCTCTCCAACATGACTGACCATTGCACAACCACAAGTATAGGACCCTCACTGGTTAAATCTAATCACAATTCAGTCATGTTTGAAGTAGCTATAACACCTGAGCCCCTTAGGTGAAATCAGACAAAAAAGTTTCACCAAAGCTAATTATACCCTCCTAAGGGATGGCATAAATACTTTCCAAGCTCCTGTTCTCACAGATGGCATTGACAACTATACTAAGGTATACACAAATGCCATGTACAAGCACTTATACAAATGTATTGACACAGCTGTACCTGATAGGATCAAAACAAGACCCACAACAAATAAAAGCCTCCCTGGTGGACAGCAACCATCATCCACCTTCATAAAGAGGGTACAGCAACAGACCCTGGGAACTACAGACCCATCAACTTAACCAGCCTTATCTGTAAGGCCATGGAACAAATGATCATGGATCTTATAAATAAGGATATAGGTGATCTACAAACCCTTGATCCGAAACAGTTTGGTTTTGTCAAAGGCAGGTCATGCCTGTTAAACTTGGTGGACTTTTTCGACAACATCATCTCAATCATAGACAAAGGCAAATCTATGCATACAGCCTACCTTGACTAAGCCAAGGCCTTCGAAACAGTCCCACATTTAAGCTTCATTGATAAACTCTCCCAATTGAATATCAACCTGTATGTCATCATGTGGGTTGTTAACTGGTTCACCAACAGATCACACTCTGTCAAAATTGGGGACTTTACCTCAACCAGTAGATCTGTCACCAGTGGGTTCCACAGGGGCCAGTACTGGGCCCCCTATTGTTTGGTATATAATATATTTCTCAGAAGCTCAGGCCAAAGCAGAGGGGCTGTGGTGGACTAAGTTTGCTGACAACTACAAATTAGGTATAATCACTTAATCCCCAAACAATGTCAATATATGTCAAGAGGGACTTACACAAACCAATGATTGGTGCCAAAGCCATGGACTCAAACTCAATGCAAAACAATACATTATTATCCCCTTCAGTAAAACTATATCCCTTCAGACTATCATATAAATAATAATACCATAAGTAACAACTCAGTAGTGAGAAACTTGGAACGTAAGTTGAATATAGCCTGAACTTTGACCACCATGTGTTTACTGTGGTAAGGAAGGCATTCTATGTCACATACCTTATTAGCAAAGGCATTTCCTCAAGAGAGAAAGAGGTCATAACACCTCTGTACTTGACCCTTATCAGGCCAGTAATTGAGTACAATGCTCTCTTTGGTATGTACCTTACCAATCACCTGCAGCAACTTGAGGGAAACCTCAGAGAGTTCTAACCAAGAAAATTCTGGGACTCTATCACATGTCATATATTGACAGACTGAAGTCACTGTCACTGTACTCAGCAGCATACATATTACTTAGAGGAGACGTGCTTGGCCTACACAGCAATCTCAAATCCAAACCTAATGGAAATGCTGGACATCTGCAAGTCAAATCGGACAAGAGTCACCTGCTCCAGGGACCTTAACCTGGCCTGCAACATAAATAGAACCTGCTGGAGAGACAGATGTGTCTTTCAGAGGCTGCCACTCCTCTGGAATAGGCTATCAGTTCACATCAAACAAAGTTCTTCTATGTCCCTGTTTAAGTGTAGCCTGGATAACTGGATGGGAAACCATAAGTTCCTGCCAGAGATTTCACCTATGGCCCTCCTAGATATGGACAGTCATTGCTAACTAAGTTTAGGCAAGATTCTTTATCTCTAGTCTCTCTAGTATTATATTGGGTATTCACAGCTAGGCTTATATAGATCTTTGGGTCAATAGTCCAGTAACTACCTATGAACCTATGAATCTATGTTATTCATGTTTACTACATATTATTTTGTAATATTTCCATGTCTGTACCTAGTTTTCAGGGATTGAATTACATCAATTTTTTCTGCATTATTTAGTAGTCTGTGTTTTCCTATGTGTACCAAAGATAATTACTATACCTCAACAGCAATATTTATGCAGTTTTACTAAACAGATTTTACTTAGTTCTATGTTTCAGTTATTAGCAAGTTTTACACAGTGTGACAGAAATGTCTGTTGGCTCATCTACTCTTTATTAGTATTTTTTTCCTTTTTAATTTATTTTGATACCACTGGCTGGCTGAGTAAACCCATTGAGGAAATGTATTAATCCTGAATTGACAATGAGAAAAGCTGAATAAGAGCATTGTGTAAACTTAAATCTCAGGGCTTCAAGTTTCCAGAGTGAGTCACAATATTTACAGTTGTCTGTGACTAGTGAGATTTTGAACCTGAATCCATTAGATAATACATTTTTATCTCATTAATGAGTATTGGTAAGGAAATTTCTGAAGCAAGTAAACTACTGTAAGTTAATGAGGCATTGTTTAGTAATGTTAAATTAATCTCTTAAGCTATACTTTGGTTTGCAACATTCAGAAGCAGAAAAGATACTATTTCCCAACAGGAATGAAAGGAAGGACATTTACATTTCCTTTAGGGAGGTATAAAAAGGCAGCCAAGAGTAAAATTGAAAGCAGTATGAATGCATGAATATATTTACAATATACATGTTGCACGTGGATTAATTATATTTAATAGGATGCATTTTTTTATGTGACAAATAATGGTTATAAACTTGTTTCTACAGATTGTGTCACAGAGGAAACTTGCCAAATCATTGTTGAAACATGGAAACACAGCAGGGAAATCTTCAATAACGGTATGTAACTTGGGAAGTATTTTCCCAATGATTATAATGCATGTATTTTGCTTTATAGAACACTCAGTGAAACAGACTTTTAGTTCTATTTATGTCACATAAAATTTGTCTGAGACAGTGTAAATTATTAGAATTACAACATGAATAGCAAATATATAGTACTGTTTCATGACAAAGGTTGTATGAGAGTTTATTGAAGCACACCAACTATTTGTAGAATTCCCTAAAACAATATTTTGAAAACATTGATGTTAACAAAACTTGAAAAAATAGCTTTCTGAAAATAAAAACATGAAACAAATGTGGAGGAAAACCCCTTACTGATATGCAAGGAGTGGGCCCATACATCATCATTAAATGTGTTTACCCCATTTTACCATACCTTGGAATAAATGCTGTTTAGTTAAAAAAGAATACAATGTGGGTTTATTTGGACATCCCCACTTTTGCTCATAAGTATTTGGGTATTTGTGTCATTCAGGTTTGCTTTATCCTCATTTATTCTAACTAACTGAAAGTATTCAGCTTTTGACAGTAGTAAGTAACATTGTCCTGCCAGTACTAATATAGCAATAAAATGCACAATACTATTGCCTTGCTCACGCATAGCAGCTAGTTCATAGGTTCATACTAGGCTATCTGCCCTAGGACATTTATAAGCCTAGCCAGAGTGTGTGTGGCTTTCACCACCCCTTAGGATGAGAATACTATACCCATTAGTTTGCTGTGCCTCTGTCCAGCAGTGACACAGAGATGATTCCCGGGGTAAACCTACGATCTCCCATCCACTCGTCAAGTTTTCTCTTGAACAGAGTCAGTGAGGGGCTCTGCCTCACATGGACTGGGATTCTGTTCCATAGTGTAGGGAGTCTCTGGGTGATGAATCTGTCCCTCCAACATGTCCTATTTATATCCGTGTTGAGGTTTAAGTCTCTTGCTCTCGTGGCTCTGGTGGATTTGGATTTTTTGAGGTGGAGCATGTCCATTAATTCCGGGTTGGACATGGCCTTGTATGTCAGGCACAGATCACCTCTGAGCAGACGGTATGCAACTGAATAGAGCTGGAGTTTCTTCAGTCGGGCAGCGTATGACATATGTTTGAGCCCCTTTATCCTTTTGGTGAGGAACTTTTGGGGTCTTTCCAACTGCTGCAGGTGTCGGGTAAGGTACATTCCGAATGGGGCGTTGTACTCAATCATTGGTCTGATAAGTGAAGAGTACAGGGGTACAATGACCTCTCCTGATCTGGATGTGAATCCCTTCATGATCAGGTGGGCAATGTAGAAGGTCTTCCTAACCACTTTGGCAATGTGAGTGTCAAAAGAGAGGTTACTGTCAACTTGGTTCCCCAGGTCCCTGATAACGTCTTCCATGTTTAATGGATTACCACCTATGTGGTAATTAGGGGTTACCTTGTTTTTCCCAAAGGGTATGACTATACATTTTTTGGCATTTAGCTTAAGGCCATGGCTCTGGCACCAGTTATCCATTTCTATGAGACCTCTCTGGAGGATGTCTGTGTCTGATGGAGTGTCAATTATGGTGCCCAGTTTGCAGTCATCTGCAAATTTTGTCAGCCACAATCCCCCTATGTTTGCCTGCACTTCAGAAAAATAAATGCCGAACAAGAGGGGGCCCAGGATTGAGCCCTGTGGGACACCGCTCGTGACCGGCTTAGAGTCTGACATGGCACCAGCAACTCTAAACCTGTGGGTTCTGTCCTTGAGCCAGTTTCCAACCCATCTTGTGACATATGGGTTTACATCTAAGCTGATGAGCTTTTCTATGATGCCCGAGTGGGGTATTGTGTCGAACGCTTTTGCTAGGTCAAGGTAGGCTGTGTGAACTGCCTTACCCTCATCAATGGCCTTAGTGACTGTTTCGAAAAAGTCGACCAAGTTCAAGAGGCAGGATCTGCCCTTGACAAAGCCAAATTGGGTAGGATCCAGTGTCTGTAGGTCCCCAATGTCTTTATTTATGAGTTCCATTATGATCCTCTCCATAGCTTTGCAGACAAGGCTCGTCAAGCTTATGGGGCAGTAATTTCCATTGTCCGTAGAAGCACCGCCTTTGTGGAGTAGGACCACAGTTGCCGTACCCCATTCTTTGGGTATGTATCCTGTAGTAAGGCTAAGATTAAACAGCAGCCTTATGTGTGGGTTTAGTTCCTCATTGAGTTCGTGTAGCACACAGCCGGGGACACCGTCCGGTCCCATTGATGCTGTGTTTTTTGCTTTAGAGAGAGCAGCTCTCACCTGGGCATCTGAGATGTTTGGGAGGCTAGACTCTGGTGGGATAGATATTTCTCCTTTTGGGGGGGAGGGAGGGGAGAAATTAGCACTGAACCTGTCTGCAGTATGTTGGCAATGTCTGTGGGTTCAGTGATTTTTGTATCATTTTGGACTAATTCTGAGCATATCTGGGAGTTTCCACCCAGGTTTCTAACATAGCTAAAGAAGGCCTTATGATTGTCTTTTGTGTCTTTAGCGATTTTTTTCTCAAAGTTGGCCTTGGATGATTTTATGAGTGAACGTAGTTTTTTGCTAGTATTGATCAGAGATGCCTTCCCTTTTAGGGATTTTGCTCTGTCATGTAGTAGCTTTCTCCTCTTGTTGTAGAGTTTGTTTATGGCTGGGGTCCACCAGACCGGGCGCCTGCCTTTGGTGGAAAGTGTCTTGATTTTATTAGGGGTTGCTTGATCCATACATTCCTGGAGGTGCTCGTAGAAGGCATTTGTAAGGGTTTCAGCAGCATGGGTTGTGGTTTCCACTGGCTCGGGGGCCTTGAAGGATACCACTCCAGTCTTAAGAAGTGTGAAGTTTGCTTTTGAGAAGTTCTTCACTGTGGTCTTTTTTGCTGGGGTTGGGGTGGGATGTGGATCTCCATTGAGATTAATTTATGGTCTGATCTCACCAATGTAATGTAATGAAAAAAGAGACATCTGAGGGTAGCATAAACTATGCAGCATAAAAGGTACATTTCTATTGTTCTATCTTTGTTCTCTATAAACAAGTAGTAAGTAGTTTTGATCTTGGGATGTCGGTGGTAGTAATCAGTTTTGATTGTCTGATCTTGGGATTTTGGTGGTAATCAATTTTGATTGCGTGATTCTTTGTAAAATACATGCCTGTCGTAGGTGATGTCCTTTAAAAAATATAAATATATATATATTTTTTTAATAATTTTTGCATGCTTGTGATGTAGTCACAAACATTTAAATATGACATATTTATTCTTAAAAGATAGGACAAGGACATAGACTGCATTAATGATATTATTTGACGGTGAAAATAGCTGTCACTCATTGTGTATTCAAGAAAAGAAAATGTTAATTCAGTAAATCGATCTTACAGTCATTTATAGCAGGAGTCTGATGAAATGAAATGAAACAAGATGAATCATGAGAAGTTTTTCAACAAGGATGATGAAGGACAATTTATATCATATTGTTAGACGAATGTCAACAATAATCAACATTTTTCAAAAAGACTGTAGACCTCTCTTATTTATTTATTTATTATTTATTTATTTATTTTATTTTACATTTATTGACCGGGCTAGTCTAACTGGATATATGTCCATTTTCAGTTGAGGCCCGGGGAGATGAGCTCCGAGGAAACAAACAAAATCACATATACAAAAATTAATGCATACAATGAACATTGTAGGTGCAGTACAGAGAATAATCGGATGTCATTCGTTCATAACATAGTGCAAAATATACAGAAACAATTAGTACAATACAAAATGTAGTTGCAATACAACATAAAGAAAAAGATGGGAGCTGAATTATACAATATATTAGTAAAAGTAGTCTCCTTAAGAGACTACTGAGATTCTGAAGATGTAAGTAATGTAGAAGGACAAGGTAAGTTGTTATTAAGAAAAGGAACTTGATTACTGAGAAGAGGAGGGTAGGTTGAACCAAGTAAGAAGAGCTAGTTGATCAGTCAGGTTTAGTACAGGAGCACAACCAGTGTGTTCTGAGGAAAAGTTTCAATATGGTTTTAAAGAGTGATATAGAGGGAAGAGAGGAACGTTCGTTAGGAAGAAGGTTCCAGGATTTTCCAACATTATTAGAGAAAAGAGAGTCCCCAGCCCTATTGTTTGATTTACTAATATGTACAAGAAGTTGATGTGATGATTGTAAGGTCTTTAGATTGTTTTAGGGGGTAATGAGGGTAGATAGTATAGGGGTATTGGTAGGTTGGCAAAGGGTTTTATGGGCAATGGTCAGTTGGTGGAATTTAAGCTGATTTTGTAATTCAAGCCATCCTAGCTGATTTAGATTAAAACAATGGTGGGTTCTGAAAGGGTTACCTGTAGCAAATCTGGCTATGTTATTGTTGGAGTTTTCAATTTTATTAAGGCTGTTTTTAGAGAGATTAGTATATATGGGTGAGGCATAGAGGAGAGTCGAAATTAGATGGGTGTGAGCAATAGTTATTCTAGCTGCAGGAGAGAGGAAGGGTTTGATCCTGTAGAGAAAGCCTAGTTTTCTATTAACAGATTTTAGAGTATTGTTAATATGGGTTAATATTTATGTTAATATAGTAATAACAGTCCATGTGTATTGGGGTGCAGCATATGAATTCACATTTAAATTGACATTCCTAGTTAGAAATTTTATATATATTAATGGCCATGCAAATTACCCTAATAAAAGATATACCTGTGAGAGTGAGGGGATTATTTATGCCCTGCAATGTCCCTATGGTATGGTATACATAGGTGAAAGTAAAAGGAAATTTAAAATAAGGCTTCAGGAACATATTAGGAACATCATAAAACAAAAAGAAGAGAGTCATGTGGTTAAACATTTTATGTTATGTCATAATTTGAATGCTAAAGGTTTAAAAGCTACTATTTTAGAGAAAGTTCCAACTGGCTTTTATTCTGAATATTTGTATAAAAAGAAGTTACTTTATAAGGAAAGTATTTTTATCTTAAAATATAACACTTTGTCTCCTTGGGGACTTAACTTGGAGTGTAATTGGAGATTGTTAATTTAATATCTAATTGATTGATTGTTTAATTGTGATGTGTATTTAACTGAAAGTGTACTTTTGTTAGTTTGTACTCCTTGAAGGCTTTGCTGGAGAGTGATTAAAGTCAAGTTTCTTGGTTCCTGCCTATTGTCGCTTTTCTATTTTATTTTACTTTTATAGTATTTTATTTAAATTGCCATTCCTGCCTGTCAGTAATTTTTAAGTTCATGTGCCATAATGTAGGCTGTACAAAGCAAAAACACGTAATAATAGAAACCTCTGGTTTGGAAAACATACTGACCTTTCAAGAGCTATTATACTTTGGCTGTAATCTGTAGTACATTGCACAGTATTAACTGGTATGAGTAGTAGCAATACAGAGGATATGATTGATTCAGATACATAACTAATGCAGCCATACAATTGTCAGAATACCACAGTATACACCCCATGCTAATGAATTGTAATACATGGAAATAAAGAGTCTCAAGCCAAACAGATTATGCAGATGAAGTAACCACAAATGGTGTACTGATTCAGAAGCCTATAAAGAAGCCATGCTGTACAGCAATACAGACCTGGTTTGAATGCTCTGGTGCAGGATTTTCAGTGGGAATGATGCTAGGAATAGCAGCAGTAGTATGTATTGGGAGCTGTTGACAAGGTCAGTGCTGGCAATGTGGCACATCAAGGTCCTCTGCACCACTGGAAGAGGTACAGACAGCCACTGATATAACACCATTTAATATACCAACAGACTGTAAACCATTTCTGGGCAAGGTTACTGTAAGGGACCTAGCTGAACAGTGTTGCCCACAAGTTTCATGACAAATGCTTAGTTTTCCTGTTCTTGTGGATAAAAATGTATTTTTAACCTTAACCACATTGGCTACAGGGACTTTCCTGCAATCTATTGTATATATAAATATATATATATATATATATATATATATATATATATATATATATATGGATAATGTAGACATCACCTTCATGAGTCATAAAACAGTTTCTTCATATAATGCTAAAGCATGTAGAGGAGTATATCTGCTTTGTCAAGATAACAGAAGAGACAACCAACACCATGCTGGCCATGACTATAGATTGCATACATGTTACTATCAAGGCCCCACTTGCTCCAGAGGACCTGTGATACATTAACAGGATGGGCTTCTGTACTCAAAAGTGCTAGACAGACTGTAATGCTCACAGAAATATTTATAATGAGTACATCCACCACTCATGCAGTTCACATGATTCACACATTTGTCACATGCTTGACTTATACCAATGGTTCCTGTGGTGAGACTTTTTACAGGGTCTCCTAGTTGATGTGCATACACACATGATAGATAGACAGGTCTATTCACATAGGCACCATGCAAACAGGGAGAAGCTATCATGTAGTATATAGTTTATTGTATGTTGCAGGTGATGCTAGATATGCATTAGAGCCTTGGTTGATGACCCTGAAACACCCTCCCACCTGGGAGTACTGTTCTTAAACACCACTGTCTTTCTAGTTGCCTTCCCCTTATGTTAATTTGACCATATATCTCATTTCCTCTCTGTTTTACTAGCTTGTGCGAGTAAGCACAAAATTATCATTTTTTAAAATCACTCCCCTTCAACTATTTAAATTTATTGGCCATCCTACTGCATTCCATAGTACCAGAATACAAAAGTGACCACTCCCTTTTAGTCTGTCTTGCATTTTTAAAAATAGTGACTCTCCACTAAAACTTAACTTTTAGACAGGTAAAACTTAAGTTGCTTACTTTCACATCTAACTCCTCTAGAGCACACTGCAGTGTTTAGGATAAACCATTTCTTTTCATGTCACCTTTAAGCATCCCTATGACTAGCACTTGCTTTAAAACCTGCTGGAAAGCACTAAGAAGTCTTAAACTGATACAAGCATTCAACTCTCCTTGTTAATAAGGAGAAATTAATCATAGGCACTAAACAGCCTATAACTGCAAAGTACCTTGCTACGGTAAAGGAAAACAGCTCTTGTACTTTACAAAAAAAAAAAAAAAAAGCACCAAACCAGTCATGTCCAAGGGTCAGCTTCCAGTGATTTCTCCTGTCCACCTGGTGAATCTGGGCATACTGGGGCAATGCAGCAATTACCTCATGTATACAGACAACCCTCTCCTCCTACCACCCAACACTACAACCTGCGAGAGATGCACTTACATAGCCAAACTGGAAGCAAAGCTCTCTTCACCCAAGAGTGTGCTACACAGTCAAGAGGAGAAGGTTAACACCCACACTACACCTCAAGAAACACATAGCCCTTCTAAATCCACACCACCAACACCCACACATAGCAACACTAAACCCATATATGTGGAGGCCCTTAACAGTAACCTGCCCAAGCAAAAAGGACCTCCGAAGCTGAAACACAAACACGAATCACAACCCAAGTGACACATAGCTCACAACACCAGTGTGCCACCCAACAACAGCCCCTAAGGCAAGACAACGTACCCAACACTTTAGTCATAGGTGACTCTATAATAAGGCACACTAATGTCCCACTCACCAGGCTGAACAAGGATTAAATTACATTCAGATGCCTATCGGGTGGCAGGATCTTCCACATAATGCATGCACTCAAGTCACTCCACAACAAGTACAAATATGACTCTGTCATTGTCCATGCTGGAGTGAATGACTTGAGACGTACCTCCCTGGACTGCATGAAAAGAGACATGGAAGAGCTCTTGGATCATGTGGCCCAGGCAGGTATGACCCTAGCCCTGAGTAGCATCCTGCTTTAGCCCAGAATGATACCACAGTATAAGGACAAAATGATTGACTTCAACAATTGGCTAAGCTTCTGGTGTCATTCAAAGGGGATCCAGTATCTGTCTGCCTGGGATGACATGATCGACAGACCATGATGCTTTGCCAGAGATGGTCTGCACCTGTTACCCCTGGGATTCAGGTCACTGGCTAAGGCTCTTGCCACCCCTATTGTGCCTTTTTTAGGCAAAGTTCAAAGGACAAAACCACCACCATAACAGGTACAAGCCTGCAAAATCTGAAGGTAATGCTACTCAATGCTAGAAGTCTAAACCTCAAAATGCACTCTCTCGAGGCACTCCTAAAAATGGAGAACATTGATATCTGTGCAGTAACTGAGACCAGGTTCAAGGCTTCAGAGAGCACCCCTGTAATACCAGGCTCCAACTTTTACCACAGTTTTTGGCCACCAAACCAGGACGGAAACACTAAAGGTGGAGGAGTGTCCATATTCACCAAGGATATTCACAGCACCAGGCTAGTTGCCCAACACAATGCATCTGAAATTCTCAAGGTGCAACTAACACTAGGTAACACTGCAATCCAAACTGTAGCTTGCTACAGATCCCCCACCATGCCCCAAGATTCTCACTACACCTTTCTAAACATACTGGAAAATATTAAGATACAACGGAACACCCTATTACTGGGTGATTTCAACTACCCTGCCATTAACTGGGAAAACTACTTGTGTACCAACACCTTTGCCCAGCGGTTCTTGGAATTCATAAATTCCAATGCCCTGGATCAACTAAACCTTAGTCCCAGCAGTGGCTCCAATATTCTAGACCTGGTCATTACCAACATGGGAAATCAATGTTCTATACCTATGGCCACCCCCTCGTTGGTCAGGTCTGACCATAAGCTAATCACCCTTTACATCCACATCTCACCCCCACCCCCCAGTAAGGAAACCTCCATAAAAAACTTCTCCAAAGCCAACTTCATGATACTCATGTCAGAAGTGACAAACTTCATGATACCCATGCAGACGGGGACTGAAAGTTTCACTGCTGAATCCTGCACTAAGGCACTGTCCGAGCACATCCACTCATGCATGAATCGTGCCATCCTAAATAGAACCAAGATGCTCTCCTCCAAAAAAAAGAAAGCCAATCTGGTGGTCCCTTGCCATAAACAAACTTTACAACAAAAGGAAGAAACTGTTGCAGAAAAGAGGAAAATCCCAGGATGCAAAAACTCCCTTACCAGCCTCAGTAAGAAGTTGAGATCCCTCATAAAATCCTCCAAGGCTAATTGTGAAAATAAAATTGCCAAAGATTCCAAAGACAACTGCAAGGTATTCTATAGATATGTCAAGAATCTAAATGGCAATGCTCAGTTCTGCTCTGAGCTAAAACAGAATGGCATTAGATATAATGATCCAAAGGATATTGCCAATATCTTGCCAGATCGATTCAGTGCAAACTTCACCCCCTCTCACCCCCTAAAGAGCCCATTTCAATATCAAAAAATTGCCAAATTCTGGTAATAATAGCCACACAGGTAAAAAACGCACTCTCCAAAGCTAAGAATACAGCATCCATGGGACCAGATGACATTCCAGGCTGTGTACTACATGAACTACAAAATGAACTGGCAAATCACCTGTCATGTTTAATTATAGCCTCACCTCAGGCTTCGTGCCCACTGAGTGGCGTACAGCTACTGTGATCCCACTCCACAAGGGGATCCAACTTGGATCCCGGCAACTACTGCCCTATCAGACTAACAAGCCTGATCTGCAAGGCCATGGAGTGTATTATCATGGAACTTATAAACAAAGACATTGGCAACCTTCAAACACTGGACCCCACGCAGTTTGGGTTCATGAAGGGCCAATCTTGTCTCCTGAACCTGATTGACTTCTTTGAATCAGTCTCCAGAGCCATGGACAGGGTAAAGTGGTCTACACAGCCTATCTGGACCTCGCCAAGGTCTTTGACACCATCCCCTACTCTGGAATCATGGATAAACTTACTAAGCTGGGCATTAATCCCTATGTCACTCGATGGGTTGCCAACTGGTTTACTGACAGAACCCACACACTGTAAAAGTAGCCAACTCCAAATCCAGCTCCAGACAAGTGACAAGTGGAGTACCTCAGGGTTCAGTCCTGGGACCGCTCTTGTTTGACATCTACTTCTCTGAAGTACAGGCCAGCACTAAGGAACTCTAGCTAACAAAGTTCGCAGATGACTGCAAACTGGGAGCCATTATTGAATCCCCAAATAATGTGGATATTCTACAAAAGACCTTACAGAAACAGATGCTTGGTGCCAGAGCCATGGGCTCAAGCTCAATGCCAAGAAATATATAGTTATCCCCTTTAGGAAAAAAACATGTACCCGTGAATTACCACATAGGTGGCAGTACACTAAACACTGAAAGTGTGATAACAGACTTAGGGACACAGGTGGACAGTGGTCTCACCTTCGATAACCACATCGCCACAACAGTCAGCAAATCCTTCTATGTGGCACACCTCATCACTAATGGCTTTTCATCCAGAAAAAAGGAGGTCATTGTCCCACTGTATTAATCCCTCATTAGACCCATTATAGAATACAATGCCCCGTTTGGTATGTACTTCTCAAGACATCTGCAACAACTGGAAAGGCTGCAGAAATACCTCACTAAAATAATCACAGGCCTAAAGCAGATGCTGTATGCTGACCGTCTAAAAAACTCCACCTATACTCTGTCACATATCATCTACTCAGAGGCGATCCCTGCTTAACATACAAGGCTATGTCAAAGCCAGAGATGTTGGACATGCTACACTTAAAGAAATATCAATCCTCAGGGACACACACTCCAGGGATCTAAACCTTGTCATCATAATGAAGAAAACATGCTGGAAGGATAGGTTCCTGACCCAGAGACTCCTCAGACTCTGGAATAGACTGCCCATACATGTCAAGCAGAGCCCCTCTTTGGCTCACTTCAAAAGGAACCTTGATGATTGGACAGGAGATAAGAAATTTACCCCAGGGATCACGTCAGTCACTGTGCTAGACAGGGGTCCAGGGAAGTAAATACTGTGGGAAGAAACAGCCAGGGAATTGTTATGGCTAGGCTTGTATAGGCCCTATGGCCAATAGCCTACTACCAACCTATGAACCTATGAATACAATGCACATGTAGAAAATAGCCTGTAACACAGCCCATGCAGAACCATTAAAATAGTAGCACATGTATTCTGACTATTGTAGGGATCCTTCTGATGTCTTGCCCCCTTGGGAGGCACAGTGCATACTGGTCACACACATGCAGCAAGATCTTTGCTGTTTCTACCCTGATACAGCAACATGGTATTATGTAAATAACTAGAGCAACAGGTAAACATAATGACAGGGCCTTACATATTAGTTATAGTTGCGGCAGAAGGGCAGAGTGGAGAGTAAGGGGAGGATCATGCAGCAGAGTTGTACCACAACAAAGGCAGAGCAAAGCACAATTAATTGTGGCATTAGAAAGAGATGGCCTCTAGTACACAACTATAGGCCATGACACTGACAAAACTGGATAGAATGATGCATGCAATATCATAACCAGCCCATGTAGGGCAATGCATTGTTTGGCCATATGCATCAGCCGTTACCATAACTTCACAGGTCAGAAGGTGAGAGGGACATAGTCATCTTCACCCGAGGGACTCAGAGACAGTACACTGTAATGGGGATAGGGTCACTGGAGGTAAAAATGACACTCAAAACACTGTGCATCAGACATTAACATACCCACACAGGTTGGAGAGGGGGGGTTGTCAGAGCACAGTCATCGTCACTTGTACAGATCAGAAGACACAGTGATATGTGACTGCAGCACTATAATACTGAGTACTGCCATAGAAGTTGAATACAACAGTAGGTCACCTTACAGCTCTTTAATCTATGCAGTATAACAGGCTGTAGGACAATGATTGCTTGAAGAGCAAAGCAATTATTATTTCTTTAACATCAAACTACTCTTCCATGTGATTTTATACTATGTGTTTAGTAAGAAGTGGAACTTACACATTATCTCATGTACCTTCAATTAACCACTGTACACAACATAATTTGCAAACCATCAGCCTGTCCTGCTCTTAGATCCTTGTGAACCCACTATCTTCCCAGTAGGACTCTTAGATCAGAAAAACAACACCTTTTGCAAGTGTACAAACCTAACCTACCTCCAGGCCAACTTCGTTATTCTTGTTTGGTAGCCAGAGCCTGGAATAACCTACCATTAGCAATTAGAACCATTCAGATTTGTGCTTCATTCAAAACTTTTTTACAAGAATATTTCTCTGCTAACTGTATCTGTACTTGTACAAAGCCTCATCCATTTATAACCTGACAGTCATTTCTTGTTGTATATATTCAAATCTCAAATTCCACTGTCACTGTCTGTGATAACTTAACTACACTTATAACAGCATCTTTTACATAATGTTCCTTTTTTTTCACTTTTATTGTGCATGCTATAATTTTAAGATTGCATTTATTGTACTCACTAAACAGTTTCATTCTGTGATTTAACTAATTGCTAAATATCTACCTATGAGTATTTTTTTCTGTATACATTTTTCATATTGTTAAATGTGGTATGTTTTTGGAGATTTTCTCCCTGGGCCTCCACTGAAACTTGGCTGTCAATAGCCCGGTTGAATATCCTGGTAAACAAATGCAAATAAATATATAGATTAATAAATAAATGAATAAATAACCTGAGTTTCTTAGAAAGAGAATATACATTCATTTCATCTTAACTTTAGAGATTAATGAGATAACATGTTTCAGTAATCAATCATTATGAGCCTATGATGCTTCTTATATTCCAAGTTTGTTTCCTTTTGTTAAGCAAATGTGTATTGATTTAACATATTTACTATATATATATATATATATATATATATATATATATATATATATATATATATATACAGAAATGAAGACATTCAACATCACATACTGTTATACAATGATAGAAATACAATGAATCATCAAGATCACCTTATACAATTACCACATTAAGAGTATTGGAATTTCAATAGTAACATTTGAAGGCTATCCCAATCACTAAATGTCTTAGTATGATTTATATATCTTATATATCTTATTCTGATTCTGATCACTTCTTTTTTTCAGTTTTCCATAGTATTGCTGTTAAATTTAAAAATTATTTGAATGTTGAAACTCAGTTGTTTTGTAATAACTTTTCTAGCAAGTGCCAAAAGACTCCAAAATATTTTTGTCATTTATCTTTTAAAGAAATATGAAGTAGAACATTTATTAGTATTATTAATCTAGTTAAAGAACAATTATTGGGCAGAACCCCTTAAAATACTTATCTCTTTCCAATGTACATTTATTTTTTTTTGCAGTCCATAAATGCATGTGCCCAATCAGCTTTTACATCTTTACTGCATCTCTAAAAAAACGAAGAAGTCATTTTACTAAACTTAAAGATTTTATGTGAGTTAGAAACATTATATGTGGATGTTTCCACATAAAAACTTTTCCAGTATAAAGTTGAAGAAGTTTGACTAAGTGATTTAAGAAACAAAGTTTTATACTTACCATCTATTGAGTGATTCAGTCCACTACTACTTAAAAAGTTCAATACTTTTACATCAAAATTATTTTTGTTTATAACTTATATACCTTGGACAAGATTCTTTGTAGGTCAATTTACCTTCAATGATAGCATATTCTGTTCCTCTTCATTCTTATCTACAAATTCATTTAATGTCTTACTTATAGATTATATTAACTAGTTAACGGAATCATCCATTTTATAATCTTTCATTAAATATTCTGGAGACTTGGCTTTTCCTTTTTGAAAGCAATTTGACCATAATAATAATCCATTGCTTTTTAGTAAATTCATTTTACTATTGTTCTGAGTTTCCTTAAATTGAATTGTGTACAATGGGAACTCATAAAAACTTCCATTTTGATATTAATGGAATTTAAAAAAAAAACGTATCTGCTAAATGTTTTAAGAATCAATTTCATATAAAGAGTGAAATGAATTTCCTTCTAAGGTAAATTTTATTAACCCTTGGGCTTCAGGCCAGTTATTTTACATTAAGAGGGTTCGTGGTCTGCACTCTTGTAGGAGGAGAGGCTGGACTCTGCCCTTCTGAGCTGGGAATTTCTGGTTAAAGGCTTATAGTGCCTGCATATCTGAACTGCTTCTTACTGAAATTGGTACACCTTGTTTGCTGTAGCATAGACTAGATCCAGGCCTGCTGAATCTAGCTTTGTTTGTATAACTTGAGCACTAATCCAGCCATTCTTTAAAATATTCAATTGTATTTATTACTGCTTGGTAGTAACTTGATTAAAGTGTAGCTATCATTCTAAGTCTTTTGGATTAAGCACTTGGGCTTCAGACCAGTTGTTTTACATTAAGAAGGTTCGTGGTCTGCACTCTTGTGGAAGGAGAGGCTGGACTCTGCCCTCCTGAGCTGGGAATTTCTGGTTAAAGGCTTATAGTGCCTGCATATTTGAACTGTTTCTTACTGAAATTGGTACACCTTGTTTGCTGTAGCATAGACTAGATCCAGACCTGCTGAATCTAGCTTTGTTTGTATGCTTGTTGTTTGTTTGCTTGTTATTTCCCTGAAAAGTTAATTCCACCTAAAATGCGGCTTTTCAGTGCTTCTGTGGATCCCTAGTGATATCTGCATTGCTTACTGTACTTATTTCCTTGTTTCACTTGAAAGAAAGTTACTGTTTGTCATTTTTGCATTTAAGTTACCTGTAACACATTGCATTTAAGTTACCTGGCACTTGCTCACTAAAGCAATTATATAAGTCAGCACTAAAAAATTAAAAGCACTACACCCTCACAAACTTCCCTTGAGTACCTTGTTCCCCATTGGCCCTTTTTCAGTTATAAAGGAATTCCCAATACTATTCTAGCATGTCCAAAGGTCAGTTGTCAATCTCCTCTCCGGTCCAGCTGGTGAATCTGGGAATCTTGAGGCAATGTTACAACTGCCTCATGTACACAGACAACCCTCTCCTCCTCCCAACAAATTCCAAAACATGTGAGAGATGCAACAATATAGCCAAACTGGAGGCTAAGCTTTCTCAACTCAGTACTGGCATAACCAGTCAGGAGGAGAAGGAAACTACACTCACTACAATTCCAGTCTCACATAGACCTACCACAACAGCCAACCAAACACATAAACACACAAAAACATACTCGGAGGCTCTAAATAAAAATCTGCCTAAGCAGCAGAGACCTCCAAAGCAGACACCCAAGCAACCGCTACCCAAAAACAAAACACGTACAACACATAGCTCACAAAGCCAGTGTACCGAACAGTCAGAGCCCTTAAGGCTAAACAACACACCTGATGCACTTGTAATAGGTGAGTCTATCATCAGGAACACTGACGTCCCGCTCACCAGGCTGAACAAGGAGAAGGTCACGGTGAGCTGCCTGTCGGGCGCTAGGATCCGTCACATAACACAAGCACTCAGGTCACTCCAAGGCAAGTACAAATATGACTCAGTCATTGTCCATGCTGGTGTGAATGACCTGAGACGTTCCTCCCTGGACTACATGAAAAGAGACAAAGAGGAGCTCTCAGATCATGTAGCCCAGACAAGTATGACCCTGACCTTGAGTAGCATCTTACCCTCACCAAGAATGCCACAATATGAAGACAAGATGATCAATTTCAACAATTGGCTTAAGTATTGGTGTCATTCAAAGGGGATCCAATGCCTGTCAGCCTGGGATGACATGCTCGACAAGCCACGATGATTCGCTAGGGATGGCTTGCACCTGTCACTCCTGGGCTTTGGGATATTGGCAAAGGCCATTGCTACCCCCATAGTGCATTTTTTAGGCAAGGCTCAAAAGACAAACCCATCTCCATAGGTATCACAAGGGATAAAAAACAAAGAGTAATGCTGCTCAATTCCAGAAGTCTAAACCCCAAGATGCACACACTCAAAACTCTCCTTAGCATGGAGAACATCGATATCTGTGCAGTAACAGAAACCTGGTTCAAGGCTCCCGAGAGCACCCCAGCACTACCAGGTTATACCTCATACCATGCTTTTCAGCCCCAAAACTTGGACCGAACCACAAAAGGAGGGGGAGTATCAATATTCGTGAAAGATACCCACACCTCCAGGTTGGTGGCACGGCACGAAGCATCAGAGACTATCCATGTGCAACTAACAGTGGATAAAACTGCCTTCCAGTTTATAGCCTGCTACAGACCACCCTCCCAAACCCAAGACCCCCACTCGGCCTTCCTGAGAACACTGGAAAATATGAAGGTCTCTCCAAACACCATTATATTGGGCGACTTCAACTACCCAAACATAGACTGGGAGCATTACTCTAGCTCCAACACCCTAGCCCAAAGGTTCCTAGAATTTATAAACTCAAATGCTATGAAACAACTTGTTACCACTCCCACAAGAGCAGAAAACATACTGGACCTGATCATCATCAACATGGGGACTTTATGCTCCAGACCAGAAGTGTATCCCTCATTGGTAAGATCAGACCATAAACTAATCTCACTGGATATTCACATCCCGACCCCACCCCCTGCCCAGAAAACTACAGTGAAAAACTTCTCTAAAGCAAATTTCACACTCCTCAAAACCAAGGTGGAATCCTTCAAAGCCCCCGGGCCTGTGGAAAATACGGCCCAGACCGCAGAATCCTTTATAAATGCATTCTATGAACACCTTCAGGAATGCATGGATCATGCAATCCCAAATAAAACCAAGACCCAATCCTCCAAAGGCAGATGTCCTGTCTGGTGGACCCCAGCCATAAACAAACTATACAATAAAAGGAGGAAGCTACTACATGATAGAGCGAAATCCCAAAAAGGGAAGGCATCTCTGATCAGTATTAGCAAAAAACTACGGGCACTCATAAAATCATCTAAGGCCAGCTTCGAGAGAAAAATTGCACAGGACACTAAGGATAATCACAAGGCTTTCTTTTATTATGTTAGGAACCTGGGTGGGAATTCCCAAATATGCTCAGAATTAGTCCAAAATGACAAAAAATACACTGAACCCACAGACATTGCCAACATCCTAGCTGACAGGTTCAGCGCAAACTTCTCCCCCCCTCCCCACCAAAAGGGCAAATATCTATCCCAGCAGAGTGCTGCCCCCCTGACATCTCAGATGCTCAGGTAAGAGCCGCCCTCTCCAAAGCAAAAAACACAGCATCAATGGGACCAGACGGTGTCCCGGGCTGCATCCTGCATGAACTCCAAGAAGAGCTAAACCCAAACATAAAACTACTGTTCAGTCTCGGCCTTACTACAGGATATGTACCCAAAGAGTGGTGTACAGCAACAGTGGTCCCTCTCCACAAAGGTGGTGCCTCAACAGATCCTGAAAACTATCGCCCCATAAGCCTGACTAGCTTGGTCTGCAAAGCTATGAAAAGGATCATCATGGACCTCATAAATAAAGATATTGGGGACCTACAGACACTGGATCCTACCCAGTTTGGCTTTGTTAAGGGCAGATCCTGCCTCCTAAACCTGGTTGATTTCTTTGAAACAGTCACCAAGGCCATTGACAAGGGGAAGGTGGTCCACACAGCCTACCTGGACCTCGCAAAAGCCTTCAATACAATACCCCACTCGGGCATTATAGATAAGCTCACCAGCTTAAATATAAACCCCTATGTCACTAGATGGGTTGCAAACTGGCTCAAGGACAGAACCCACATGGTTAGAATTGCTGGAGCCATGTCAGACTCCAAACCAGTTACAAGTGGCGTCCCACAAGGCTCAGTCTAGGGACCTCTCTTGTTCGGTATATATTTCTCGGAGGTACAGGCCATCACGGAAGGACTGTGGCTGACCAAGTTCGCAGATGACTGCAAACTGGGCGCCATAATCAACTCTCCAGCCGACACAAGCATCCTGGAAAAGGGCCTCATAGAAACAGACAACTGGTGCCAGAGCCATGGCCTCAAGCTAAACACCAAAAAGTGTATATCATGTCATCCCCTTTGGCAAAATCAAAATGCCCACAAATTACCACATAGGTGGTAATCCATTAAGTACAGAAGAAGTAATTAGGGACCTGGGGACCCAGGTTGATAGCAGTCTTTCATTTGACAACCACATGGCCAAAGTGGTTAGAAAAACATTTTATATAGCCCACCTAATCATGAAGGGATTCACATCTAGATCAGGGGAGGTGATCGTGCCTCTTTACTCATCCCTCTTCAGGCCCATAATTGAGTACAATGCCCCTTTTGGGATGTACCTTACCAGACACCTGCAGCAACTGGAAAGACCCCAAAAGTACCTCTCCAAGAGGATCAAAGGGCTCAAACAGATGCCATATGCTGCCCGGTTAAAGAAACTCCAGCTCTACTCAGTGGCATACCACCTGCTCAGAGGCAATCTGTGCCTGACGTATAAAGCCATGTCCAACCCGGAATTAATGGACATGCTGCAACTCAGAAAATCCAAATCCCATCGAGCTACGTGCTTGAGAGACTTGAACCTCAGCACTGAAATAAATAGAACATGCTGGAGGGACAGATTCATAACCCAGAGGCTCCCTTCACTCTGGAATAAAATCCCAGTCCAGGTTAGGCAGAGTCCCTCATTGACTCTCTTCAAGAGGAATCTTGATGAGTGGATGGGAGATCGTAGGTTTACCCCGGGTATCACTTCTGTGTCACTGTTAGACAGAGGCACAGTATACTAACCTTGAAAAAGGGCATAGCAAAATTAATTTAAAGTGGGTGTTGAAAGCCAAACCCACTCTGGCTAGGCTTATAAATGCCCTAGGGCAGATAGCCTAGTATGAACCTATGAAAGGATTGTTACATATTTCTAATGTATCACATTTGATAAACTTATGAGAATTCAGTATAATCTGCTCTTGAATGGTTTTCCATTGAATAATGTAAGTTGAGTCGGTCCAGAGAATAAAAGAGTTAAAATCTACAGCAGTAGAATAAGATTTTACATCTGGGGAAGCTAATGTCACCATTCTCCATAATCTTATATGATTTCTATAACCAATTCTCTGATTTTTAGGATACCATAAGAATGAACTTAACATTTTCCCATTTTCTTTAAAAGTTTTTTGTTGGGTATTAAAGCTAAGGAATGCAATATATACATATATATATATATATATATATATATATATATATATATATATATATATAGATAGATATATAGATATATATATATATATATATATATATATATATATATATATATATATGTATTCTCAAAAGTCAAAAAACATTAATTCCATTTTATAGGTTCATAGGTTCATAGGTAAGTACTAGGCTATTGGCCCAAGGGCCTATGTAAGCCTAGCCAGCAAGGTTCCATAGCTTACGCCACCCAAGAAAGTTATTTTCCTGTGCCACTGTCCAGCAGAGACACAGAAGTGATCCCCGGGGTGTATTTCCTATTTCCCATCCACTCATCAAGATTTTTCTTGAAGAGTGCTAATGAAGAACTTTACTTGACATTGATGGGTAGCTTGTTCCAGAGTATAGGAAGTCTCTGGGACAAGAATCAATCCCTCCAGCATGTCCTGTTTATTGTGGTGACAAGGTTTAGGCCCTTTGAGTGTGTAGCTCAGAGGGATTGGGATTTCTTTAGGTGTATCATGTGCAACAGCTCTGGGTTTGACATAGCTTTATATGTTAGGCAGAGATCACCTCGGAGTAGGTGATATGCTACAGAGTAAAGCTGGAGTTTTTTGAGGCAGTCAGTGTAGGGCATTTGTTTGAGGCCAGTAATCCTCTTTGTGAGGTACCTCTGTGGCCTTTCCAGCTGCTGCAGATGTCTTGTGAGGTACATTCCAAAAGGGGCATTGTACTCTATAATGGGTCTAATGAGTGATGAGTAGAGGGGAACAATGACCTCTTTTTTCCTGGATGAGAACCCTTTTATGATGAGGTGTGCCACGTAGAAGGACTTCCTGACTACTGTGGTGATGTGACTATCAAAGGAGAGACTACTGTCCACCTGGATCCCAAGGTCTCTTATCACGCATTCGGTGTTAAGTAGATTGCTGCCTATGTGGTGGTTCATGGGTACAGAGTTTTTTACCAAAGGGGATGACACTGCACTTTTCGGCATTAAGCTTGAGGCCATGGCTCTGATACCACGCATCTGTCTCAGTGAGGCCCTTCTGTAGGATGTCCACATCATTTGGGGACTTGACTATGGCTCCTAGTTTGCAGTCATCTGCGAACTTCATTAGCCAGAGGCCTTTTGTGTTAGCCTGTACTTCAGAGAAGTAGATACCAAACAGGAGAGGTCCCAGGATGGAACCCTGTGGTACTCCACTTGTCACTGCTTTGAGGTCACATTTGGAGTCTGCAACTTTTACAGTGTGGGTTCTGTCAGTGAGCCAGGTGGCAACTCATCTTGTGATGTAGCGATTTTTTTCCTTTTGCTGTTTACATGGTACAGCCGTGCACCAGCCATGTGTGCAGGTATTTCATTGTTGGTACGTAGGGATTTATACCTAGTTTAGTGAGTTTAGCTATAATTCCAGAATGTGGGATGGTGTTGAAAGCCTTGGCAAGGTCAAGATAGGCTGTGTGAACCACCTTACCCTCATCCACGGCTTTGGTGACTGCCTCAAAGAAGTCGATCAGGTTCAGGAGGCATGATCTGCCTTTCACAAACCTGAACTGGGCAGGATCCAGAGTTTGGAGCTTATCAGTGTCTTTGTTTATGAGTTCCTTGATGATACGTTCCATGGCCTTGCAGACCAGGCTCATCAGGCTAATAGGTTGATAGTTCCCAGGATCAGTGGTGGCTCCCCCTTTGTGGAATGGGATAACTGTTGCTGTGCACCATTCAGTGGGCACAAAGCCTGATACAAGGCTATTATTTAACGTAGTGCTTAAGTGGGGAGCCAGTTCATTCTGAAGTTCATGTAAAACGCAGCCAGGGATGTTGTCCAGTCCCATGGATGCTGTGTTTTTGGCTTTAGACAGTGCAGCTTTTACCTGCGTAGTTGTGATTACAGGGACTCTGCATTCTTCCTGTATAGATATGGGCCCTTTAGGGGGTGAGAGGGGGGTAAAGTTAGCACTGAACCTATCTGCCAGGATGTTGGCAATATCAGTTGGTTCTATAACTTTTGTGCCTTTGTGCTGTAACTCAGAGCAGGTCTGGGTGTTGCCATCTAGATTCTTGACATAGCTATAGAATGCTTTGTGGTTGTCCTTGGATTTAGTGGCAATTTTGTTTTTGTAGCTAGCTTTGGAGGATCTTATAAGGGATCTCAGCTTCTTTCTGAGGCTGACCAGGGAGCTCCTCCACTCATGGGATTTTGCTCTCTTTTGCAGCAGTTTCTTCCTTCTGTTGTACAGTTTCTTTATGGCAGGGGACCACCAGATTGGCTTCCTTTTTTTGGAGGATAGCGTCTTGGTTCTGTTTGGGATAGCACAATCCATGCACTCATGTAAGTGCTTATGGAGTGCATTTGTGTAGGATTCAGCAGTTGTAACTGTATTGTCCCATCTGCATAGGTGTCATGAAGTTCACCACTTCTGTCTTAAGAAGCATAAAATTGGCTTTGGAGAAATTTTTTACTGTGGTTTCCTTAATGGGGGGTGGGGCGGGATGTGGATATCAAGGGTGATAAGCTTATGGTCGGATCGGACCAACGAGGAGTTGACTTCAGGTGTGGAACACCAGTCAGTCATGTTGGTAATGACTAGGTCTAGGATATTGTTGCTCCTGGTGGGGGTGTGGATAAGTTGATCTAGGGCAATGGAGTTTATGAATTCCAGAAAGCGTTGAGCGAAGGAGTTGGTACATGAGTAGTTTTCCCAGTTAATGGTGGGGTAGTTGAAATCGCCCATTATTAAGGTGTTTGCTTGAACCCTAATATTTTCCAGTACATCAAGAAAAGAGCAGTGGGAATCCTGGGGCATGGTGGGGGATCTGTAGCAAGCTACAATTTGGATTGCAGCTTTGCCCAGAGTTAGTTGCACTTGGATAACCTCGGATGCATTATGCTGAGCAACTAGCCTGGAGGTGTGGATATCCTTAATGGATATATACACACCTCCACCTTTGGTGTTTCGGTCCAGGTTACATGGCTGAAAAGTGTGGTATGAGTTATAGCCTGGTAGTGCAGGGGTGCTCTCTGGAGCCTTGAACCAGGTCTCAGTCACTGCACAGATATCGATGTTCTCCATTTTAAGGAGTGCCTCGAGTGAGTGCATTTTAAGATTTAGACTTCTAGCATTGAGTAGCATTACCCTCAGTTTTTGCTTACCTGTTCCTGTTATGGCGGTGAATTTGTTATTTGAACTCTGCCTAAAAAAGGCACTATAGGGGCAGCAAGAGCCTTAGCCAGTATCCAGAATCCCAGGGGCGACAGGTGCAGGCCATCTGTGCAAAGCATTGTGGTCTGTCGACCATGTCATCCCAAGCAGAATAAGAAATGACACTGTAAAATTTATGTCACTAGACTGAAAGTTAGTCTGTACCATTACTCAATGAAAACAATTGAGCTGGTTCAATCCGATATGACATTCCTTTTACTGCATACGAGATAACATTTAGTATAACAATGAAACATACACATGTAGCAAAACCGTACTTTACAGCATCATGACTGTAAGAATCAATGTCTCTCATACAAAAGAAGAAGTCCAAACATTATAGTCTCTTTCTAGCTTACATCAGCAGTTTAGAGAATATGCCAGAATAATAAGTCCTTCCCATGAAGCAGGTCTGCTGACAGTTTGTTTCCCATGTTTCAAACATTCCGTTCCTGAATAATGACTCCTCGGCCTTGCTCTTATCTTGCATGTCCTGTTGATAGAGACACAGCTGCATACAAGAGTTCATCTTGACCTGCTTGTAGATAGACAATTTCACAAACTGCATAGTTTATAAAGATAAAATATTTTACTTCTGATTTCTAATAACAATGAATGCCAAGCTATATGCTTTAAACTAAGTGCACTATTGCACTACACACTGAAAAGCAGAGTATTTATTTTACGTTTTCAGACAAATCCACTGAAAGACATTTTTAACTTGTTCACTACTGAAAGCAGAATATGTCAAATTTCACAATTCCCTCTTTTCAATTAAAAGGCAGAAAATGACTGTTCATTTTTGACTGCAGTTGCACACTCTGAAACCTTTTTCAATTTATACAGGTTAACCATCATAATTTGTTGGATTCTGTACGTTTTTCGCAAATGACAACTTAAGTAGCAATTCCAGATAGTTAATATGACTATAATGCCTAACACTACTAATATAGGACATATCAACCAATTTAACATTTTTTTTTCTGATTTTGACCAACCAGTAAAGATATCCCACCAATTGTGAGCAGTGTCTTTTTGGTCTTTTTAACCAAGCTAAGTAATTTATCTTTTACAATGATGCTTAATGTCTCATTATGCAGAAAACTTTTATTTATTTTTCAAAGTACTCTGAGAATCTTAGTATTGTTCATTATTTTCCTTAAATTATCCAAAGATACAGATATATTAGAAAGCTGTATTAAATCATATCTCCAATTTATGGAAGTATTCACTTCTATGGTTTTAGTAAATGCATAGCTAGGAAATCAACATGTGATAAACATCCTACAAAAAGGTAATTGTAAATTATGACCTACGTCTTGATCTGTAACCAAACAAATATACTGGGGAGCTACTTCTATAAACATTTGAAAAGAAGAAGGCATAATGTTCCACTCACACAAATTAACAGAATGCTGTAGTAAGCATGGTTCATAGACAGGCGAATGCTGTCCATAAATTAACCCATTTTGAGTCTTTGTACAATACTCAGTTTTATGTGTTTTTCCCCTCATATCTATATGATTACCTTTAAATTGTGGCAACCAATACTCATATACTTCTGGAACAAGAATGTCATAGGAAATACCATAAAATGACACATAACAGTGGTATCAGTAACATTATAATGTGAAAACTGTCCTGTGCAGTATTGCGGAGTACAATATGTTACTTAATCCAATCTTTATCAGGTACCCATTTATGAAACAATTGTCGCCAAACATTTTCATTCTGTAACATCAGTTCAATTTGTACATTTTTTTTGAGTTTCTGCATACAAAGATTGTATAGCGCATTTTGTCCAATTTACAAAAACTGTCATGTTACCATCAAATTTTAACTGCTGAACTGCATAGCATTGTAATTGTCTAAAAATTGCTGCTGATAATTTATATTATGCAGGTGTGCCTTCCATATCTCTGGATTCCAAGATGCTTGTAAATGTACAATCTGAGAGATATCTTCCCTCAATGTTTTTAAATAATTAGCTAGAATTTCAATATTAGCTGCATTAATAACTCTAATGCCTGTGCCTAGGCCTCCTAGCAGAGTATTACACCGAGCTCTTTTGTACTGGCATTTGCCTGTGTACTGTCTGTCTACCTTTTTACAAGTAGAAGGGATTTCAACCAAATGGTCTGTATGAACAGAGATAGGTTTACCTGTTAAGATTGATAGAACATATGCCTAATGTATGCTGCTTGTAATGACTGTGGTATTAGTACATATACTTGTACCCACCTTTAGCTGGGGTAATGTCAATTTGGATGGCATACCAAGGTCCATCCGCTGGAGTTACCTTTAGTAACTGTGGCTTTTTCAATTGAGCATTAACCTGGAAACATATTAAGCATTCAGCAAGCACTAAATCACAGATTTTCTTTAACTGTGAATGCCAGTACTTGTTCTTTACAATAGGCCATAACTTTTGTGTCCCCAAATGTCCCATTACCTGATGATGAAACTTCACTAACTGTCGTGCCTGTTGGCATTGTATATAATATTGCCCTGCACTGTCTCCTACAAGAGTACATTTCTCTCATTTTTCCTTCAGTTCCAAACTTAGTTTGGATCTGCAGCAAATCATGTTGCAAATTTTGATCTGAAAATGTCTATATGGTATGTACTGCAGTAGTTTTATTTGGTACATCAGAAAGATGTTCTGTAGGATACAATTGCATTCCTTCCATGGCTGCCTTTTTGCCATCTAATCTGCATAGTTATTTAACTGAAAAATCTCATTTGTAGCTTTTTGATGAGCTTTTACCTTTAAAATATTGTAGTAACCCACAAGGGACTGACTAAATTTTAAATAGTCTGTAACACAGAAGCATGCCTGAGTGGTTTGCCCATATTATTAACAAACCCTCTTCTTGCCCATGTAGACAAAGAATTAACTAAGTATGCACTGTCTGTAAAAAAAAAAAAAAAATTCTTTCATATTTATGAAGCTAGATAAGTATTACTTATTTCCTGCCTTTATTGTCATTTACTTGACACTAAATAATGCCAACCATTTTGCAAAATACTGCTTGACTGACATCATTAATTAGTTTATTTAACTGAGTCTTATTTACCAAAGCCTGTATGGCATAATGTGGTGTCTGTACTATAATGTAACAAGAAATAGCAAACCTATCCCTCGAAGGTTGATCCCAGAACAGGAACAGAAATCGTATAACAACAAACTGGAGATCGACCACCACGTAAAACAAATTCTTTATTGAAGTAAAAGAATGAGCGCTTTCGCATGCATCCACAAGGCACGCTTCTTCGGATTGAATACAGAACAAAGCTATCTCTCTATATATATGCACAACTGAAGTTAATTGCTTCTAATCAATCAATCTAAGTTCTTAATTAATTAATTGACAAAGATATTTTCAGTGCAGTTCTAGGGTGTCTCAAACATTGAGCTTGTGAAATAGCAAGCAAACTGGCAAACAAAAAACAAAATACAAAATGTTTTAGCCATCAAGCTAACTAAACTGAAGCTGTAGAAAGCTACCGAAAAGCTGTCAAAGCATGTATGTCTAATGTTATCTAAAATATATACTAACATCCAAAAGTTTTTAAAAACATCAATTGTCAGACGAGGTTATATATATATATTTTGTGTATTTTGCCTAACTATTCTGATTTTTTAAAAATATATATATATATAACATAATTAATGCTCAAGAACAACCAATACAAACTAGTCTAAAGATGAAAACTTCCAAATATTCTAAATATGTTAAAGAATACATACAAATATGTGGCATAGACTATAAATTATATAAATATAGACATTTCTTAATCAAAACTATGATAAAATGCATTAAACAGCCACTCATAGAACTATAATTCATCCTTGACCATCTAGATATCATGTAAAGATGAAGGTATGCAAAGAATTCATTGAAGCATAAAAATGTATATGCATAAATGAATGAACAAATAAATGAACTGATTTTTCATGTTATGTATACAATAAAATATATCAAGTTAATTAAAATGTATACTTATATTGTAGTTAAACAATGTCAACATTGTAGAAAGACAAAGACATGAAAACAATAAGGGAAAAAGGATACTCCATGTAAATAAAATATATATGAACGCCTCTACAATAGAAATAGTTGTTAATATTTCCGTTTCTTTAAAAATTATCTAATACTAACATAAGTATTCAAACCTGGATAATTTTGCGCCCTAAACCTGAATATCCAATCTAGTTCCAAGTTCTCTAAATCATTAAAGTTGTCACCTTTCCTAGTATTTAGTTCTCTTTTTTGTAACACCCTAAAAACAAACTTATCTTCTGGGAATTCTATAATGTGCTTTGACAGAGCATTCTTATGATCTGCCTTCCTAATTGCGTATAAATGCTCCTGTATTCTATCTTTAAATCTTCTTGTCGTCATGCCTATGTAAAAGGCAGGGCATGACTCACAAGTGGCCAGATAGATGACATTACTGTCCTCACAATTAGCTGAACATCTAAATTCAAATTTAAATAATAATTCAGGGTGTAGGAAACTTTTATCTTTGGATATCCATTGGCAGGAATTGCATTTTCCACATGGATAGGTGCCCATAATATTGTTATTGATCAGACCAAAAGATCTCTTTTCATTACATAATATTCTTTTTAAGTTCTTTGTATTTTTATATATAAAAGTTGGTCTTCCACCTATTAATTGTTTAATTTCATCATTGGTGACCAAAATTGACCAGTTTTTCATAATAATGTCTGTTAAATATCTATTGTCACTCGTATAACTAATTATACATCTAATTTTAGATTAATCAAATTGTGTGTGATATCCAGTATACCTATTGGAAACGTTATACTTCCTATATGATGTGTGACCATCAGTAAACAACTCTTTGGTTCAGGCAACCATCTCAGGATTGTAACCTCTATCTAAAAAGAATTGTTCTAATTTATCAAATTCAGTATTACGTTCATCTTCCTCTTGACATATCCTGTTAATTCTAGTGTATTGTCCCTTAACAATATTTTTAAAAATAAATCTAGGATGCATGCTTTCATATTGTAATAATGTATTTTTCCAGCATTTTTTCCTATAAAGTGCTGTTTTTAGTCCACCTTGTCCATCCTTTTTAATGTTAAGGTCCAGGAAGTTAATGTTTGATGTTGAATATTCGATGGAAAACCTTAAAAAATCTGTGGTCTTTTCTAGGTCACATATAAAGTTTTGTAGTTCACCAGGAGTTCCATCCCATATCAGAAGTATATCATCAACAAATTTGTAATATAAAAGAACCTTCTTATAGTTATGATGTGGAAACAAGCATGTAGTTTCCCAATTGTAGACAGCCAAATTGGCATAAGTGTTTGCGCAGGGGTGCCCATAGCCACCCCCCACTGTTGGATGTAAAATAGATCATTAAACATCATAACATTATTAGTCAATACTATTTCCAATAGGGCATTCAACAGAGATTGTTCATTATTGGTATATTTTTGACACTTATTAAGTAGAGACCTAACTGCCTCCATCCCATAAGAGTTAGGAATTGCAGTAAAAAGACTCTTTACATCTAAATCCACTAAAAGATGCGATTCTGATATAACATATTCTAAATTTCTAAATGTATCAATAAGTTGATAGGAGTCTCTCAGAATGGTGGGAATATCCATAACAAGTGGTTTTAATTTCTTTTCAATGAAAATGGATATATTTTCTGTAACCCAGTTATGTCCAATCACTATGGGACGAAGTGGAGGTGGTGTTACACCCTTATGTATCTTAGGGAGCCCCTTGATGTAAGGTATGGTGGGATGTTCAATTAATAGAAATAAGTAAAAATCATGACTAATTTGTCTAGTTAACATCATATCATATAAATCTTGATGTACCTGACAGATTAATCTCTCAACAATTTTCACATCTATTAACTTATAAGTATTATCATCATGTAAAAGGAGACCCATATATTGCAGATAATCTCTGGTGTTTAATAAAACTAAACCCCCACCCTTATCTGCTGGTCTAATCGTGATTTTTGTATTGTTTGCTAAACCATTCATTGACATCCGTTCATCTTTAGTCAGATTGTGAAATACAGATAATAAACCCTTGCTATAAAGTATATAGTGTTTGTACAAATCATTTTCACAAGCTTTAATAAAACAATCTAGACATGGATGAGATACAGGCGTGAACGCACTTTTCCTTTTAAAACATTCAAATTCAATTTGGGTATTAGAATTGGTGATGTTATGTAACCCTTTTTTAAAAAACAGTTTCAAAGCTATTTTCCGAGTAAAAACTCTTAAATCTGTTAAAACATCAGAAATATTACTAATTTGTGCAGGTATAAAACTTAAACCTTTGTTAAGTAACTTATAATCAACATCCATTAATAACAAATCAGATAAATTGAAAACCAAACTATTTAGTCCCTTTGTCGACCTCTCTTGTTCTGTGGTTCCCCTGATAGCTTCGTTTTGCCTCTTCCCTGACTCACCGATCTTCCTCTCGAGTCCCTCCTCGGACGCACTGGAAGCGGTAAAAAAGATTCAATGTTTGTTTGTTGCAGCTTGGGTTTCGCTCCCAAGGCAAGATGTGGATACAAAGCCATCTGGTTAGGTTGTGGAGTATTCGTATATTCAGAGGAAACATGTCCACGACTACCAGACGACGCCTCCGTAATGACGTCATTAGTTGTAGCTGTGTCAGTTAAAGGGGCAATGTCTAAGGCATTGATGGAAACCCCTCTAGCTGTGTCTGTAGTTGCCAATTCAGCTCTTTGTATCTCATTTCTTTGATTAAACCTCGGCCATACAAAGACTTGACCATTCATGAAGTCTCTATGGTCTCTCTGTAATTTCCGTAGCTTAATTAACTGTAGTCTGTCTCCATATGCATCAATTTGACTAATCAAATGATCAAGTTTATTGGTGAACATTTCCCCTTTAAATCTTTTGACCAGATCTTTGTACAGAGAGTCAGTTCTTTCAGCTAAAGCATTCTCAATAGGCAGAAAATATTCAATAAGCAATTTAATATAGTTGAAGCTGAGATCTATATTCAGCTTCTGCCAGTTCTTGAGTAGCTCAGGATGGCTATTGCCATAAGAGGGCATACAAAGGACCCTCATCCCTCTAGGGACCACTTTGAAATGAAGACACGCTTCAAGGTGTCGGCGCTGCCATACCAAACGGACTTGCTTATACAGATTATTTTCCAGTTCTTTAAACAAGGAGTTAAACTCCGATAACAAGTTAACAGTACCTGGTTCGGTTGTGTTCATCTGAGTCGATAGTTCCATGGTGAGTAACGGATTGGATTTCTTCTCAAATAAATTGTTCCATTTGGAATTTGAGAGATTTCTTTCAGGGTTATAGTCTAATTCCAATGATGAACCCTCCATCGTGTAGGGACAGGTGGAAGCAGGTAAAGCTAGTAAAGTAACAGCTGTCAAAGCATGTATGTCTAATGTTATCTAAAATATATACTAACATCCAAAAATTGAGCATTAACCTGCAAACATATTAAGCATTCAGCAAGCACTAAATCACAGATTTTCTTTAACTGTGAATGCCAGTACTTGTTCTTTACAATAGGCCATAACTTTTGTGTCCCCAAATGTCCCATTACCTGATGATGAAACTTCACTAACTGTCGTGCCTGTTGGCATTGTATATAATATTGCCCTGCACTGTCTCCTACAAGAGTACATTTCTCTCGTTTTTCCTTCAGTTCCAAACTTAGTTTGGATCTGCAGCAAATCATGTTGCAAATTTTGATCTGAAAATGTCTATATGGTATGTACTGCAGTAGTTTTATTTGGTACATCAGAAAGATGTTCTGTAGGATACAATTGCATTCCTTCCATGGCTGCCTTTTTGCCATTTAATCTGCGTAGTTATTTAACTGAAAAATCTCATTTGTAGCTTTTTGATGAGCTTTTACCTTTAAAATATTGTAGTAACCCACAAGGGACTGACTAAATTTTAAATAGTCTGTAACACAGAAGCATGCCTGAGTGGTTTGCCCATATTATTAACAAACCCTCTTCTTGCCCATGTAGACAAAGAATTAACTAAGTATGCACTGTCTGTAAAAAAAAAAAAAAAAAAAAAAATTCTTTCATATTTATGAAGCTAGATAAGTATTACTTATTTCCTGCCTTTACTGTCATTTACTTGACACTAAATAATGCCAACCATTTTGCAAAATACTGCTTGACTGACGTCATTAATTAGTTTATTTAACTGAGTCTTATTTACCAAAGCCTGTATGGCATAATGTGGTGTCTGTACTATAATGTCTTTGGAAAAAGCTGTTAAGTCTTCAGTTTGTTTTAAACCCCAGTAAAAGGCCAAAAGTTGCTGAATGCATGGGTGATATTCCCTCTCAACATAGGTTCATAGGATCATAGGTTGGTACTAGGCTGTTGGCCCTAGGGCCTATAGAAGCCTAGCCATAACAGTTCCTTGGCTATTTCTTCCCACAATATTTACTTCCCTGGACCCCTGTCTAGCAGGGCAACTGATGTGATCCCTGGGGTGAATTTCCTTTTTCCCATCCAATCGTCAAGGTTCCTTTTGAAGAGGGCCAAAGAGGCTCTCTGCTTGACATGTATGGGCAGTCTATTCCAGAGTCTGGGGAGTCTCTGGGACAGGAGCCTATCCCTCCAGCATGTTTTGTTTATTGTGATGACAAGGTTTAGATCCCTGGAGCGTGTGGCAATGAGGGATTGGGATTTCTTTAAGTGTAGCATGTCCAACAGCTCTGGGTTTGACATGGCCTTGTATGTTAAGCAGAGATTGCCTCTGAGTAGATGATATGCGACAGAGTATAGCTGGAGTTTTTTAAGGCGGTCAGCATAGGGCATCTGCTTTAGGCCTGTGATTCTTTTAGTGAGGTATTTCTGCTGCCTTTCCAGTTGTTGCAGATGTCTTGAGAGGTACATACCAAACGGGGCATTGTATTCTATAATGCGTCTAATGAGGGATGAGTACAGTGGGAAAATGACCTCCTTTTTTCTGGATGAAAAGCCCTTAGTGATGAGGTGTGCCACATAGAAGGATTTCCTGACTGTTGTGGCGATGTGGTTATCGAAGGTGAGACCACTATTCACCTCTGTCGCTAAGTCTCTTATCACACTTTCGGTGTATAGTGTACTGCCACCTATGTGGTAATTTATGGGTACATGTTTTTTCCCAAAGGGGATAACTATACATTTCTTGGCATTGAGCTGAAGCCCATGGCTCTGGCACCAACCATCTGTTTCTGTAAGGCCCTATTGTAGAGTATCCACATCATTTGGGGATTCAATAATGGCTCCCAGTTTGCAGACATCTGCGAACTTTGTTAGCCAGAATCCCTTACTGTTGGCCTGTATTTCAGAGAAGTAGATGCCAAACAAGAGTGGTCCCAGGACTAAACCCTGAGGCACTCCACTTGTCTCATGTCTGGAGCTGGATTTGGAGTCAGCTACTTTTACAGTGTGGGTTCTGTCAGTAAGCCAGTTGGCAACCCATCGAGTGACGTAAGGATTAATGCCCAGCTTAGTAAGTGTATCTATGATTCCAGAGTGGGGGCTGGTGTCAAAGGCCCTGGCAAGGTCCAGATAGGCTGTGTGGACTTCCTTACCCTAGTCCACGGCTCTGGAGACTGATTCAAAGAAGTCAGTCAGGTTTAGGAGACAAGATCAGCCCTTCACAAACCCAAACTGGGTGGGGTCCTGTGTTTGAAGGTTGCCAATGTCTTTGTTTATAAGTTCCATGATAATACATTCCATGGCCTTGCAGATCAGGCTCGTCAGACTGATAGGTAGGTAGTTCCCGGGATCCAAGGTGGATCCCCCCTTGTGGAGTAGGATAAATGTAGCTGTGTGCCACTCAGTGGGCATGAAGCCTGAGGTGAGGCTATGATTAAACATGACACTTAGGTGAGGTGCCAGTTCATTTTGTAGTTCATGTAATACACAGCCTGGATGTCATCTGGTCCCATGGATGCTGTATCCCTAGCTTTGGAGAGTGCGCTTTTTACCTGTGTGGCCGTTATTTGTAATTTAGCAATCTACCGGTATTAAGATGGGCCATTTAGGGGGTGAGAGGGGGGTGAAGTTGGCACTGAATTGATCTGCCAAGATAGTGGCAATATCCTTGAGATCAGTATATTTAATGCCATTCTGTTGTAGCTCAGACCAGATCTGAGCATTGCCATTAGATTAGATTAGATTATTGACATAGTTATAGAATGCCTTGTGGTTGCCTTTGGAATCTTTGGCAATTTTATTTTCATAACTAGCTTTGGAGGATTTTATGAGGGATCTCAGCTTCTTACGGAGGCTTGTAAGGGAGTTTTTTCCATCCTGGGATTTTCCTCTTTTCTGCAACAGTTTCTTCCTTTTGTTGTAAAGTTTGTTTATGGCAGGGGACCACCAAATTGGCTTCCTATTTTTGGAGGAAAATATCTTGGTTCTATTTGAGATGGCACGGTTCATGCATGAGTGGATGTGCTCGTACAGTGCCTTAGTGTAGGATTCAGCAGTTGAACTTTCAGTTCCCGTCTGCCTGTGTGTCATGAAGTTTGTCACTTCTGACTTGAGTAGCATGAAGTTGGCTTTGGAGAAGTTTTTTATGGAGGTTTCCTTACTGGGTGGGTGGGGTGGGATGTGGATTTTTAAGGGTGATTAGCTTAGGGTCAGACCTGACCAACACATGTCATCTTTTTATGCAAAAGGAACTTCGAAGGACCACCAAAAAATATATTCCACATAAAATTTATTTCAACAGACGATAAAAACAGGATAAGCGCTTTCACGTACACCACTGGTACGCTTCATCAGATCTTTTTATTCTATTTTATTGTATGTCATCTTTTTACTGAAAAATGTAAAGTCTTTTTCATTTTAGCATCAGAGCCATGAGGCCACTCCTGTAAAAGCACAACAGGAAGTGTGTTGGGTCCAACTGCTGCCTGTAACACAATGGGACATGTTAAACCTGGAGGTACTAGCTCTGTAGCCTTGGCCAATGCTGTCTTTAAATTACAAAAAGCTGTATTTTCCTTTGGTCCTTACTCCAAAAAGAGTAATTCTTTTTGGCTAAAAAGCATGTCATGACATGAATTGAACTTTTTCTCTTTTAACCTTAAACCCTGCCCCCTGCAGTGTTTGAAGGACCTGCATCACTTTAGCTAAATACTGCTTTTTTGCTTCAGACACAATTAATGTATGCTTGCCCTTTGGCTGTTACCTACCCTCCCTTTTTTGTAAAGGGACCTGCATATTTTAACTGCATACCATAGCCCACGTACTGACTGTACTCGTAGTAGTATCTACTTACAAACAGATTATTAATGACATGTATGCAGAAGTATGACATCTTATTATAATTACCAAACAGGAGTTTTGTTAGAAAAACGGAACCCATTTAGCCTGGCAACAAGTCTTGTTTCATTAACCCAGACTGATATTTCTTTCACCTCCTGCTCTCTCTATACTTTTCTACTCTTCTGTCTTATCTCACCTATCTCTATTTCAAAAAAAAAAAAAAAAAACCCTGTTTTTGGTTTACGGTATTTAATCTTAGCTTAAAGCTACTAACCTACTCTGTAAACATTTTTTTTTACCTATCTAGCTAATGCACTATGTAGCTAATGTACTGTAATTCCACTTGACTATTACTATATATTGTATTATTTACTCTCTGCAGATGCTTGGAGCTTTTCTCCCCGGGCCTCTACTGAAAATGGACATGTATCCAGTTAGACTAGCCCGGTCAACAAATGTAAAATAAAATAAATAAATAAATTAATTAACCTTATAAATTTCAGTACCAGCAACATTTTATGTTATGCAACATTCCTTGTAACAACACATTCCAGTCTGGAAAGATTTGAGCTTACATACTTTTTTTTTTCTTTCTTTCTATGCATTCCAGAAGTTTAACCCATAACTACTTCAGCACTTACTCATACCTTCAGTCATTCGTTAATATACTTGTAACTTTAACTTGCTTAACTATGCATAATACTCCTTTTGAATACTGTTTTACCTAGATTCTTTGCTATTTTTTATGCTATCATATAATTATAAAATATTGTAAGAAACAAAAGAGATACATTTGCTGTTGTCTGCCTGTTGCTGCACTTTGAAAAGAAAATACATGCATGTCAGTCTTGTGACATCATGTCTTTACTGCGTTTAACTACTGTAGTAAATTATTTTCTATCAGCATAGTTAACTGCTGTTGCTTTAACTCTTTATTAGCCAGATTATATTATAGCAATAACCCATGCCTGGGTGTGGGTAATGCTGGATTTACCCACGGTTGGTGTGGTTTGGTCATGAGGGCAAAGCCCGAGTGGCCAAACAAAGCCAACCGTGGGTAAATCCAGCCTTACCCACACCCAGAAGTGGGTTATTGCTATTATACAATGACATTATTTAAGAAAAAAAAATTACTTTTCTTAAATAATGGCATTGTATAATGCCTCCTTGCTGCCATTCCGCAGCTGTCTGGGTATTCTGCGACAGCTCTGATATACTGCGCATGCGTATATTTACGCAGTACATCAGAGCTGTGGGCAAAAGCAATGGAGAAAGCAAGATCTCTGTTGCTTTTTACAGCCTGTCTCGCTATGTTAAACGAGTTTAACATAGTGAGACAGCTTTAAAAAAAGCAACTGAGAATCTCTGTTGCTTTTTTTAAAGCTACCTCACTAGGTTAAACCCATTTAACATAGCGAGACAGTTTTGAAAAAAGCAACGGCGAAAGCAAGATCTCTGTTGCTTTTTAAAGTGTCTCGCTATGTTAAATCGGTTTAACATAGTGAGACAACTTTAAAAAAAAGCAACGGAGATGCTCCATTGCTTTTTTTAAAAGCTGTCTCGCCATGTTAAACTCGTTTAACATGGCGAGACAGGTTGTAACAAGCAACGGAGATCTTGCTTTCTCCGTTGCTGTAAAAAAAAAAAAAAAAGAGTTATACTAATGGAAAAAGTCCGGGCGACTGGACCTTTTTCCATTACTATAACTCTGATTTACAACATGCACGTTTTGGAATATTAATGGGGGGGGGTCATTGTATAATTATCAGCATTTTGTTTTGCTGACTTTAAAGGTCTTATGCAATTCTGAAAAAGTGTTTACATATGTTGTCTGACCTTTTTGAACTCACTCTGACTGTGTCTTAGAAGATAATTAAATCTGTTTTTCAGTTTACCATGAACTTCTTCTTTGTTAATGTGCAGTGCTTTTATGCCACTTTTGCTGTATATAAGCCATGAAACGCTGAGGAATAAAATTCCAGAAGCAACACTCAAGTGTATCATTGCATACAGTGCCTACAGTTTAAAGAACCCAAGCTTCAAATGTAATCATGTTATTAAAAATACCCTTCTGTTCATCCTACTTTGGGAGAGTTTTTAACATTAGCTAAATATGCTGTTTTAGCAGCCTCAGATTTCTGTGTCTCTGAGCGCGTAGTCTCCTCCCTTGCAACAATTACGTCATGCTGTGTGCCAACCAGTTGCCTGTCATATGTTTATTGCAAATGAAAAATTAACCCTTTTATTATACAAATAACTTTACTGCCTTGTTTAATAACAGTTTGTGTCTTAATTTTAGTCTGTGTGACTTTCAAAAACTGAGAAAATTATTTTGTACATTTAGCAGTGTCAGCATACATTTTACCAGACGCATTGCATTTATCACAGTAAATCTGAAAGTGACTCATGAAGTCAAGATAAACTCCTGGAAATCAGACTGTAAAGTACAAACTTTGACATCTACATCACCCTTGTCTGTGCTTCAAGCATTACTTTATCCTGGTTGTGTTCCAGGTTTTGTACAACATGTACAATACATTTATGACAAGGCATGCAAAAAGCAACATTTAAATAAAACATTTCTGTACATTCTGTGACACTTCTGCCCAATGTAGTAAAGACTTACAGGTGCTAACATGCTGATTATATTATGTATTTAAATAATTCCACACATCTACATATCATTCAGATACATTAACAGTAAAATACTTTGTGCACTTCTTGGCATTTTCTTGAGTTGGATTAATTGTTAAAAGACAAACAGAAGAAAATATTTACCACAAATGTTCAGGGCAAGGTGATCAGGCTTGACATAAAGATCAGTTGTGGAAGAATTTTCTGCTGTCAGTCACTAGATGCTGGTGAAGTTGGGACCGGCAGTGGGACCCACTCCTCGTAGCTCACCAACTGTCTAAAGAAAAATTACTGCACTGCCCTGTACAGCACCACAGTGTTTTCATCTACCAGGGAATGGATGAAGTAGTAGGAAAAAAGAAGAGTCGACTCAAAAGAAGAACTATGCAGGAATGTCACACTGTGAAAGGCACCTCTGCAGGTCACACCTCCCTGTTTTATTTGAACTGGCCTGGTCTCACTCCTGTAAAATTGATGTCACTACACTGAAAGGTAGTCTGTACAATTGCTCAATGAAAACAATTGAACTGGTTCAATCTGATATGAAATTCCTTTTACTGCACTCGAGGTAACATCTAGTATAAAAATGAAAGATACACATGTAGCAAAACCGTACTTCAGCTTTACAACATCATGATTGTAAGAATCAATGTCTCTCATACAAAAGAAGAAGTCCAAACTTTATAGTCTCTTTCTAGCTTACATCAGCAGTTTTGAGAATATGCCAGAATAATAAGACTTTCCTATGAAGCTGGTCTGCTAACAGTTTGTTGACCATTTGTTTCCCATGTTCCAAACATTTTGTTCCTGAAGAATAACTCCTCGGCCTTGTTCTTATCTTGCATGTCCTGTTGATAGAGGCAGAGCTGCATACTAGAGTTCATCTTGACCTGCTTGTAGATAGAGAATTTCACAAACTGCATAGTTTATAAAGATAAAATATTTTACTTCTGATTTCTAATAACAATAAATACCAAGCGATATACTATAAACTAAGTGCAGTTTTGCACTACACTGAAAAGCAGAGTATTTATTTTACATTTTCAGACAAATCCACTGAAAGCCATTTTTAACTTGTTCACTACTGAAAGCAGAATATGTCAAATCACACAGACACTTTAACTATTTTTAAAAATATTAATAATCTTACTCGTATCTTGATAGATTTTTATTCCTAAATATTTTAGTTCTTTTCCGTTCCAATTATATTCACATTTATCTTTAAACTTGCTATCTAGTAACAGATTTAACACTAATGTTTGTTTTCTTCTTATTAAATTTCAGCAGTGATACTTCTTGAAACTATTCAATTTCCTCATCTATTTCTTTGAATGAATACTTTAAATCTCCTATAGATAGTAAAATATCATTTGCAAAAAACAGTATTTTAGATTACAATCCTTGTTAATTGAGAATCCATCAATGTTTTCATTGCTTCTTATACTGTTAGCTGAGGGCTCAATAACTAACACAGATAGTAGATAAGACAAGGGACACCCTTGCTTTGTACCTGTGTTTAAAGTAAATACTTGAAAAATATAAGATCCAATTTTAGCATATGCTTTGGAGTCTCTATACATTTTTTTAATATTCCAATAAATAGTTCTGGAAATACAAACACTAGTAAAGTTTAAAGCAAGTAGTTTCAATCTACAGAATCAAAAGCTCTCTCGATATCTAAGCTAATTAGGGCCAATTTCTTGTTTACTCCTTTTGCTAAATCTAAGATACATATTACCCTTTTTGTATTATCACATGTTAATCAATTGGCTATAAATCCTGTTTGATCTTTATTAACTGATCTACTGTATCTGTCGATCTTGTAGCAAAGATGGAAGTAAATATTTTATCATCTACATTTAATAATGAAATAGGTCTATATGAGGAAATTAACTTATTATCCTTTTTTTGTTTAAGCATAGGTGAGATTACAGAAAATGTACATGAGAGAGGAATTATTTTGTCACTCTGAATTATCCTAAAAACATCACTTAGTAATTCTAAAATATTTAATGGGAACAGCCTATATAATTCCATACTTAAACCATCTAACCCTGGATCCTTACAATTTTCCCTTTTTTAAAGCTTCTTTAACTTTGGTTTTGGTGATAGGCTTATTTAGCACATATATTTGTTGGTCATTAAGTTTATTAGTAAAATATGAAATAGTGCCAATTTTGTAATCATCATGATTATGTTTATCTTTATTAAGATCCTCATGGAATTTTTTTAAATATTAAGCATTTCCTCTAAGTCTGAAGTAAGCTTACTAGAGTGAGGATTTTGGATATTATTAAGATGTGCCTTTTTGCTTAACATCTTACTTGTATTAGCTAATCTATGTAGACTTTTTGAAGTCATTATAACTATGCAATTTTATTTTGTTCTAAAGCTATCTCCACATTATACTTTAAAATTGTTTGATATTTTGTCATTAATGTTTTTAATGATTTCAATATTATCTAATTTCTTTGTTTGTTGTTCAGACCTCACTTTGTGTATTTCATCTCATATTTCCAACAACTCTTTATCCCACTGTTTTATTTTATTACTAACCCATCTTCCCACTCTATCTTTAATATGCATTTTTAAGGAGTCCCATAATATGACTTAACTTACCTAACCATTATCATTCAAAGATAAAAAAGTTTGAATTTGTTCCTTAAGGTAACTCTTATATTCTTTTAATTTCATAACATATACTGGGATTCTGTAAATAATCTAAACTGTCCTTATATCCAATAATATAATAAAACTTAGTGCATTATTATCAGATAAACAACAAGGACTAGTTTTAAAATAATTCACTTTATTATGTAAATTTGTAGTGGTATAAATTCTGTCAATTCTACTTTGCATCCCATGTGCATAGGCATAATGTGTAAAGAACAATGACATATCTTCTGCTTTTATTATTAAATCATCTAAATTATTATTACTAATCCATCTGTTTAGTGTTTTAACTGATGCCAGAATTTTAGCTCTCTTCTGTTCACTTGTATCTTCTATACTAGATATGGAGTTAAAATCACCTGCTATAATTAAAATATCTTTCCAATGACATTGTAGTAAGTTTAAGTAATCTTTAGCCACCCTTGCACCTATTCAAGGGATCCAGTAAAATTAGCTAGTGTATAGAGTTTGTCATTATATTTAATTACTACAAATGTATACCTTCCATTGGGATCATTAATAGATTCCATGACCATTGACAATACAGTAGATTTTCTCCAAAGTATAGTAATTCCACTACTCTTTTGTTAAAAGGAGCAAATGATAATATTTCATAACCTAGGTTATTTAAATATTGTATATCGTTATCTATCAAGTAAGTCTATTGCAAAATATGTCTCCTCTATTTAATTTTAGATATCTCATTAATGATTTCCTTTTGTTGGCATTATTTAACCCATTTACATTGATAGATAATAGGTTAAAACTATCCATACTGTGCATTTAAAAAGATTTATTTTAAAAGATAATACAACACCTTTATCCACCATATTATTTTAATTTTATATAAGACACTAATGAATTCCTCTGGCACTGTCTTAACAGTCCATATTTTGAATGTTTCCTTTCTACATACTAAACTGCTAAAACACAACCTACAATGGATACCGATGATCCCAGTTTGTCTATGAAATAGACAAATTACTATACTATCTATCCAGCTAGCAATATCTAAAAATTCTCATACAACTAAAGCTACCATAATCAATATAATAGTATATATAAGTTAACAATAAGAGACTATTAATTTAGTTGTATACTTTGCCATTTAAAATATTCCCCATTACTGCATAACAGTTTAATGATCCTCTTCTGTTAATCACAAATATTAAATAATCCAATAAATAGTGTACGATATACCTGTTTAAGTAATAGTACTATAAATTATCTATCAAATATTCCTAAATTGTTCACTCATTCAACATTATTATAACTACATCTCTAAATAAATAAGTAGAACAGAGTGGGACATGAGGAGAAAAAGATATCTGTAAACTTACAAGTGACAGGTAAGCTTATTATACTAAACTATTATACAAAAGGAAAATCAATGCACAAATATATTTATTGTGCTAAAAGATATAATATTATATATATTATAGAGCTAACAAAAGCTCTAAATTAATTTTAAAAGTAGAAGTACAAGTGTCTATATCCTGAAACTGTGTAACACTGTTAATATGATAGATATTAAAATATGTAAAAATCCTTTACCATATTAAACTAAGTCATAAAAATGTGTACATTACTGAAGTCAAAGAGAATGTCTTGCTATTTCTATGAGGTAACAAAAAACAAAACATGTGCAGTCTATATTGTATTCAAAAGTTACAATGTGCTGAATTCAAATCCCATTCTCCCTTCCTGGGTTCTAAAATATTAAAAAAAAATTACTTTGCTTTCTATCAAAATGGATGTGCCGATTCAGCAATATAACTCAAATTTCTGCTCTGACTTATGAAGTGAGTTATTTCAGGTAGTCTTAGTGAATCTAATAACATACAATATGCATGTAAATATAATTTATATGAGATCTTGTACATTCACATTTCTGCCTTATGCATGTATATGTAATACATATCTTTCTTATAAGCACTTTATTTAAATATATTTTTCTGCCTTATTTGCCCACTAATATACTACCTTATTCTATATAACTTGTATTTCTAAAATCTCCCACTAGAGAGCTTTTTAGTCATCATCTCCCTATTAGAGATTACAGTATGTTTATTGTTCCCCTTCAGAAGACTGAAATATCACAATCCTGAATTCATAAGACTGAAGACCAAAATCCTGAAACTTCAAAATCCTGAAAACTCAAAATCCTGAAACTCAAAATACTGAAAACACACAGCATACATATACTGACTTTAAACAACATAAACCATATTACTTTCCATCAAGCATAAGCAGGGGGGAAACCCCCTGCAGCCCCCATGTGGGAGGCCCACCCCCCACTGCTTAAATATATCAATTTTGAGGTTGCACTTCACTCTAAGTGCAATCTTGGCAGTGGTAGCTGGTGACTTCAAATTAAAGGGGGGCTGCCGGATACAGCTGAATGGGTGGGTCCAATGGGAAGGGTGTGGCCAACTAGAGAGGGGTGGAGCTATGCTCAAAACCACAACAACTGAAACTTTAATTAAATACACTGCCCTGGGTGCCAAACCATCATTATGAGAGTCCAATCAAGACAAAATGAAGTGTAGAAGAAAAAAATATTTCAATGCATTGGCTACATGACAACTTACTTAATATCTAGATGGAAACAAAAGGTTGTGAGGCATGAAAAAATAAATTGCTTTTTAAATACATTACTGGAATGCAAGTCAAAATCAAGTATAAAAAAAACAAGCAGAACCAGCTCAAACCATTTCTCCTTGCTTTGCAATTCTAATTATAATTTATATTCAGCTTTATAAAATTACCAAGTAACATGCTGAAAGTAGCAATCTCTGTGATACCCCCACTTGTAAAAATGTTTCTTATCCAAAAAAGACCTGCTGCCTGACAACTATCTACTTGTTTCATGGAGAACACATGATCAAAGTAAAAAATGAACAGCGAACAAGAAACAAGCTCAAGATAAATTGCTTAAAGGATTACTGCACAAGTTATGGATCAGACATGATAGGTTGGCATTCTGTTTAGTTTATGGGTAAAGCCTGCAAAGATAACTGCAAGTCTCCAACAAATGTAATGAGCTTCTGAAAATACTGTAATCCTGTCCTTTATTACAAATACTGTCATATGCATTTCAATACCTAAGGCATAAGTTATATATATATATATATATATATATATATATATATATATATATATATATATAGTTATATAAATATTCTCTGCATGGCAACAATGAAAAGGCTTTCAGTGTTGGTAATTCTTTAACAGTATGCTTATTAAAGCTTACTTGCATCTTACAATCTCCGACAAGCTTACCTGATGGTCATTAAAGCATTGCTACTTTAATACAGAGCAACAGGGCACTGCAACAGCATGCATTTTCTGAATAATAAGAAGCATAAATCAACAGTATAAAGATATGACAGAAAACCAAAACATTCTGCAAAATCAAGGACAGATGAAAAGCCACCTTCATACTTGTGGTCTACCTTGGATGGGGGAATACTCTGCACACTTACACTGCATAACTGCTCCTTGCCTTGCTTGGACACATCCAGAGCCACTACAATGGGGAGTGGAGTGCAGCAAGTAGGTCACAGTTTGAAATGTCTCTGGCTAACGGTGATGGCTCTGATACTCATACCTCTCAACCTCAGAGCAAGAAATCTGGACAAAGCCATACATAGAAGTGGGACACAGGCCCAAAAATAAAGACAATTTTTCAATATTGCTCTTATAAACTTAGAAAGATAATAGAATCGTTGTAGGTCTTGCATTAGTATGAATTTTTGAAGGGTATGAAATCTGAACTCAAATGTCTGCCATTATTTTCTAACTTCAGTCTTTAATGATTTCCTACTAATTTGCCAGAAAACCACAATTTTATGAAAAACAGACCAAATATGTTATGCAAAAATATAAAATTGCCACACAATACAGCTGGGAACCTGTCAAAGAAAGGACACCTTTTTAAAATTAGTACTGTTAACTTGAGCAGCTGACAAAATAAGAGCATCTACATGCATTTCTGTAATAAAAGTAATCTATAACTCTGATCATTACAGTTATTTATAATTGTAAACCCTCCACATTTTCTTCCAAAATTGCCATTTTGCAGAGGGATTATTATGGAAAGAGCAACATTTTGAGCCAGAAATGGAGACAGTTGAGAGGTTTGGATATTCCTAATTCTATAAAGCAATTTATTTGCATGTATCTCTCAATCTCTTAATGCAGGAAATCTGGATAAGGCCAAATATATTGGGGAAACATACAAACAGTACTAAAAAGACAGTTGACAGAATAACAGGTTTTGCTTTAGCATGCATTTTTCTGAGGGTTATGATGTCTGAAACTCAATGTCTGTCATTATTTAGTGACTTCATTCCTAAATGATTTGGCAGAAAACCACAAATTTTATGAGGAACAAACCAAAAATAAGAAGCAAAAATCTATTTATTCTGCAGAATTCTGGACAGTTGAGAGGTATAGTTCAGCCGGGGATGTCTGAGTTTGCTGCCCCCCCCTCACAAAATCATGGTCAAATGGAGCATCCCCCCTGCAGCCATTCCAATGTCCCATTCCTTGGTTATTTCGCCCCATTTGCCATAAACACTGTAATGTGCATACTGCTTTACTTCTGTGATGATATGGATTTCATTTGAAAGCTGTATTTTATATTTTATAGCATAAATCCTAATAGATATCTGCTAAACAAAGCAATGCAGTCTCACAATGAAAATAGACTTAGCATTAAAACTTCTCTGCCCTTGAAACTCACATTCATTGAAACAGCATTGAAACCCACGTTCAAAGAAAATACATTTTGCCAATGGCAGGTAAAGATCAATTTTGGGCTGTTTTTAAATCATAGGCCCCTTGAACAGGAAACATACACATGCTCTTTGATACACCTTCCTGACTGTATTAAATTATATTCCTTGCACAATACAGTATAGTTGTTAAAGGGCATTTTAAATGTATTGTTTTGAACATTTTTCCAGTAAACAATGAAACAAAATGCATGCACCAGTAATGAAAAAACTGCCCAATTCAGAACATTTCCAACATAAAAGTCTACTCAAACTTCTACAGTCCACCAGTATCAGTAAATATGCACGCTCTCTGAAAAAGTAAAAGTCATCTAAATAATTCTACATTAAAGAAATATGTTAACTAATGAAGAGGTTACTGCTAGCAAACAACTTTATATGTCATTGTTTCATCAACAAATAAAGTGCCTGTTGCCCTTGAGGAATACATTGCCTGTGTTGCATTAAAAAATGATAATGGTAGTAATATTACAATAGGGAATGGATGGCAAACTGATAACAGGTTCATAGTTACTAGGTATCTTCACCAAAGAGGACTGCAGCATCCATCCCCTTTACAACAATCAGCAATGGATCTACCTACTGTGGGAGTAGAACCCACAGCCTTCTGCATCAAAAGCAAGTACACTACCTGTTGTGCTATTTACAATGTAAGCAGACTTGGCATAAGCGGCACTAAACTTTTGTTCCCCTGCAGCTCTCAGCTCCTTGTAAAATCTACTCGACACTCAGCTGTATCTCTGAACTTTGCAGCACAAGAAATCTGGAAAAAGCCAACATTTATTTGGGGGGGGGCAAAAGCCCAAAAAACAGGGACACATTTTAAACATGGCTTGTATAATGTTGGAAAGTTGCTAGAATAAAATGCTGTGTTACCACCATACATTTCACTGCCAAGTATTGAACCCAGGACCCTGTGCAAAACAGCCAGAGCAACATACCACTATGCCAAATCATCTATTTTTATGAAAAAAGAAAGACTGAAACTTAAATGGCTACCATTTAGTGAATTCAGTTCTCTCCATAGCTGTCAACATATTAGCACAAAACACCTGAACAAAGCCAATAATGGAGGAATACAGTCCCCAAACATACTCAGTGAGTTCAGTTATCACCATAGCTCTCAACCTTGGCACAAAAAACCTGGATGAAGCCAATAATGGGGGAATACAGTCCAAAAATAGGGACAAATCTCCACTGAGGACACCAGAGCAAACACACACAAACACAGGGAGGACATGCAGACTCCACACAGAAGGCATCCCAGCCAAGAATCAAACAAGACAACCCATAGTTGTCAGGCAACAGTGCTACCACTACACCACTGCACTACTGGATGTGTTAAGTAAAGTAACAAAACTACAGAAACCACAGATTTTATGAGGAACAAAACAAATATGAGGCAAAAGTCTGCAAATGTTTTACAAATGGTGGTGGGTAGGGAATTCAGGCTCTTGTCACTTGGGCCCAAGGTACAGGGTTCAAGCCTGATTCTCTACCCACCACCATGAAGCAACTGGGGCATTTCACACACGCACACACACACACACACACACACACACACCAGATTCTCTGTCCTCCATAAACACCCTACCTGTCTCTGTACTCAGCTACATCCTCCTCAGAGCAGCTCCTCTGTAGCGATCCAGCAGTCCGATCTGTCCTCCATAATGGCCTGTGCATGCCATTGGGTCTCCCACAAGATGTGAGGAGGCTGGAGCCTCCTGCTGTTAGTCCAGCCTGTGGGTGATGCAGTCCGGTGACCTTCTGGTTTGTGCGGTTGTCACCGCATAGACCTCTGGGCTGGTAGGGTGGAGTTTCCTGCCTTCCCTATCCGGACTGCCTAACAGAGCAGTCTGGAGCTCTGAATGCCTGAGCATGCATGCTTGGAGTTCTGGTCTGCCTAACGCAACAGTCAGGAACTAAGCACGCATGCACAGAATCCAAGAATTTTTATTTTAATATGTTCTACATTGGGGGGAATGGGGAATTTATTTTATCCATTTTACAGGTGGGGACCCATTTTACAGGTGGAGGGGCTGCAGTCCTGCAGTCCTATAGCACCAGCTGCCCCTGAATCTTGGAGTTGCTATATTTAAGTAGCAGGGTGTGGAGCGCAGCCCCCACATGAGGGGGTGCAGGGGGTCTTGCACCCTTGCTTATACTAGGTGACAATTGCTATAGTTTATTTTGTATGTGTTTTTGTGTGTCCTTGTACTGGCATATTATCATTATTTGTATTCTGTGAGTTTTCAGGATTTTGAGGTTTTCAGGATTTTGAAGTTTCTGGATTTTGATCTTCAGTCCTATGAATTTCAGGATTGTGATATTTCAGTCTTCTAAAGGGGAACCATGTGTATATATTTCTTAACTTACTGATACTGCTCTTTTATTAATGGCATATATGTATTTAAATCCTTGTACATTTGCATATTATTCATAAGATGTTTACTCTTCTTGTTAATTCTAGTATTACAAGTAATCTTGACTATATTTAAAGGAATTCTTGCTTGTTTAATTTGAATGTGTATTTTAGCCATTATGAACTGCTGTTCTGATGTAAGCTTCACAACCTGACATTAGAATTTGATTACAACATGTAAAAATGACAACTCAGAGCATACAGCAGCTGCTAATTTCCTCTGTAAGTTTCTCATTCTTCTTAACTCTTTTCAACTGTTATAATCAGTAACAAACATTTAACTTAACTTTGGTATATTAATATGTACAGTTAGAGTTAATAACACTACAACATAAGTTGTTAAAATTCAGCAAAATGTAAACAAATTGTATGTCAGTAAAAGCTCAGTATAAAACATTACTACAGTTTTTGTTTTGCTAGTTCTTCACTTCTAAATAAATAATTAAAAAAGATCCTCGGGCCTCTGCTGAAAAACGGCCTTTTCGGCTCAGTCAGACACCCACGGTTAACAAATGTAAACTAAATAAGTAAATAAATTAATGTTATTTTGAGCAGATTTCTCACATATATATTTGAAAATAAAGAAAAAGAAAGTTCCTTTCTGTTTTCACAAACATCAGTGATGAACTTTGACCTAGATTTTCTTGAAAACAGCTCAAGAAGCAAGTGGTAAGCAAGGCAATCAAGAATCAAGCATTTTAACACAACTGGAATATTATTTTGTTCTTGAGCTTTTTTAAGTGTTGATTGCTTCATAAATGACATATGAAAGGAATGTGTTACACAGAAAAAAAGAAAAGAAAATCACCAGCACTTTAACACTTTTAACTAGAATATTACTTTGCTCTGACATTCAGTTAACCCAGCAGTGTACATGGTAAGCAGTTTCAAACAATTAAAATAGAATTGTTAACTATTCTTTATAATTTAAAGACATTCTCTTACAGGAAATATTTGCATAACAGTTAGAAATACATGTATACGTTTAATTAAGTGAAATATATGAAGTATTTCACTGTAAATGTAGTAAAACCGTAAAATCGTCCATTAATAGTACTTATCATTATAATGTTTTTGCTTAAAATATAAATACATAGTTGCATATGTTTTGAAGTTTAAAGTCTAATGCAAACCTTTTACTTAAATCTATTGTTACAGAAAAAGAAGTCCTGCAATCACTTGTTTTTATGCTTTTAACTTTACAATCAGTTTTCAGGAATTCAGCTATATTTCTCTCTTGAGGGCCATACTATTCCAATCAATTACTTTAGTATTATTAAGGATTTTATTTTTATTAACAAAAGTTGATGCCTCCTCCAGTGCCAAATATTTTAGTTCCTTCAGAAATAAATTTTTTTCAAACACTATTATTGAATTATCACTTGTGACATAGGCAAATTTACATTCATAGAAATGTAATCAAACTATATTAACATAAACATACTTCAAATATATTACTATATAACATGGATCTTAGCAGGAAACACCAATGTAGCTTTAATATTGTTCTTTCTAAGTTTTTTAATCAGTGCTAATCAGGGTTTTCTTTTACTCATTACTTTACTGAGTAATCATTGTCAAATCTGACTACATGTTCACCTAGTTTAATAGTTGGGCTACACCATGTTGATTTTAATATTTGATCTTTTTCTAAGCTGAAAATAAACTTAACTATAATTAAACATGGTGGTGAGTTTTCTTTCTTAGAGAGTGCTCTCACAGCTCTATGTGCTTTTTCAATTCCAAACGATAAAGCTTCAGGTAGATTTAACATTTTATGTAGCCAGGTTGTTAAAAAGTTTGTTATATTGTCTCCATCATGTTTTTAGGTATACCGTACATTCTAATATTATTTCATCTCAGTCTGTTTTCTAAATCATCAACTTTATCTATGAGACAGCTCTTTTGTTAAAAAAGAAATGCAGTCTGTGACTCCCTTCAGTTACTTTCCCGTCCTCGTCATTTAAAGCTTCTTCCATACTGCTGATTTGTGCACATTGTTGTTTCATAAGAATTTCTTAAATGTTCTATCTACTTTATGGACTCTTCTTTGAGACTTTCTATTTTGGAATCCAGTTTGCCCATTCTAAGTAGTGCATCCTTTATACTAGATATTAATGACTGGATGTCTTTTTTAATATGAGGATACTGAGTACCATTTCTTGAGTGACTCATTTTGAAGTCTCTTCTCTCTTAAGCAAGTAGATGAAATTCTGACAGGAAAATTACAGCTTTTGAAAAACTTGAAGGTATAAATCATTTCTTTTACTATTAGTGAATAAATTTAGCTAACAAGTATCTCCAACTTTTAATGTTTTCAGCCACAGAGCTTTCAGCAGTTGCTGTTCTCAGTTAGCCATGTTGGTCATACCCCCCCCCCCAGTTTGTTTCTCTTAGACAAATCAAATGTGATATGACTTCTAACAAGGGAATAGTTAAGGTCTTTTAATCAGACTGCCTCTGTTTACACTTCAGGAAAGTACCTCATGGAGTTATGTAAAAATCTAATGGATAAAGCTTGCACTCAAAAAAAACAATTGCAAAAACTATAAACCCTGGATGACTCATCATCTCCATACCATCATACATAGAGAATACTTCTGAAAACAATAAGTGGCTAATTATTTTTATTAACACCAATCCTAATGAGCAGCTTTTGTGAATATAACATTGCTGAATGGTCTATATACACTGAAGAAAAAGACACAGAAGAACAATACACACCACCAAAATAGTATCATAGCTATTGTACAAATAGCTGTTTCCTAGAAGATATGGAATTACCTGATCCTCTGTGGTTAATCTAATTGACAGCAGGCAAAACAGAAACAACTATTAATTAAACAGCAGTTGTGGAACAACTATGGTGCACTCCTAACCCCAAGCAGGGTGTACATAAAATACATGCTCAAGTGCTCCTATAACTTGGGCTTACTCATCCTTCTATATATGTAACCACTCAGTGAGAAATTAGTATGGCTAAGCCAGCATACCTCATAATCCGACAAGCCACTGAGTCTGCAGTAAAGCAGGTGATCCAATTTAAAAAAGTACATATGACTAAAAGCTATGGAGAATTATACAATCTAGGCAATGTATGTATGGAATGTGGACTAGACATAAATCTTGGAAGAATTAGAGCCACCTGTGTGACTTGCTCTCCTTAGCAAGAGAGTTCAGATCCTTTCCAAGTAAATGGCAAGGCAAAGCATCATATATTTGTGGGATTTAAATCCCTTGACAAAGAGTTAATTAGGTCTGATATGCTTTTTTAGTTACCAACCAAATGATATCACACTTGTTGACTTTAACCTGTTGACTGTGACAGGTTGTTGACATCATTTCAGTGTTGACAGCATAGCCCCAGGAAGGTATGATGGTTTATGATGCACCTGACAGTTTTCATGTATCTATATGTATATATATATATATATATATATATATATATATATATATATATATATATATATATAGATAGATATGTTTACACACACACACACACACACACACACACACATATATATATATATATATATATATATATATATATATATATATATATATATATATATATACATATATAGTGCACTTCACTATCTCAAAATACTGAAATCTCAAATTTCAGTATCTCGAGACTAAAATATTGAAAGCCCAGTTGTCCAAAAGTCCACTTAACTGAATCCGGAAAGACTGATTCAGCAGTTGTGGTGGTTTGCTTTGTTAATGGATAGCTGGAGATTCAGGTACGTCTTTATATTTTAAGGGTTTTGGGTAAGGATTTTAGTGCATGTTAGTGTGCTGGGAAGTTGTAGGTTTAGGTTACGGTATGTAGGGAAGAGTGTGAGTGTGTATGTGTTGCGAATGGTGGTATTTGTACACATATTATGTGTGTGTTTGTGCGAGGGGAATGTAGAGTGTGTAGTGGTGGGTTTAGTGTCTTTGTCTTTTTAGTGCAACCTTGTAGTAGGACACAGTTAACTGTGGAATTGAAAGAGATGGCCTCTAGTACACAACTATAGGTCATGACACTGACAAAACTGGATAGAATGATGCATACAATATCATAACCAGCCTATGTAGGGCAGTGCATTGTTTGGCCATATGCATCAGGCGTTGCCATAACTTCACAGGTCAGAAGATGAGCAGGACATAGTCAACTTCACCTGAGGGGCTCAGAGACAGAACACTTTAATAGGGTTAGGGTCACTGGAGGTAAAAATGACACTCAAAACACTATGCATCAGATATTAACATACCCACACAGGTTGGAGGGGGGGGGGTTGTCAGAGCACAGTCTTCGTCACTTGTACAGATTGGAAGACACGGTAATATGTGACTGCAGCACTATAATACTGAGTACTGCCATGGAAGTTGAATACAACAGTAGGTCATCTTACAGCTCTTTAACCTCTAAAGTATAACAGCCTGTAGGACAATGTTTGCTTGAAGAGCAAAGCAATTATTATTTCTTCAACATCAAACTACTCTTCCTTGTGATTTTATACTATGTGTTTAGTAAGAAGTGGAACTTGCGCATTATCTCATGTACAGTAATCCATCATTATGAGCCTATGATGCTTCTTATATTCCAAGTTTGTTTCCTTTTAAGCAAATGTGTAATAATTTAACATATTTACCATATATATATATATATATATATATATATATATATAAAGGAATACTTTAACATCACATACTGTTATACAGTGATAGGAATACAATGAATCATCAAGGTCATCTTATACAATTACCACATTAAGAGTATTGATATATCAATAGTAACATTTGAAGGCTATCCCATTCACTAAATGTCTTAGTATGATTTATATATCTTATATATCTTATTCTGATTCTGATCAATTTTTTTTCCCAGTTTTCCATAGTATTGCTGTTAAATTTGAAAAATATTTGAATGTAGGAACTCAGTTCAATTTCCAATGTTTTGGAATAACTTTTCTAGCAACTGCCAAAAGACTCCAAAATATTTTTTGTCATTTAACTTTTACAGAAATAGGAATTAGAACATGTATTAGTATTATTAATCTAGTTAAAGAACAATTAATTTAATTTTTTTGCAGTCCATAAATACATGTGCCCGATCAGCTTTTACATCTTTACTACATCTTCAACAAACTGAAGTCATTTTACTAAACTGAGAGATTTTATAGGAGTTAGAAACATTCTATGTGGATATTTCCACATAAAAACTTTTCCAGTATAAAGTTGAAGAAGTTTGACTAACTGAGTTAAGAAACAAAGCTTTATACTTACCATCTATTGAGTCACTCAATCCATTCCTATTTAAAAAGTTCAATAATTTTACATCAAAATTATTATTGTTTATAACTTATATACCTTGGACAAATTTCTTTCTGGGGTCAATTTACCTTCAATGATAGCATATTCTGTTCCTCTTCATTCTTATTATCTACAAATTCACTTAATTTCTTACTTATAGATTATATTAACTAGTTAACAGAATCAGCCATCTTATAATCTTTCATTAAATATTCTGGAGTCTTGGCTTTTCTTTTTTTAAAGCAAGCTGACCATAATACTGATCATTCCTTTTTAGTAAATTCAAATTAATATTGTTCTGAGTTTCCCTTAAACTGAATTGAGTGCAATGGGAACTCATAAAAAATTCAATTTTGATATTAATGGAATTTAAAAAAACATATTTCCTAAATGTTTTAAGAATCATTTTCATATAATGATTGAAATGAATTTCCTTGTTGGGTAAATTGTATTAACCAGATGAAGGGATTGTTACATGTTTCTAATTTATCAGATTTGATAAACTTATGAGGATTCAGTATAATCTGCTCTTGAATGGTTTTCCATTGAATAATGTAAGTTGAGTCTGTCCAGAGAATAAAAGAGTTAAAAATATGCAGCAATAGAATAAGATTTTACATCTGGGAAGCTAATACCACCATACTCCATAATCTTATATGATTTCTATAAGCAATTCTCTGCTTTTTAGGATACCATAAGAATGAACTTAACATTTTTCACATTTTTTTAAAGTTTTTTGTTGGGTATTAAAGCTAAGGAATGCAATATATATATATATATATATATATATATATATATATATATATATATATATGTGTGTGTGTGTGTGTGTGTGTGTGTGTGTGTGTGTGTGTGTGTCTGTATTCTCAAAAGTAAAAAAACATTAATTCCATTTTTAATAAGAAATGACACTTCAACTATTTTTAAAAATATTATTAATAATGTTACTCATATCTTGATAGATTTTTATTACTAAATATTTTAGTTCTTTTCTGTCCCAATTATATTCACGTTTATCTTTAAACTTGCTATCTAGTAACAGATTTACCACCTAAAGTTTAAGTTTTATTATTTAATTTTAGCAGTGATACTTCTTGAAACTATTCAATTTCCTCATCTATTTCTTTGAATGAATAATTTAAATTTCATATAGATAGTAAAATATCATTTGCAAAAAACTGTATTTTAGATAACAATCCTTGTTAATTGAGAATCCATCAATGTTTTCATTGCTTCTTATAGTGTTAGCTGAAGGCTCAATAACTAATGCAGATAGTAGATAAGACAAGGGACACCCTTGCTTTGTACCTTTGTTTAATGTGAATACTTGAGAAATATAAGATCCAATTTTAACATGTGCCTTGGAGTCTCTATATATTTTTTTAATATTCCAATAAATAGTTCTGGAAATACAAACACTACTAAAGTTTAAAGCAAGTAGCTTCAATCTACAGAATCAAAAGCTGTCTCAATAGCTAAGCTAATTAGGGCCAAGTTCTTGTTTACTCCTTTTGCTAAATCTAAGATACATATTACCCTTTTTGTATTATCACATGTTAATCAATTGGCTATAAATCTTTTTTGATTTTTATTAACTGATCTACTGTATCTGTTGATCTTGTAGCGGAGATGGAAGTAAATATTTTATCATCTACATTTAATAATTAAATAGGTCTATATGAGGAAACTAACTTATTATCCTTTCTTTGTTTAACCATAAGTGAGGTTACAGAAAATGTACATGAGAGAGGAATGAATGTTATCTAGTCCTGTCTCACCATAATTCTTGCTGGATGGGTTCAGAACTGATATTCAGCTCCGACTCGGCCTATACTAAAGCTTGAGAGCTTTTTACTGGCTCGAGGCTAGCCCCTATCCCATGGTGCCTCATGGCAATTCCCCAGATCTTGTTTGCCATGAAAGCTTTGAGATTGTGTCTTCCTAGCTCGTTGGCTAAGTAGAACGATTTTTTACTTATTTGGTCCTTTTTCTGTCATATATATATCCTAATAGTTTCTTCTGTATTGTGCGTCTGTTTTTTGAAAGTTTTCAACCCCTATTCCCCTCTTAGGACTGTACGGCCAGTTAAAATTAGAGGGCCATAGTTCCCGTTTAAGTTAGAGGGCCTTTCCTCCCTGTGTGTGTGTGTGTGTGTGTGTGTGTGTGTGTGAGAGACTGTTATAAAAAAAACACTTTCTTCTTCCTTACACTTTTATTTTTAAGTCTTTAACTATGTCTAAAGATAAAGATAAGGACCACAAGGATCATCACCTTTCGGGCTTCAAAAAATGCGACAGGTTTGCGCAGAAAATGTCTCTTACAGACAGCCACACCAGGTGCGTATATTGTCTGGGCGAAGTCCATTTACAGGAACCTTGCACCTTCTGTCACGCTTTTAGTACAAGAGTGTTAAACAAAAGGAAAAGAAAGCTTATTGACAGGGGTCTCATGACCAGCTCCTTCTAGGAGCAGCTGGAACTTGTTCGGGCAGCTCCAAAATCTTCAAATAGAAAATCATCAGCCCCGACTTCAGAGCCAACAAAAAAGTCTAAAGCGTCGGAACCAAGGAGTTCCATTTCTGACTCTGCTTCATCTTTGGAGCAGTCTATTCCATTGATTCCGAGACAGTCTTTGGTACCAAAGGTTTTGCCTGACATCGAGACTGTATCTCCTATTTTGAAATCTCCTACTTTGGGAAAAGGAGGTCTCCTTCAGTCTCCACCAGATGCTCCAGGACCCTATCAGATGAGAACATTGAGAGGGTGGTGAAGAGGTTGCTTTTGGATTCAGCTCTGGCTAGAAAATTGACCCCTCCAGACCCAAAGGTCTCGGAGCCGTCCCCTGTACCGATCCCTGTTCCTCCTCCGACTGCTTCGCTCTTGGAGCCTATTACATCAGGTTCCTCTGTCTTCGACCCTTCAGCTCCAGGGATTCAGCCTGTTTCCTTGGAGCCAATTACTCTATCCTCGATGGCTCAGTCTGGAGCCAAGGGTTCTGGGAGCTGATGCTCTCATGTCAATTCCGAGGGGGACAGTCACCCTGGGTTTTCTTCGGAACTGACCATCCCTCTCGGAGCCTCGGCTCAACTCAGTTCAGCTCCCACTTCTACTTTGGAACCATTCCCTCTTGCTAGGAGTCAACTATCTGCCCCCACGGGCGGAGGTCTTCTTTGCAGTGGGGGGAAAGGCTTTTGAAGCTATAGAAAAGGCTTTATCCTCTGCCAAAGCCATTCCTTTGGAACCTGTGTCTGACCAGCAGCAGTCAGCAACCTCTTTGCCCCTTGCCACCCCCACAGCATAGGGAACCAGAGGCCCAAGTAGCCTCCATTGGAGACGCCCCCTCTTCCGAGACCTCTCCAGATTATCCCAATGGAGAGCTCCCCCGGAAGAGTTTATGCAAGAGGAAACATGCCGACTCCCCTGAGTCTGTCACATCAGACACTGATTTAGAGGAATCAGAAGGGTCCCCCAGATCTCCCTCTGAGGATGTCTCCTTCTCTGACATCCTAGAAATCCTTAGATAGAGGGGTGATTGGAAGACCTCTAACCCTACTGAGGATGAATCATTGTATCTTGAGACCTTTTGCTCCTGACCTTCTACCTCTTGAGTGACACCACATTATGACCAACTTTTAGGGGTCATTTCGCGGAAAGCATGGACCTCTCCAGATTCAGTGGAAGCCGTCCCGAGGAGGCCAAACAAATTTATGACAGCACCGGAGGGCAAGTCTTTCCTTAGCAAGGGAGTTCCAATTGATGCTGTGGTGGTAGCAGTGGCCACCAAGAAGGAATTATCTGAGACGTCTTCTAATATCCATCCTCCTAACAAGGAGTCCAGGATGATGGTTAGGTTCAGTAAATGTACTTTTTCTTCAGTGGCATTTACACTAAGATCGCTGAATTACCTGACTCATTTCACTCATCTTCAGAGGGATCTCCTGAAAGAGCTAAGAGATACCCTCCAGGGTTCAGTAGCTCCGGGTTCCATGGACAAGGTTTCCGCTCAGCTCTCCACCCTTACTTCCATAGCTAACTCCTCCATGAGGCTGATCTCATATGTGGCAGATGGAGTGAGCAGGGCATCCACAGCAGGAATAGCTCTAAGGAGACATTCATGGATTCGTCTTTGTAATTTTATGGAATCTTTCAAGTCTTCCTTCACTAACTTTCCCTTTGATGGTTCATCTCTTTTTGGACCCCAAGTGAAAGAGTCATTGACTAGGTGTGAGCAGGAAGGAAAAACCTTATCTGCCACTGGAGTCCATTTCTCTCTCCCATCCAGACCCTATCCCAAGGGTAATACAGGAGGGAAAATGTGGTTCTGCAAATCCCTAAAAGGTTTCCCTCAGGCACAAGGTCAACCCTCCCCCAGGGGTAGAGGAGGAGGATATAATGGAAGAAGCTGCCCTCGCAGCAGAGGAGGTCTGCAACATCAGGGAGACAGAGAAACTTTCTCTAATTGTCCCTTCCATCGACTCTGAGGGGTTGCCCGACTGTCCATCTCTGGAGGCAATCGGGGGGTGTATATTGCTGTACCCAAGCACCTGGCTAACTACCACTCAAGATCGTTGGGTACACACAGTAATATCCAGAGGTTACCTGATTCCCTTTATTTCCAAAACCCCAACAAACCGGTCTCTTCCAGATGTACCACCCATCCAACTAGACCGTGCAACATCAGAGGTCATCTTGTTGCTACAAAAAAAGAGTCATCCAAGATGTCCCTGCACAGCAAGTAGGATCCGGAACTTACTCTCGATTCTTTTTAGTTCCAAAAAAGACAGGGGATTGGAGATCAATTCTAGATCTCAGCAGGCTCAACAAGCATGTAAGAAAATCAAAGTTCCGAATGGTCACTTTATCGGGAAAGACAACTGGATGTGCTCAGTCGATATCCAGGATGCATACTACCACATCAAAATGGACAAGCGGTCCAGGAGACACTTATGCTTCCAGCTGGGAGCCAGCCATTTTTAGTTCAGAACACTGCCCTTTGGCCTCACTACAGCCACCAGAGTTTTTACCAAATGCATGGCAGTGGTAATGGCTCATCTGAGACATCAAGAATTCCAGGTGTTTCTGTACCTAGACGACTGGCTCCTCACTGCTACCACCAAGCATCAACTCATAAGGACCAGGGATGAGACTCTATCCTTGTGCACCAGCCTAGGCATCACTGTCAACTTGCAAAAGTCAGTCTTATTTCCCTCGCAGCATATTGTATATCTAGGCTCAGAAATAGACACAACCACCATGTCAGTAAAGCTAACACAGGAAAGAGTGGAATCTCTACACAGTCAGATCAGATCCTTATTAAACAAACAAAGAGTCCAGGCCAGAGTAGTCCTTTAAGTCCTATGGATTATGGCTTCCGCCATCTTATTAGTTCCTCTTGCTCACCTACATATGAGGATTCTCCTAGGGGATGCTGTTTGCACAATGGTCGATGCAAGACCTTCCATTATCTCACCAGATATTAATAACAAACGCATGCAAAAGGGATCTGAGATGGTTGTTACACACAAAACAACTTGTCACAGGTCATCCACTTTTTTCTCCCCACGAGAAAGCAGTTTTGACCACGGGGGGGGGGGGGGCATTATCTGGGTAAGACAGTCCAAGGTACTTGGCAAAACCATGGGAACCACTTGCACATCAATGTTCTGGAGATGAGAGCGGTGCTATATGCGTTGCAAGCACTTCACAGCTCCCTTCCCACTGGAACGATTGCGATTCAGTCATACATGTCTGTCATGTGGCACATAAACAAACAAGGGGGATCCCAGTCATACCCGCTTTGCAGAGAGGCCTTAAGAGTTTGGAAATGGGTGATGGATACTCAACACTTCCTGATAGCAATGCATATCCCGGGGAAATCCAAAGTAATAGCGGACAAACTCAGCCGAGCAATTCTGATGCCTCATGAGTGGTCCCTGAATCCAATGGTTGCAAAAGAGATCTTTCACAAATGGGGCCAACCTTGCTGCGATCTATTTGCCACTCTCCTGAATACCAAATGCAGCAGCTACTTTGCTCTCATTTCCCATCCAGGGATGTCACCCAGGGATGTTGTAGTTCACAATTGGCCCCTGGGACTTCTCTATGCCTTTCCTCCCTTTCCACTCATAAATCAAGTAACACAGAAGGAAAGACAGTTGAGGAGTTCCTTGATCCTCATTTCTCCTTACTGGCCTCGACAAGTTTGGTTTCCTTTCCTGTGGCCCTACCTTTTGGCGGAACCATGGATTTTGGATCCATCTCCAAATCACCTGATTCATCAATCAGGACAGTTCCACTCCTCCATACACACCCTCAAATTGACAGCATGGCTGTTCCAATTCCACGTATAGCCAGGTGCATTCCCTTATCCCCAATGGTCAAACATCCTAATTTCATCCCATAAACCTTTCACTCAGAAACTATATTCTAGCAAATGGGAAAGGTTTGCCCTTTGGGCTATGAACCAGGGCTTGGATCCATATACAGCTCCTTTATAATCCATTTTATCCTTCCTAACAACAATTTTTCATGAAGGTGTGGCAACCGCTACAGTTACAGTTCAGTTAGCTGACAATTCCAATTTCCATTTTGGTTTCATGGGAAATCCAATCATGCAACACTCCCTCTGTAAAACCTTCTTAAAAGGAGTTTTTCTTCTTAGGCCACCAATAAAACAACCTTTAGAATCCTGGGACTTTAATTTAGTCCTCTCATCTTTGATGTCTGCACCCTCATCATCAGACTTAAAATTGTTATCATGGAAAACCCTGTTCTTGGTAGCTTTAACATCGGCTAGGAGAGTCTGGGAACTTCAAGCTCTAACTATTCGATCTCCTTACATTATCTTTCACAAGGATAGAGTCTCTCTTAGGACAAACCCTTCCTTTCTCCCTAAGATATGCTCAGAACATAACCTGAATACTACCATTGAGCTACATGTGTTTTTTCCAAACCACTCTAATAAATCAGAGTATAGACTTCACCAACTAGATGTCAACAGAATACTCAGATTGTATATGCACAGGACCAAAGAATTCAGGAAATCTAATCAACTTTTTGTTTCCTTTTCTGACAAAAGGAAAGGCTTATCTGTTTCCAAAATTAGTCTTTCAAAATGGCTTTCGGATTGCATATCCTTTGCTTATCAATAAGCTGGTAGACAATTACCATTAAAAGCTAAAGGTCACTCAACTAGAGCTGAAGCTACTTCATGTGCCTTTAGATCTAGGCTCCCAATTGATAGTATTTGTGCAGCAGCTATTTGATCAAGACCACATACGTTTGTCACTCATTACAAATTGGATTTGGCCTCCCGGGACAGATCATCCTTTGGGTCCACTGTGCTGAAGAGTCTCTTTGCTTGAGCCACCCGGGATAAAGGTGCAAGGGACGCTGTCCCATCCAGCAAGAATTACGGCGCCATAGGACTATATAACATAAAGAAGTTATGTACTTACCATAACATTCTGTGTTTGTAGTCCATCTTGCCTATATTCTTGCGTCCCTCCCTTCAAACCCCTTCCCATTTTTGGGGAATCTAGTGGACTTCTTTTTGGGGCTGCCTGACTTTGCTCTTTATTGTCCACCTGGAATGGATTATGTTTCTAATCCCTACCTGTATTTTTACAGATTCATTCTTATTATTACCTGATAATTATTTATTACTTTCTTGTAAACTAGATCTGGGGAATTGCCGTGAGGCACCATGGGATAGGGGCTAGCCTTGAGCCAGTAAAAAGCTCTTGAGCTTTAGTATAGGCTGAGTCAGAGCCGAATATCGGCTCCGAACCCATCCAGCAAGAATATAGGCGAGATGGACTACAAACATGGAACGTTATGGTAAGTACATAACTTATTTTTTTGTCACTCTGAATTATCCTAAAAACATCACTCAGTAATTCTGAAATATTTAATGTGAACAGCCTATATAATTTCATACTTAAACCATCTAACCCTGGAACTTTATCATTTTCCCTTTTTTAAAGCTTCTTTAACTTCCGTTAGGGTGATAGGCTTATTTAGCGTAGATATTTGTTGGTCATTAAGTTTATTAGTAAAATCTGAAATTGTGCCAAATTTGTAATCATTATTATTATGTTTATCTTTATTAAGATCTTCATAGAAATTTTTTAAATATTAAGCATTTCCTCTAAGTCGGAAGTAAGCTTATTAGTGTGAGGATTTTGGATATTATTAAGATGTACCTTTTTGCTTAGCATCTTACTTCTATTAGCTAATCTATGTAGACTTTTTGAAGTCATTGCATAACTATGCGATTTTATTTTGTTCTAAAGCTATCTCCACTTTATACTTTAAATTTGTTTGATATTTTGTCATTAATGGTTTTAATGATTTCAGTATTATCTACTTTCTTTGTTTGTTGTTCAGATCTCACTTTGTGTATTTCATCTCATATTTCTGACAACTTTTTATCCCACTGTTTCATTTTATTACTAGCCCATCTTCCCACTCTATCTTTAATATGCATTTTTAAGGCGTCCCATAATATGACTTAACTAACCTAACCATTGTCATTCAAAGATCAAAAACTCTGAATTTGTTCCTTAAGGTAACTCTTATATTCTTTTAATTTCATCACATATACTGGGATTCTGTAAATAATCTGAAATGTCCTTATATTCATTAATATATTAATATTCAGTGCATTATGATCAGATAAATGGCAAGGACTTGTTTTAAAATAATTCACTTTATTATGTAAATGTGTAGAGCTATAAATTCTGTCAATTCTAGTTTGCATCCCATGTGCATAGGAATAATGTGTAAAGAACAATGACATATCTTCTGTCTTTATTATTAAACCAACTAAATTATTATTACTAACTCATCTGTTTAGTGTTTTAGCTGAGGTCAGAATTTTAGCTCTCTTCTGTTCACTTGTATCTTATATACTAGATATGCAGTTAAAATCACCTGCTAAAATTAAAATACCCTTCTAATGACATTGTAGTAAGTTTAAGTAATCTTTAGCCACCCTTGCACCTATTCTAGGGATCCAGTAAAATTAGCTAGTGTATAGAGTTTTGCATTATATTTAATTACCACAAATGTATACCTTCCTTTGGGATCATTAATAGATTCCATGACCTTTGACATTACAGTAGATTTTCTCCAAAGTACAGTAATTCCTCTACTCTTTCGTTAAAAAAAGCAGATGATAACATTTTGTAACCTAAGTTATTTAAATATGTTATATCTTTATCTATCAAGTGAGTCTATTGCAAAATATATCTCCTCTATTTAATTGTTGATATCTCATTAATGATTTCCTTTTGTTGCCATTATTTAACCCATTTACATTGATAGATAATAGATTAAAACTATCCATACTGTGCATTTAAAAATATTTATTTTGAAAGATAATATAACACCTTTATCCACCATATTAATTTAATTGTGTATAAGACACTAAAGAATTCCACTGGCACTATCTTAACATTCCATATTTTTGAATGCTTCCTTTCTACATACTAAACTGCTAAAACACAACCTACAATGGATACCAAAGTTGCTAGTTTGTCTATCAAATAGACAAATTACTATACTATCTCTCCAGCTAGCAATACCTAAAAATTCTCATAAAACTATCCAAAAGCTACCATGACTTACAAATAATTAGAATAATTAATATAATATTAAATATAAGTTAACAATAAGAGACTATTAATTTAGTTTTATAATTTGCCATGTAAATATTCCCCATTACTGCATAATAGTTTAATGATCCTCTTCTGTTAATCACAAATATTAAATAATCCAATAAATAGTGTACTATATACCTGTTTAAGTAATAGTAGTATAAATTATGTATCAAATATTCCTAAATTGTTCACTTATTCAACATTATTATAACTAAATATCTAAGTAAATAAGTAGAACCAAGTGGGACCTGAGGAGAAAAAGATATCTGTAAACTTGGTAAGCTTATGATACTAAACTATTATACAAAAGGAAAATCAATGCACAGATATATTTATTGTGCTAAAAGATATAGTATATATATTATAGATCTAACAAAAGCTCTGAATTAATTTTAAAAGTAGAAGTACACGTGTCTATATCCTGTTAATATGATAGATATTAAAATATGTAAAAATTCTTTACCATATTAAACTAATTCATAAAAGTGTGCACATTACTGAGGTCAAAGAGAATGTCTTGTTATTTCTATGAAGTAAAAAAAAAAAAAAACGCGCAGTCTATATTGTATTGAAAAGTTACAATGTGCTGAATTCAAATCCCATTCTCTCTTCCTGGGTTCTAAAATATTAAAAAAATATACTTTGCTTTCTATCAAGATGGTTGTGCTGATTTACCAATATAACTCAAATTTCTGCTCTGACTTATGAAATTAGTTATTTCAGGTAGTCTTATATGCATGTAAATGTAAATTATATGAGATCTTCTACATTCACGATTGTGCCTTATGAAAGTATATGTAATACATATCTTTCTTATAAGCACTTTATTTAAATATATTTTTCTGCCTTATTTGCCCACTAATACACTACCTTATTCTGTATAACTTGTATTTCTAAAATCTCCCATTAAAAAGCTATTTAATCATCATCTCCCTATTAGAGATTACAGTATGTGTATAGTTCCCCTTCAGAAGACTGAAATATCACAATCCTGAAATTCATAAGACTGAAGACCAAAATCCTGAAACTTCAAAATCCTGAAAACTCAAAATCCTGAAAACACACAGCATACACATACTTATTTTAAACAACATAAAACATATTACTTTCTATCAAGTATAAGCAGGGGGGCAAGCCCCCCAGCAGCCCCCATGTGGAGGGGCCACACCCCTGCTACTTAAATATATCAACTCTGAGATTTCACTTCACTCTAACTGCAACCTTGGAGTTACTATATTTAAGTAGCAGGGGTGTGGGGGCCCAGCCCTCCACATGAGGGGGTTCAGGGGGGCTTGCCCTCTTGCTTATACTTGGTGACAACTGCTATGGATTGTTTTGTATGTGTTTCTGTGTGTCCTTGTACTGGCATATTATCATTATTTGTATTATACGTGTTTACATTATTTTTCACTTTCAGGATTTTGAGGTTTTCAGGATTTTGAAGTTTCAGGATTTTGGTCTTCAGTCGTATGCATTTCAGGATTGCGATATTTTAGTCTTCTAAATGGGAACCATGTGTGTATATTTCTTAACTTACTGATACTGCTCTTTTATTAATCTCATATAATACGTATTTAATTCCTTGTACATTTGCATATTATTCATAAGATGTTTTCTCTTCTTGTTAATTCTAGTATTACACACAGTCTTGACAATATTTAAAGGAATTCCTGCTTGTTTAATTTGAATGTGTGTGTTTTAGCCATTGTGAACCTCTGTTCTGATGTAAGCTTCACAACCTGACGTTAGAATTTGATTACATGTAAAAATAACAACTCACAGCATACAGCAGCTGCTAATTTCCTCTGTAAGTTTCTCATTCTTCTTAACTCTTTTCAACTGTTATAATCAGTAACAAACATCCATCTTAACTTTGGTATATTAATATATACAATTAGAGTTAATAACACTACAACATAAGTTGGTAAAATTCAGCAAAATGTAAGCACATTTTATGTCAGTAAAAGCTCAGTATAAAACATTACTATACTTTTGTTTTACTAGTTCTTCACTTCTAAATAAATATTAAAAAAAATGTTATTTTGAGCAGATTTCTCCCATATATACTTGAAAATAAATAAAAAAAGTTCCTTCCTGTTTCCACAAACATCAGTGATGAACTTTGACCTAGATTTTCTTGAAAACAGCTCAAGAAGCAAGTGGTAAGCAAGGTAAGCAATAATCAAGTATTTTAACACAACTGGAATATTATTTTTTTCTTGAGCTTTTTTAAGTGTTGATTGCTTCATAAATGGCCTATGAAAGGAATGTGTTACACAGGAACAAAGAAAAGAAAATCACCAGCACTTTAACACTTTAAACTAGAATATTAATTTGCTCTGATATTCAGTTAACCCAGCAACGTATATACTAAGCAATATCAAACAATTAAAACAATTAAAATAGAATTGTTAACTTCTTAAATATGCTATAATTCAAAGACATTCTCTTACAGGAAATATTTGTTTAACATTTAGAAATACATTTATAAGTTTAGTTTAGTTAAATGAAATATATTGTATTTCACTGTAAATGTAGTAAAACTGTAAAATTTACCATTAAGAGTTATAATGTTTTTCTTAAAATATAAACACATACTTGCATATGTTTGGAAGCTTAAAGTCTAATACAAACATTTTACTTAAAAGGTAAATCTATTGTTACAGAAAATAAAAGTCCTGCAATCACTTGTTTTTAAGCTTTTTAACTTTACATGCAGTTTTCAGGAATTCAGCTATCTTTGTCTCTTGAGGGCCATACTGTTCCAATCCTTTCCTTTATTATTTTTAAGGATTTTTTTTTTTGCTAACAAAAGTTGATGCCTCCTCCAGTGCCAAATATTTTAGCTCCTTCAGAAATAATTTTTTTAAACACTTTTATTGAATTATCACTTGTGACATAGGCAAATTTACATTCATAGAAAAGTAATCAAACTATATTAAAATCACAAACATTATAGTTCACATATATTACTATATAACATGGATCTTAGCAGGAAACACCAATGTAGCTTTAATATTGTTCTTTTTAAGTTCTTTAATCAGTGCTAAGCAGGGTTTTCTTTTACTCATTACTTTACTGAATAATCATTGTCAAATCTGACTACATGTTCACCTAGTTTAATAGTTGGGCTACACCATGTTGATTTTAATATTTGATCTTTTTCTAAGCTGACAATAAACTTAACTATAATTAAACATGGTGGTGCATTTTCCTTCTTTGAGACTGCTCTCAGAGATCTATGTGTGCTTTCAATTCCAAAAGATAAAGCTTCAGGTAGATTTAACATTTTATGTAACCAGGATTTTAAGAAGTTTGTTATATTGTCTCCATCATGTTTTTAGGTATACTGTACATTCTAATATTATTTCATCTCAGTCTTTTTTCTAAATCATCAACTTTATCTATGAGACAGCTCTTTTGTTAAAAAAGAATCTGAGACTCCCTTCAGTTATTTTCCCGTCCTCGTCATTTAAAGCTTCTTCCATACTGCTGATTTGTGCACTTTGTTGTTTCTTAAGAATGTCTTAAATGTTCTATTTACTTTCTGGACTCTTCTCTGAGACTTTCTATTTTGGAATCCAGTTTGCCCATTTTAAGGAGTACATAATTTATACTAGATATTAATGACTGGATGTCTTTTTTAATCTGAGGATGCTGAGTACCATTTTTTGAGTGACTCATTTTGAAGTCTCTTCTCTTTTAACCAAGTAGATGAAATTCTGACAGGAAAATTGCAGCTTTTGAAAAAACTTGAAGCTATAAATCATTTCTTTTACTATTAGTGAATAAATTTAGCTAACAAGTATCTCCAAATTTAAAATTTTGGATTATATTTTCTGTCAGAGAAAAGTTTTCAGTCACAGAGCTTTCAGCAGTTGCTGCTCTCAGTTAGCCATGTTGGTCATACCCCCTTCCACAGTTTATTGCTCTTAGATAAATCAAATGTGATATGACTTCTAACAAGGGAATAGTTTAGGTCTTTTAATGAGACTGCCTCTGTTTACACTTCAGGAAAGTACCTCATAGAGTTATGTAAAAATCTAATGGATGAGGCTTGCACTCAGAAAAACAATTGCAAAATCTATAAACCCTGGATGACTCATCATCTCCATATCATCATACATAGAGCATACTTCTGAAAACAATAACTGGTTAGTTATTTATTTTTATTAACACCAATCCTAATAAGCAACTTTTGTGAATATAATATTGCTGAATGGTCTATATATTGAAAAAGACACAGAAGAACAATACAAACCACCAAAATAGTATCATAGGTAGTGTACAAATAGCTGATTCCTAGAAGATATGGAATTACCTGATCCTTGGTGCTTAATCTAATTGACAGCAGACAAAACAGGTACAACTATTAATTAAACAGCAGTTGTGGAACAACTATGGTGCACTCCCAACCCCAAGCAGGGTGTACATAAAATACATGCTCAAGTCCTCCTATAGCTTTGGCTTACTCATCCTTCTATATATGTAAGCAGTCAGTGAGAAATTAGTATGGCTAAGCCAGCATACCTCATAATCAGACAAGCCACTGAGCCTGCAGTAAAGCAGGTGATCCAATTTTTAAAAATTCATATGACTAAAGACTATGCACAATTATGCAATCTAGGCAAAGTATGTATGGAATGTGGACTAGATGTAAATCATGGAAGAATTAGCCACCTGTGTGACTTGCTTTCCTTAGCAAGAGAGTTCTGATCATTTCCAAGTAAATGGCAAGGCAAAGTATCATATATTTGTGGGATTTAAATCCCTTGACAAAGAACTAATTAGGTCTGGTATGCCTTTTTAGTTACGCACTAAATGCTATCACACTTGTTGACTTTAACCTGTTGACTGTGACAGGTTGTTGACACCATTTCAGTGTTAACATCAAATCCCCAGGAATGTATGATGGTTTATGATGCACCTGATTGTTTATATATATATATATATATATATATATATATATATATATATATATATATATATATATATATATATATAGCTCTCCTTCCCAAGATCGAATGGATGGAAGTTCAAATTCATAATCTTGAGACCAGAATTTCAAACTTCCATTCACTTGAAATTGTGAATGGGATTCTTAGGTTTAAAAAAAATAAAATGTTGACTTACCTTATTGCAGGGGGCCAGGTCCCATGTACCCTAGCAGTTTAAATGTGAATGTTCCATGACCGCACTATAGCAGAGGAATGGAAAATCTTCCATTTTGCGCTTACATGTCTAGCAAGGAATGGGAGATTTCCCTTACCTTCACTATAGTGCAATTTCGGAGTAGGTATATTTAAGTAGGGGGGTGTGGGGGGTGCAGGGGGGTGCAAAAACATTTGAAATGTGTTACTTTTTTTGTTTGTCCCTTTCATATGTTCGAGTTTCTCTAAATTTGAGATTCTGGTTTCGAGTTTATGACTTTTGAGTTTAGAAAAATTCGATCATATGAAGGGGAACCACACACATATATATATATATATATATATATATATATATATATATATATATATATATATATTTATTTACACACACACACACACACACACACACACACACACACACACACACACACACACACACACACACACACACACACACACACACACACACATATATATATATATATATATATATATATATATATATATATATATATAGGGTGCACTTCACTACCTCAAAATACTGAAATCTCAAATTTCAGTATCTCAAGACTAAAATATTCAAAGCCCATTTGCCCAAAAATCCAGAAAGATTGAATCAGCAGTTGTGGTGGTGCACTTTGTTAATGGATAGCTGGAGATTTAGGTAAGTCTTTATATTTTAAGGGTTTTGGGTTAGGATTTTAGTGTAAGTTTATGAGCTGAGAAGTTGTAGGTGTAGGTTACGGTATGTTGGTAAGAGTGTGAGTGTGTATGTGTTGAGAATGGAGGAATTTGAACGTGTGTTTGTGCGAGGGGAATGTAGAGTGTGTAGTGGTGGGTTTTTTGTCTTTGTCTTTTTAGTGCGACCTCAGAGTAGGGCACAATTAATTTTGGCATTGGAAAGAGATGGCCTTTAGTACACAACTAAAGGCCATGACACTGACAAAACTGGATGGAATGATGCATGCAATATCATAACCAGCCTATGTGCGGCAGTGCATTGTTTGGCCATATGCATCAGGCATAGACCATAACTTCACAGGTCAGAAGGTGAGCAGGACATAGTCATCTTCACCTGAGGGGCTCAGAGACAGTACACTGTAATAGGGATAGGGTCACTGGAGGTAAAAATCACACTCAAAACACTGTTCATCAGACATTAACATACCCACACAGGTTGGAGTAGGGGTTGTCAGAGCACAGTTATCGTCACTTTTACAGATCAGAAGACAGAGTAATATGTGACTGCAGCACTATAATACTGAGTACTGCCATGGAAGTTGAATACAACAGTAGGTCACCTTACAGCTCTTCAACCTCTACAGTTTAACAGGCTGTAGGACAATGTTTGCTTGAAGAGCAAAGCAATTATTATTTCTTTAACATCAAACTACTCTTCCATGTAATTTTATACTACGTGTTTAGTAAGAAGTGGAACTTACACACACATCATCTCACGTACCTTCATTTAACCACTGTACACAAAATAATTTCCAAACCATCAGCCTGTCCTGCTCTGAGTTCCTTGTTTACCCACTATCTTCCCAGTAGGCCTCTTAGATCAGAAAAACAACACTTTTTGCAAGTGTACAAACCTAACCTACCTCCAGGCCAACTTTTTTATTCTTGTGTGGTAGCCAGAGCCTGGAATGCCCTACCATTAGCAATCAGAACCATTGAGATTTGTGCTTCATTCAAAACATTTTTATGAGAATACTTCTCTGCTAACTGGATCTGTACTTGTACCAAGCCCCCTCCTTTTATAGCCTGACAGTAATTTCTTGTTGTATATATTCATATTTCAAATTCCACTGTCGCTGTCTGTAACTACACTTATGACAACATATTTTACATGATGTTTCTTATTTTACATAATGTTCCTTTTTTCAGTTTTATTGTGCATGCAATAATTTTAAGATTGCATTTATTGTACTCTCTAAACAGTTTCATTCTGTGCTTTAACTAATTGCTAAATGTCTACCTATGAGTATTTTTTTCTGTATACATTTTTCATATTGTTAAATGTGGTATGTTTTTGGAGCTTTTCTCCCTGGGCCTCCACTGAAAATAAGCTGTCAATAGCCCAGTTGACTATCCTGGTAAACAAATGCAAATATGCAAATAAATAAATAACCTGAGTTTCTTAGAAAGATAATATACATTCATTTCATCTTACCTTTAGAGATTAATGAGATAACATGTTTCAGTAATCAATCATTATGAGCCTATGATGCTTCTTATATTCCAAGTTTGTTTCCTTTTGTTAAGCAAATGCGCATTCATTTAACATATTTACTATATATATATATATATATATATATATATATATATATATGTGTGTGTGTGTGTGTGTGTGTGTGTGTGTGTGTGTGTGTGTGTATGTATACAGAAATGAAGACATTCAACATCACATACTGATATACAATGATAGGAATACAATGAATCATCAAAGTCATCTTATAAAATTACCACATTGAGTATTGGTATTTCAATAGTAACATTTGAAGGCTATCCCAATCACTAAATGTCTTGGTATGATTTATATATCTTATATATCTTGTTCTGATTCTGATCACTTCTTTTTTTCCACTTTTCCATAGTATTGCTGTTAAATTTTAAAATTATTTGAATGTAGGAACTCAGTTCAATTTCCAATGGTTTATAATAACTTTTCTAACAACTGTCAAAAGACTCCAAATTATTTTTTGTCATTTAATTTAACAGAAATAGGAAGTAGAACATTTATTAGTATTATTAATCTAGTTAAAGAACAATTATCAGGCCAGAACCCCTTAAAATACTTATCTCTTCCCAATATACATTTAAAAATTTTGCAGTCCATAAATACATGTGCCCGATCAGCTTTTACATCTTTACTGCATCTCCAACAAACTGAAGATGTCATTTTACTAAACTTAGAGATTTTCTAGGAGTTAGAAACATTCTATGTGGATATTTCCACATAAAAACTTTTCCAGTATAAAGTTGAAGAAGTTTGACTAACTGGTTTAAGAAACAAAGCTTTATACTTACCATCTATTGAGTCATTCAATCCACTCCTATTTAAAAAGTTAAATAATTTTACATTAGAATTATTATTGTTTGTAACTTATATAACTTGGACAAGTTTCTTTGTTGGTCAGTTTACCTTCAGTGATAGCATATTCTGTTCTTCTTAATTCTTATTATCTACAAATTCATTTAATTTCTTACTTATAGATTATATTAACTAGTTAACAGAATCACCCATCTTATAATCTTTCATTAAATATTCTGGAGACTTGGCTTTTCATTTTTTAAAACAATCTGACCATAATACCAATCCATTCATTTTTATTAAATTCATTTTAATATTGTTCTCAGTTTCTTTAAATTGAATAGTGTGCAATGGGAACTCATAAAAATTTCCATTTTGATATTAATGGAATTAAAAAAAAACATATTTCCTAAATGTTTTTAGAATCAATTTCATATAAAGATTGAAATGAATTTCCTTGTAAGGTAAACTTTATTAACCAGATGAAAGGATTGTTACATATTTCTAATTCATCATATTTGATAAACTTATGAGAATTCAGTATAATCTGCTCTTGAATGTTTTTCCATTGAATAATGTAAGTTGAGTCTTTCCAGATAATAAAAGTGTTAAAATCTGCAGCAATAGAATATTTTACATCTGGGAAGCTAATGCCACCATACTCCATAATCTTATATGATTTCTGTAAGCAATTCTTTGCTTTTTAGGATACCATAAGATTGAACTTAAAATTTTTCCCATTTTTTTTTAAAGTTTTTTTTGTTGGGTATTAATACTAAGGAATGCAATATATATATATATATATATATATATATATATATATATATATATATATATATATATGTGTGTGTGTGTGTGTGTGTGTGTGTGTGTGTGTGTGTGTGTGCTTATGTATTCTCAAAAGTCAAAAAACATTCATTCCATTTTTAATAAGAAATGACACTTCAGCTATTTTTAAAAATACTATTAATAATCTTACCTTGTATCTTGATAGATTTTTATTCCTAAATATTTTAGTTCTTTTCTGTCCCAATTATATTCACATTTATCTTTAAACTTGCTTTCTAGTAACAGATTTAACACTAAAGTTTAAGTTTTATTATTATTTAATTTCAGCAGTGATACTTCTTGAAACTATTCAATTTCCTCATCTATTACTTTGAATGAATAATTTAAATCTCCTATAGATAGTAAAATATAATTTGCAAAAAAAATGTATTTTAGATTACAATCCTTGTTAATTGAGAATCCATCAATGATTTCATTGCTTCTTATACTGTTAGTTGAGGGCTCAATAACTAATGCAGATAGTAGATAAGACAAGGGACACCCTTGCTTTGTACCTTTGTTTAAAGTGAATACTTGAGAAATATAAGATCACATTTTAATATATGCTTTGGAATCTCTATATATTTTTTTTAATACTCCAATAAATAGCTCTGGAAATGCCAACACTATTAAAGTTTAAAGCAAGTAGCTTCAATCTACAGAATCAAAAGTTCTCTTGATATCTAAGCTAATTAGGGTCAATTTCTTGTTTACTCCTTTTGCTAAATCTAATATACTTATTACCGTTTTTGTATTATCAAATGTTAATCAATTTGCTATAAATCCTTTTTTATCTTTATTAACTGATCTACTGTATCTGCCGATCTTGTAGCAAAGATGGAAGTAAATATGTTATCATCTACATTTAATAATTAAATTGGTCTATATGAAGAAACTAACTTATTATCCTTTCTTTGTTTAAGTATGGGTGAGAATACAGAAAATGTACATGAGAGAGGAATTATTTTGTCACTCTGAATTATCCTAAAAACATCACTCAGTAATTCTTAAATATTTAATGGGAACAGCCTATATAATTCCATACTTAAACCATCTAACCCTGCAACTTTATCATTTTCCCTTTTTTTTAAGCTTCTTTAACTTTGGTTAGGGTGATCGGCTTATTTAGCTCAGATATTTGTTGGTCATTAAGTTTATTAGTAAAATCTGAAATAGTGCCAATTTTGTAATCATCTTGTTTGTGTTTATATTTATAAAGATCCTCATGGATTTTTTTTAAATATTAAGCATTTCCTCAAAACCTGAAGTAAGCTTATTAGTGTGAGTATTTTGGATATTATTAAGGTGTGCCTTTTTGCTTACATCTTACTTCTATTAGCTAATCTATGTAGACTTTTTGAAGTCATTGCATAACTATGCAATTTTATTTTGTTCTAAAGCTATTTCCACTTTATACTTTAAAATTGTTTGATATTTTGTCATTAATATTTTTAATGATTTCAGTATTATCTAATTTCTTTGTTTGCTCTTCAGACCTCACTGTGTATTTCATCTCGTATTTCTAACAACTCCTTATCCCACTGTTTCATTTTATTACTAGCCCATCTTACCACTCTATCTTTAATATGTATTTTTAAGGAGTCACATAATATGACTTAACTAACCTAACCATTATCATTCATTGATAAAAAATGCTTAATTTATTCCTTAAGGTAACTCTTATATTCTTTTAATTTCATTACATATACTGGGATTCTGTAAATAATCTGAAATGTCCTTATATCCATTAATATATTAATACTTAGTGCATTATGATTAGATAAACGACAAGGACTAGTTTTAAAATAATTCACTTTATTATGTAAATGTGTAGAGGTATAAATTCTGTCAATTCTAGTTTGCATCCCATGTGCATAGGAATAATGTGTAAAGAACAACGACATATCTTTTGCTTTTATTATTAAATCAACTAAATTATTATTACTAATTAATCGGTTTAGTGTTTTAGCTAATGCCAGGATTTTAGCTCTCTTCTGTTCACTTGTATCTTCTATACTAGAAATGCAGTTAAAATCACATGCTAAATTTAAAATACCCTTCCAATGACATTGTAATAAGTTTAAGTACTCTTTAGCCACCCTTGCACCTAGTCATGGGATCCAGTAAAATGAGCTAGTGTATAGAGGTTGTCATTATATTTAATTACTACAAATGTATACCTTCCTTTGGGATTATTAATAGATTCCATGACATTTGACATTACAGTAGATTTTCTCCAAAGTATAGTAATTACTCTACTCTTGTGTTAAAAGGAGCAAATGATAACATTTCATAACCTAAGTTATTTAAATGTTGTATATCTTTATCTATCAAGTGAGTCTATTGCAAAATATGTCTCCTCTATTTAATTGTAGATATCTCATTAATGATTTCCATTTGTTGCCATTATTTAACCCATTTACATTGATAGATAATTGGTTAAAACTATCCATACTGTGCATTTAAAAAGATTTATTTTAAAAGATAATATAACACCTTTATTCACCATATTAATTTAATTGTATATAAGACAGTAAAGAATTCCTCTGGCACTGTCTTAACATTCCATATTTTTTAATGCTTTTTTCCTACATACTAAACTGCTAAAACACAACCTACAATGGATACCAAAGTTCCTAGTTTGTCTATCAACTAAACAAATTACTATACTATCTCTCCAGCTAGCAAAACCTAAAAATTCTTTTAAACTAGCTAAAAGCTACCATGACTTACAAAATAATTAATATAATATTGTATATAAGTTAAAAATAAGAGACTATTAATTTAGTTGTATATTTTGACATTTAAAATATTCCCCTTACTGCATAACAGTTTAATGATACTCTTCTGTTAATCACAAGTATTAAATAATCCAATACATAGTGGACTATATACCTGTTTAAGTAATAGTAGTATACATTTCCTATCAAATATTCCTAAATTGTTTGCTCATTCAACATTATTATAACTAAATCTCTAAATAAATAAGTAAAACAGAGTGGGACCTCGGGAGAAAAGGATATCTGTAAACTTACAAGTGATAGGTAAGCTTATGATACTAAACTATTATACAAAAGGAAAATCAATGCACAAATATATTTATTGTGCTAGAAGATAATATATATTATATATTATAGATCTAACAAAAGCTCTGAATTAATTTTAAAAGTAGAAGTGCAGATGTCTATATCCTGAAACTGTGTAACACTGTTAATATGATAGATATTAAAATATGTAAAAAATACTTTACTATATTAAACTAATTCATAAAAATGTGTATATTACTGAGGTCAAAGAGAATATCTTGCTATTTCTATGAAGTAAAAAAAAAACATGTGCAATCTATATTGTATTCAAAAGTTACAATGTGCTGAATTCAAATCCCATTCTCCCTTCCTGGGTTCTAAAATATTAAAAAAAATGATGTTGCTTTCTATAAAAATGGATGTGCTGATTCAGCAATATAACTCAAAGTTCTGCTCTGATTTATGAAATGAGTTATTTCAGGTAATCTTACAGAATCTAATATACAATATGCATGTAAATGTAAATTATATGAGATCTTGTACATTAACATTTCTGCCTTATGCAAGTAGATGTAATACATATCTTTCTTATAAACATTTTATTTAAATATATTTTTCTGCCTTATTTGCCCACTAATATACTACCTTATTCTATATAACTTGTATTTCTAAAATCTCCCATCATCATCTCCCTATTAGAGATTACAGTATGTGTATGGCTCCCCTTCAGAAGACTGAAATATCAAAATCCTGAAATTCAAGACCAAAATCCTAAGACTTCAAAATCCTGAAAACTCAAAATCCTGAAACTCAAAATACTGAAAACACACAGCATACGTATACTGACTTTAAACACCATAAACCATATTACTTTCCACCAAGTATGAGCAGGAAAGCAAGCCCCCCTGTAGTCTCCATGTGGGGGGGCCACACCCCCGCTACTTAAATATATCAACTCTGAGATTGCACTTCACTCTAAGTGCAATCTTGGAGTTGCTATATTTAAATAGCAGGGGTTGTGAGGGCACAGCACCCCCACATGATGGGGTGCAGGGGGGCTTGCCCCCTTGCTTATACTTGGTGACAACTGCTATGATTTGTTTTGTATGTGTTTCTGTGTGTTCTTGTACTGGCATATTATCATTATTTGTATTCTGCGTGTTTTCAGTATTTTGAGTTTCAGGATTTTGAGGTTTTCAGAATTTTGAAATTTCAGGAGTTTGGTCTTCAGTTGTATGAATTTCAGGATTGTGATATTTTAGTCTTCTAAAGGGGAACCATGTGCATATATTTCTTAACTTACTGATACTGCTCTTTTATTAATCTCATATAATACGTATTTAATTCCTTGTACATTTGCATATTATTCATAAGATATTCACTCTTCTTGTTACTCTAGTATTACAAGCAATCTTGACTATATTTAAAGGAATTCATGCTTGTTTAATATGAATGTGTGTGTTGAAGCCATTGTGAACTGCTTTTCTGATGTAAGCTTCACAACCTGACATTAGAATTTGATTGCAACATGTAAAAATGACAACTCACAGCATTCAGCAGCTGCTAATTTCCTCTGTAAGTTTATCATTCTTCTTAACTCTTTTCAACTGTTATAATCAGTAACAGACATCTAACTTAACTTTGGTATATTCATATGTACAGTTAGAGTTAATAACACTACAACATAAGTTGTTAAAATTCAGCCAAATGTAAATAAATTTTATGTCAGTAAAAGCTCAGTATAAAACATTACTATAGTTTTTGTTTTACTAGTTCTTCACTTCTAAATAAATATTTTAAAAAGATTTTATTTTGAGCAAATTTCTCACATATATACTTGAAAATAAAGAAAAAGAAAGTTCCTTCCTGTTTCCACAAACATCATTGATTAATTAACTTTGACCTAGATTTTCTTATAAACAGCTCAAAAAGCAAGTGGTAAGCAAGGCAAGCAAGAATCAAGCATTTTAGCACTACTGGAATATTATTTTGTTCTTGAGCTTTTTTAAGTGTTGATTGCTTCATAAATGACATATGAAAGGAATGTGTTACACAGGAACAAAGAAAAGAACATCACCAGCACTTTAACACTTTTAACTAGAATAATATAATAGTACAGCAAAATCGACCCAAGAATTAGACACACACAAAAAAATTAAATTTCGCTGTTGTTGTATCACAGTTGAAAAAGCTGCAAAATAGCACAAACTGGACACAAACTAAAGTTAAAAACCTTTATTGTTAAAAATAAATAACTAATTAAGTGCTTTCCTCTACAATAAGTAGACTTCTTCAGAACACTACATACAATTATCATCTGGGTTAAATACATTTCACTGACCAATCAGTGCAACATCTCATTTAGACTAGAAAGACATTTAAAGTGCACTTGCAGTATAAAAAAAAACTTTTAACTAAAATATTACTTTGCTCTGACATTCAGTTAACCCAGCAGTGCACATACTAAGCAATGTCAAACAATTAAAATAGAATTGTTAACTTCGTAACTATTTTTTATAATTTAAAGGCATTCTCTTACACGAAATATTTGCTTAACATTTAGAAATACACTTATAAGTTTAGTTAAATGAAATATATTAAGTCTTTCACTGTAAATGTAGTAAAACTGTAAAATCTTCCATTAATAGTACTTATCATTATAATGTTTTTGCTTAAAATATAAAAAGATAGTTGCATATGTTTTGAAGCTTAAAGTCTAATGCAAACCTTTTACTTAAAGGGTAAATCTATTGTTACAGAAAATAAAAGTCCTGCAATCACTTGTTTTTAAGCTTTTTAACTTTATAAGCAGTTTTCAGGAATTCAGCTATCTTTGTCTCTTGAGGGCCATACTGTTCCAATCCATTACTTCAGTATTATTAAAGATTTTATTTTTGCCAACAAAAGTTGATGCCTCCTCCAGTGCCAAATATTTTAGTTCCTTCAGAAAGAATTTTTTTTTTCAAACACTTTTATTGAATTATCACTTCTAACATAGGCAAATTTACATTCATATAAAAGTAATCAAACTACATTAACATAAGCATTATACTTCACATATATTACTATATAACATGGGTGTTTGCAGGAAACACCAACATAGCTTTAATATTGTTCTTTTTAAGTTATTTAATCAGTCATATGGAGGGTTTTCTTTTGCTCATTACTTTACTGAGTAATCATTGCCAAATCTGACTACATGTTCACCTTGTTTAATAGTTGGGCTACACCATGTTGATTTTAATATTTGATCTTTTTCTAAGCCGAAAATAAACTTAACTATAATTAAACATGGTGGTGAGTTTTCCATCTTTGTAGAGTGCTCTCAGAGAGCTATGTGTGCTTTCAATTCCAAAAGATAAAGCTTCAGGTAGATTTAACATTTTATGTAGCCAGGTTGTTAAAAAGTTTATTATATTGTCTCTATCATGTTTTTAGGTATACCGTACATTCTAATATTATTTCATCTCGGTCTGTTTTCTAAATCATCAACTTTATCTATGAGATGGCTCTTTTGTTAAAAAAGAAATGCAGTCTGAGACTCCCTTTAGTTATTTTCCCACCCTGATCATTTATAGCTTCTTCCATACTGCTGGTTTGTGCACTTTGTTGTTTCATAAGAATTTCTTAAATGTTCTATCTCCTTTCTGGACTCTTCTTTGAGATTTTCTATTTTGGAATCCAGTTTACCCATTCTAAGTAGTGCATCTTTTATACTAGGTATTAATGAATGGATGTCTTTTTTTAATATGAGGATACTGAGTACCATTGCTTGAGTGACTCATGTTGAAGTCCCTTCTCTCTTAAAGTAGATGAAATTCTGTTAGGAAAATTACAGCTTTTGAAAAACTTGAAGCTATAAATCATTTATTTTACTATTAGTGAATAAATTTAGCTAACAAGTATCTTCAAATTTTAATTTTTGGATTATATTTTCTGTTAGAGAAAAGTTTTTAGTCACAGAGTTTTCAGCAGTTGCTGCTCTCAATTAGCCATGTTGGCCATACCCCCCTCCCCACTTTGTTTCTCTTAGACAAATCAAATGTGATATGACTTCTAACGAGGGGATAGTTAAGGTCCTTTAATGAGACTGCCTCTGTTTAGACATCAGGAAAGTACCTCATGGAGTTATGTGAAAATCTAATGGATGAGGCTTACACTCAAAAATACAATTGCAAAAACTATAAACCCTGGATGACTCATCATCTCCATACCATCATACATAGAGCATACTTCTGAAAACAATAACTGGCTAATTATTTATATTTATTAACACCAATCCTAATGAGCAGCTTTTGTGAATATAATATTGCTGAATCATCTATATATTGAAAAAATACACAGAAAAACAATACAAACCACCAAAATAGTAGCATAGCTATTGTACAAATAGCTGCTTCCTAGAAGATATAGAATTACCCAATCCTTCGTGCTTAATCTAATTGACAGCAGGCAAAACAGGAACAACTATTAATTAAACAGCAGTTGTGGAACAACTATGGTGCACTCCTAACCCCAATCAGGGTGTACATAAAATACACGTTCAAGTGCTCCTATAACTTGGGCTTACTCATCCTTCTATATATGTAATAACTCAGTGAGAAATTAGTATGGCTAAGCCAGCCTACCTCATCATCAGACAAGCCACTGAGTCTGCAGTAAAGCAGGTGATCCAATTAAAAAAAATACATATGACTAAAAGCTATGCAGAATTATACAATCTAGGCAATGTATGTATGGAATGTGGACTAAACATAAATCTTGGAAGAATTAGCCACCTGTGTTACTTGCTGTCCTTAGAAAGATAGTTCTGATCCTTTCCAAGTAAATGGCAAGGCAAAGTATCATATATTTGTGGGATTTAAATCCCCTGACAAAGAGCTAATTAGGTCTGGTATGCTTTTTTAGTTACCCACTAAATTATATCACACTTGTTGACTTTAACCTTTTGACTGTGACAGGTTGCTGACGCCATTTTAGTGTTAACAGCATAGCCCCAGGAAGGTATGATGGTTTATGATGCACCTGATTGTTATTATGTATATATAGATTGATATGTTTACACACACAGACACACACACATATATATATATATATATATATATATATATATATATATATATATATATATATATGTATTTAGATTGGGTTGTGTGTGTGTGCATGTATATGTTATATATATGTGTGTGTGTGTATAAATATATATATATATATATATATATATATATATATATATATGTGTGTGTGTGTGCGTGTATATATCTATATATCTATATATATATATATATATATATATATATATGTATGTATACATCTATACATATACATGTATATATATATATATATATATATATATATATATATATATATATATATATATATATAGGGTGCACTTCACTTTCTTAAAATGCTGAAATCTCAAATTTCAGTATCTTGAGACTAAAATATCGAAGCCCAGTTGCCCAAAAGTCGTCCACATAATTGAATCCAGAAAGGTCGACTCAGCAGTTTTGGTGGTGCACTGTGTTAATAGCTGGAGATTCAGGTAAGTGTTTATATTTTAAGTTAGCACCAATAAACGGTACTCCAATGGTTAAAGTACAAAAAAGCACAGAGTCCCAAAAGACAGTAGTGTTTCCAACAGGTTTATTCTTCCAATATCACGTATACAAGTTAAAAGTCAGTATAAAAGTACTGGCACATACTAATAATAAAAACTGTAAAAATAAAAAACAAAAAACCATTGATGTAAAGCGCTTTTCATCAGGATTCTATCCGGACTTCTTCAGACAAGAAACCAATATTAAAATCATGTTTAAATAACCTCTGGTTCTAGCATTAACCTATCAGGACACATTATTCTCCCTTTGAAAGTTTTTTAAAGTTATATTTACCTTTGCTCAAAATGAGCGCAAATTCTACACAAAAATCATTTAAAATATTTAGGATGTGTCCGTAAAGGGACATAAAATGTACTACCCTAGTAAGCAACATTCTGTTCATATTTTAAATCAAATTTTCTAAGGTGTATATGTAAATCCAAACCATCGGCAATAAATAAAAATGAACTAATGTGGTCGGTAACTGTATGCTAATGAAACTTCTTTTCAGTAGTCTCTACGTATATATATATATATATATATATATATATATATATATATATATATATGACATCCCTTTATTAAGCAAACATTTTTTAACAATTCCTAAATAGGTATAAAGTTAATACTGTGCGATGACTAATAAGATATGTACATAATAATATAACTCAAATCATAAACTACTGTAACTTTTTTCAGATGTCTCCACAATATAAATGAGATCCGAATGTTGAACTAAACGTTTTTATTCATTCATAACTGCTTATAAGATTAATACTGTACCTACTAAGTTCAGTTAAAATAATAGACTTTAATGAACTATAATCTAAAGTAACTTATTACTTCAATGTTAGCTACTAGTTAGCTTGTCTACTGCCACGTTCAAGTCCTGTTAGATTATAAAGCTCTTTCCCATGGACTATCTATCTAAATTAAATCTATGAAAATATTTAGACTTATTATAATAAATTAATTTGCAATCATATTAAATCCGTAAGACCACTCATACAGAATTAAAAAAACAAAAGGAAATGGTATATATAGTCAATGTTGGACTTAAATTCAAAGAAAGTAGCCCCATTCTCGCATTGTTCTTTTTTACTTTTATACTACTTTTACTAATAAATAAAAATTAATTGTCAGTAGTGTGTTATATTTATTTGTATGTATTTATATGTAATTTAACCTCTATAGCTTAGTTCATAAATGGGTTCCCTTTACCTAAGTAAACTCCTAAGCTTGAGCACACATGCTATAGAGCATGTTTCATTCAATCCTGGCTCATTACAAGCTTGTAAACGTAGTTGCTAGTTGATTCAGTTCTCTCTAACAGTAATTTGGTAAAACTATCATCTATATATTTTTTATTTTTATAGTTGTTTTCTATACTTTGGCCTATTTTAGAAATAATCTTAAATTTAAAAGAATGTTCAGCATTTTGATCACAATGTCTTGCTAGAGCATTATCAGTTTTCTTTTTATTGATTGCATATACATGCTCATAGATGCTGTCTCTTAATCGATGGTCGGTTTTACTGACATAAAATGCTGGTCATTGTTGACATTGGGCCAAGTATACAACTGATCTTGCATTACAGTTATAAATATCATAAATATGAAATTTCTCGTCTCTAATTGTAAAACAATTCCCACTGTCTATATAACTACAATATTTACACGCTACACATTTATGTGTACCCACATTATTCTTTTTAGTTTTGTGTGGTGTTTCTAATAAATTTTTCATATTGAAACCTCATCTGAATGTAATAATAGGGAATTCACTTATCTTACTAAATATATCCTTATCCATTGATAGGTGATAAAAAATTTCTTATTGTTCATAGGTTCATAGGTTCATACTAGGCTATCTGCCCGAGGGCATTTACAAGCCTAGCCCATAGTTTTGTGGCTTACGCCACCCCTTTAGTATGGGGAACTATACCCATTATTTTGCTGTGCCTCTGTTGAGCAGTGACACTGAGGTAATCCCTGGGGTATATCTGCGATCTCCCATCCATTGGTCAAGATTTCTCTTGAACAAGGCCAGCGAGGTGCTCTGCCTCACATATACCGGGATTTTATTCCACAGCATAGGGAGTCGTTGGGTGATGAATCTATCCCTCCAGCACGTCCTATTAATAGCCGTGTCGAGGTTTAAGTCTCCCGCCCTTGTGGCTCTGACGGATCTAGATTTTTTGAGGTGAAGCATATTCATCAAATCTGGGTTTGACATGGCCTTGTATGTTAGGCAAAGGTCACCTCTGAGCAAGCGGTGGCGACTGAATAGAGCTGGAGTTCTTTCAGTCGGGCAGCATAGGACAGATGTTTGAGACCCTTTATCCTTTTGGTGAGGAACTTTTGTGGCCTCTCCAGCTGCTGCAAGTGTCGGGTCAGATACATTCCGAATGGGGCATTGTACTCAATCATTGGTCTGATGAGTGATGAGTATAGGGAGACTATGACCTCCCTTGATCTAGATGAGAATCCCTTCATGATAAGGTGGGCAATGTAGAAGGTCTTCCTAACTACTTTAGCTACATGGGTGTCGAATGACAGACTACTATCAACCTGGGTCCCCAGGTCCCTGATAACTTCTTCTGTACTCAGTGGATTGCCACCTATTTGGTAGCTAGGGGTAACCTTGTTTTTCCCGAAGGGTATGACTATGCATTTTTTGGCATTTAACTTTAGGCCGTGGCTCTGGCACCAGTTATCCATTTCTGTGAGACCCTTCTGAAGGATATCTGTGTCAGATGTGTTTTCTACTATGGCACCCAGTTTGCAGTCATCTGCAAACTTTGTCAGCCATAACCCTCCTGTGTTTGCTTGTACTTCGGAAAAGTAGATGCCAAACAAGAGTGGGCCCGAGACTGAGCCCTGTGGTACACCACTTGTGACAGGCTTTGAGTCTGACATGGCGCCAGCAACTCTGACCCTGTGGGTTCTGTCACTCAGCCAGTTTGCAACCCATCTTGTGATGTATGGGTTAACATTTAAGCTGATGAGTTTTTCAATGATACCCGAGTGGGGTATTGTATCAAAGGCCTTCGCCAGATCGAGGTAGGCTGTATGGACTGCCTTTCCCTCATCAATGGCTTTGGTGACTGTTTCGAAAAAGTCAACCAAGTTTAGAAGGCATGATCTGCCTTTAACAAAGCCAAACTGGGATGGATCCAAAGTCTGCAAATTCCCTATGTCTTTATTTATGAGGTCCATTATGATCCTCTCCATGGCTTTGCAGATAAGGCTTGTCAAGCTAATGGGTCGGTAATTTCCAGGGTCGGTGGAGGCACCGCCTTTGTGAAGTGGGACCACAGTTGCAGTGCGCCACTCCTGGGTACGTATCCAGAGGTAAGACTATGATTAAACAGCTGTCCTAGCTGTGGGTTTAATTCCTCGTTGAGTTCGTGGAGCACACAGCCGGGGACACCATCAGGTCCCATGGATGCTGTGTTTTTGCTTTGGAGAGAGCAGTTCTCACTTGGGCGTTGGAGATGTTTGGGGGCTGCAATCGCTTGGTATAGATATCTCTCCTTTTGGGGAGGGGAGAAGTTTGCACTGAACCTGTCAGCCAGTATGTTGGCAATGTCTGTAGGATCAGTAATCTTCACATCATTTTGAACTAGTTCTGAGCATATCTGGGAGTTTCCTCCCAGGTTTCTAACATAGCTAAAGAAGGCCTTATGATTGTCTTTTGAGTCTTTAGCTATTTTTCTCTCAAAATTTGCTTTGGATGATTTTATGAGAGCTCTTAGTTTTTTACTTATAGTGATCAAGGGTGTCTTACCTTTTAAGGATTTTGCTCTATCTTGGAGTAGCTTCCTCCTTTTGTTGTAGAGTTTGTTTATGGCTGGGGTCCACCAGAGTGGACGCTTGCCTTTGGTACAAAGAGTCTTTGTTTTGCTTGGGATTGCCTTATCCATGCAGTCCTGCAGGTGCTGGTAGAAGGCATTTGTAAGTGATTCAGCGGCTTGAGTACTGTTTTCCGTCGGCTCGGGGGCCTTAAAGGAGACCACACTAGTCTTTAGAAGTGTGAAGTCGGCTTTCGAGAAGTTCTTTACTGTGATCTTTTTTATTTCAGGTGGGGGTGGGATGAGGACCTCCAGCGAGATTAGTTTGTGATCTGATCTCACCAGTTTTCTGAATGTCTAATGCTACAGGGCTATAAGTAAAGGTAAATGAGAGAGAAAAGTTTTTATTTCTAATATTTACAGGTTGTTCAAAACTTGTTACAATAAATCTCTCTTCCTGAGCCATGTTGCCCACTTCAGCATTAGAGGTGTTTCCCCATATCACCGTACAGTTGTCCAAGATCGGTTTATATATACCTGATTTCCTTTTAACTTTTACTTCATAGAAAATATCTGATAGAAACCATGTAGGATAACCTCTGTGTGTAAACATATCATACAATAATTTACATTCCTCCTCAAATTCACTTTCTATTGTTATCATTCTAGCTGCACGTACCAGTTGGCCCTTCACCACTGATTTTTTTCTGGTGTAGGGGGTGAGAACTGGTAAGGTGCAGAAATTAATTTGAGTATGTACTTTTCCTATAAATTTTTGCAGTATATCTGTCCTCTTGAATGTTTTTACTAAGTTCCACATATAAGAAATGAATCTTATGTTCTTGAAAATTTTTGGTAAATTTTAGAAAAGTACTAGTTGAGTTAGAGAAGTTAACTAGTTCGTCCGCTGAGGTACTATCTGTATTGATTATTATAAAGATGTCATCCAGAAATCTTTTGTAGAACATAATTTTCTCATTCCATTGACTATGAAATATGTAATTGGATTCCCAGTAGGCCATAACCAAGTTGGAAAAACTCGCTCATACTGGGGACCCCATTGCTACTCCAATTTTTTGAAGGAATGGCCTATTATTGAATGATATGTAATTGTTTTTCAAAATAATATCTAACAATTGTTCTACTAGTGTACTGTCATTTTCAGTTGTACCCTTATTTTTTATGAAATCCACAACCCATTCTATCCCCAGATCTTGTGGTATAGATGAGTATAGATCACACACATCAACTGTAAGGAAGTTATATTCTACATTAGATGTTAATGTTTTGATTTCTTCTAAGAACGACCATGAATCTTTATAAATTTGTGTTTCTTTTTCCACATATCTCTTCAATATCAAGTCTACAACTTTTGCACAG
>NC_056732.1:227451982-227474482 GCF_019279795.1 Protopterus annectens | reverse complement strand
CTGCATTCCAAGTTAAGCTAGTATGTGCAGACAAACCCTGTAACACTGGTGCTATACAATGCATACAACAACACTACTCACACGCTGTCTGTAGTTCTGGAACCTCCTACAAATATGTAGCTGGCCTGAGTGTGCAGGTTCTCCTTTAAGAGGTATTGCTACCTGCTTTCTGTAACACTGCTGCCCACACACAGGAAGGATGACCACCATACAGGAAAGGTAAAGGGACCATGCCCACATGATGTAGGGATTTATAGTAGTTGGTTGCCATGACAGTGGTAATTGGAAGTACTGCACAGCATTCTGCATGCAGGTAGCAAGTGAAGGGCACTGACTGGTGCAGAGGCCATCACCTGGTAATGTGCATCACCTACAAAAGCCGTGCTGCAATCTATTCAAAGCAGCACAATCCATTTACTGAAGAGAGATTGAGATAGAGAGAGAGAGAGTGCATGAAAGGTAAAAACAAACACAACAAAAAAAAACATCCAGCAAAATATCCAGAAGAGGCATCATTCTCACAACAGGTATGTGAAGTATATATGCAGGCAAATGACTGTAGTACTTGGTCCATAACAATGGGCTAGATGATGTGGAATGATTTATATGTATCATCAGGTGTTGTTGTAATGGTGTTCAGCTGAACAACTGCTAAGGACAATAGAGTCTGTCCCTGTGGGTAGTGGGCCATACCCGTCAACTGTGTAGAGCAGCACTGACTGATAAGATGTAAGCCATCACAGTGTGTGTTGTGTAATGGGAAGCATGTATATTACTGTGGCCAATAGCTGGTGGTAGACGTAATGCCATAATGATGGACACATGGGTTCCACAGCCCACCTCTTGCAGGATACTGAGGTTAACCTGTATTGTAGCATGCAGGAATGCCACAGGTGTGTAATAGGGTTACCTGCAATCTGGCCCTACATATACCCCCCTAATGTCAGGCTGTGCCCATATGTGGCACCTGTCTGTGCTGTAGCACGGCAGAACAGTGCAGCTGTGCAGGAAGGTTTTGTGTGATTGTGGACCCAATGTCAGAATGTACCCCATATTTAGGTATGCATATGTGTACACACACACACACAAACACACACATATTAATATATATATATATATATATATATATATATATATATATATATATATTACATGTATGTCCACAAATATACAGATACCCATGTGTAGACATGTATATAAACACATATATACATCATATATATCTACACATATATAGATATATACGCACGAAACAGCACACATAGCAATACACACCAATATCTACAGCTGTCAGCATGTGCAATATAGACAGGTATGTCACATGTAAACCCCTTGTTGGGACCACATTGCTTTTGTCTGTGAAGTATGGAATGGGAATATGGGGAAGTATGACAGGTATGATTGTTGAGGTGGTCAGGGTTGGTAGGTATAGAGGACAGCCTACAGGGGTGGTATGTGACACGTGGTGGTCAACACCCTGGATGGTGTGTGTGGTCTGTGATGTGGAAGCCCCATGGGCCCCGATATGGACACAATGGGAACAAGCCTCCCACCCACTGCTACTCACAGCAGCAGTCCATGTCCCAAAGGTGCCTGGCCTGGAGGCTGAGCAGGAGGAGCATGTGGGCCCTGTGAATGTCTACTGGATGTCTCAAGGTGATGTAGCACATCCCATATGTGTCTGTGGAGTCTGTTATGGAACTCTGGACCTGACCTCGGGGGATAAGGTCATGCCTGTGTGTGTGCCTCCCAGGGGGGGACAACATCCCCTAAGTTGGTTCCACCTGAAGTTATTGCCAGACCTGTACATGAGGAGGCCCCCGGGTGGGTCACACATATGATGTGGCCTGATAACATGGGCAGATGAGTTTGGAGAGGTGGTTCTGCTGGCCAATAGTACTTGTACATGCTGTTGTGTCATTGTTATAGAACATATGTGGGTAGTAATAGGCTACACAATCCCAGAACATGTCCAGCAGCATACATAGATATCCCCAATAACACAGAATGTCAGATGTGCAGCAACCACATAGCAAGCATACCACAGGCATATATGGAACCATAGTGGCCCTAACAATGGCATGCAGGTGAATAATCTGTAACAGGCCAGCAGTAATAGTGTCCACACAAAGAACATGGCTACATACACATTGCACAAAGTGTAGTACAATACAATATCTGCCCCACTGGTAGGTAAGCTGTAGCCATACCTATTGAGTTATGTGTACAGTTTGTTGTTGCTGATATGGTGGGGGGGTGACATTGATGTGTATTACGAATGGTGGTAACCTTGCTGCATGACTTGCTCACACCTGTGTCCATATTTATGTCTTTCAGGCAAGATGTCACATGGAAGGCTTCCGGCCTACTCAGCTGCCGAGAACGACATTGTTGTAAACCACCTAGTACAGCACTACACTGTCCTGTTTGTCCGCGCCACCCATGATCAGCAGGAGCGGACCACCCTGTGAAATGACCTAGTCCACAGGGTCAATGATGTCAGACTGCACAACCACAGTTATGAGCGGGTCTGGCATCATTGCTCTGACCTGCTTTGCAATGCCCGTTGGCATGCTGCTGCAGTCTGGGGGGATCACCTCACAACAGGGGGGGCCATGCCATCCATTTCCCCCCTGACATGTGGAGGAACTACTAGCCAGCCTTGTGGCACCTGCCCATCTGCATAGCCTCCAACTGCCGGACACCTTTGTGGAGGTGGGTGCTTCCCACACACCGGCCAAGGAGCATGCAGGTAAAGCCACAGCACACATCAGTAGACCACTGTTGCATATACATCCACATCTGTACAGGTAGATCAAGCATATCTGACATGTCATAGATATAGTTTGTTGCTGCATAGTAGTGATAAACAGATGTGCATATGTGGTAGCATTGTGGACATGTACTGTTGATGTATTGTAATGCTGCATCCACCCTTTAGCAATGCCACAGGTGTGGCCACTGACTTTACATCACTCACCCTCTTATATAGGTCCCTCCGGTATACCACCAAGGCAGCAGCCTGTAGCTGGTGAGTATGGTTTATGTATATGCTTGGCAATACATTGGGCATGTAATGGCTATGGTATATTCCATACACACATCTAACACACCTACCCAGAATGAATGCTGTACATGTGCACGTATTGTTGCTGTTAAATGCACAACATCAAAGTGGTGACCATGATGCGGCATTGGAATGGTATGTCAGAAACCTGCAAGATAACTAACATCCTGTCATTGTGGAATGTGCCCACAGGGAGTAGCATAATTGTGGGAGACATGGCCTACAGTAGGGACATGTTTGGAACAACACCCATATACAGTGCAACACCAGTGTATATACCTGTAGGACAATGGCAAGTGTTGCAGAGTTACACTATGGCATAACATATTACTGTGGTCCACATTATCAGCTGGGGCTAGGCTGTAACATGTGGTGTTCAGTGTATTGGACACTGCAAACTGAGACATGTGTAGGCCTTACTAGTCAAGCATCTGCAAAAAGGCTGAAGGTGGGGGGTGTCAGCATGACACACCAGTGCACTGCAGCAGGGATCCTAAGGATGCTAAGAATGGCTGTATTTGCTCATAGTCAGGTTCAGGAACTGTGGCAGATGTAACCCTACCCCCACAGCAATAGTGACGGCAGTGTGTGAACACCAAGGTATGTGCACATGAGTAGACCTTGCAATCATGCAAGTACATGTGTACATAGGGCAGACTAAACATACACTGGCAAATGCAGATGGGCCATGCTTGTATACCTTTGCCAGGAGTAGTGCCTGCTGTAGTAAACATAACAGTAGGTGCAACAAACCATCATGATAAGAGTGTGCACATATATGCCCACACAGAGTGTATGCATCAGGGTGAGCATCCATACACCTAACACAATGCATAGACACTGCATGTGAAAGTACAGGACATATGTCACATATTGGGTTCATGTACTGTTAATATATGTGGTGATGTGGTCCCATGGCAGATCAAGGAAGAGTTTGTCATATCAATAAGTGTGTGTACACCCCCCATAGCCACAATATGCTCTGGAGGTTGTTGGTGTAATAGTATTGGATTGGTCATACATGGTCCGCTGATGTTGAGAGCTGTAAATCAGACATCAGGCATTCACAAATGACATCTGTCCATATATCATCCCAGGTACGTATTGCTGAAAAAATGTAGGGGCTGTGAGCATTAAAGCTGACATAACTGACACAGTACTACACATTCAGCAGTGGGTTGTACACCTGTAAGGTATGGTGCACAGTACATGGCAGGGTGCAGAACAGGTGCACAGCAATACTGTGTGTATGGTTGCAGTGGTATCCAGGGGAAGGGGCATCACCTAGTGACACAGCACTTGAATCACAAACATGTATAATGTTGCTAGCATGGATTGACTATAGCTGCACTGCATGCTGTTGTGTACCATATGTTATGCATGTTGACAACTGGGTAATAGGAGGACTGTGTGTACTATCACTGTGCAACCTCACCTGTATGGGTGCGTGTGTGTCCTGGTGGGTAGTTAGTTTGTCTGTAGGGTCACGTTGGTGAAGTGGAGGGAGGTTGATGCATGTAGGATGTGTGTGTGTGTATGTGTGTGTGTTTGTGTGGGTGGCCATGTATGCATGTGTGATTGTGGGGTTGTTCATACAGCAGTACCTCCCTATGGGATCGTGCATGGACATGGACTGCCACATGACACACCAGGAATACTTGTCATGGATGTAATCACAGGACAGCTGATAGTGTAATAAGGCCTGTAGCATGGAACAGGCATTGAGAGGGAAGGTAGACACCAGATATATCCTTAATATCACATTCAGCAGAGAGGTGACTGACAACCCATGTATGCAGCACTATAGCTGTATTGGGGAATTACTAGTCAACACCAGGGAGTGTATCCATATATTACAGTTGTCACATGATAGACTGATTGAGCAGCATATCTGGCATGTACTCAGCAATACATACACATGACACTCCAGTGCTTGATATTATGGAGTGAACATAGTAGCCCCCACATATAGGGGCCATGCTCATGCATTCCGGACATACACAGGGTGAACACTGAATGACAGCAGTGAGGCCATGTAAAACCACTCCACTCAGGTCAGGCAGGAAATGGAGTAACAGGTCTTGTGTTGTGATCACTTGTCTAGGCACATAGAGGACTGTTACATTAATAAGTGCTATCAATGAGTGTATGTTACCAAGTGTAATGCAGGATGGGGAACTAATGGGAATATACGTGGGACTGTCTGCAAAGTCACAGACAGGTAGCTATTAAGGTGGTGTGTGTGTGTGTGTGTGTGTGTGTGTGTGTGTGTGTGTGTGTGTGTGTGTGTGTGTGTGTGTGTGTGTACTGTTATGCAATGTTGTACAGGTCTTAAAGTGCATTTATTGTTTTCCCCCACAGGTAGCGAGGTGGGTCAGTGTCCCTCCTGCATGCAATCTGATGTTGGTGTCAATACAGACACTGAAGATGATGATAGTACTGTTGAGGCACAGGTGGGGTTGTCAGGGGCCAAAACAGTGCCATCATTTGACATCCCCCTTTTAGCCACCCCAACCCGCACACAGTTTCAGTGCCTATACATACCCCATCACAAGTGGCCATAGTGGAGGAACAGCTGGAGTTTGGTGGCAGTGCACAGGAAAGTGTGGTAACCATGCCTACTGTGTCTGGTCACAGCAGGCATAGCCAGATTTCCGGCAGGGCACCACATAGGCAGATGTCCCAGGGTGCTTGTGGTAGGGCCACTGGTCATCATGCCCCTGGCAGACGTGACACAGCTGGTACCAGCAGCCACATGTTTCAGGCTGTCATGGCGGCACAGGCACGTATGGAACATTACACCAGACAGGGCCTGAGGCTTCAAAGGGCTGCTCTCACATCTGCAAGTGACCACTCCCGTGAACTGTCTGGTGCTATCTGTGCATTAACTGAGCTCATGGATAGATGGTCTGGTGAGATGATGGCCCTCATCGACCATAGTCTGTCCGTGCTTGAATGTGTGGTGGGAGTGCGGCGACGGCTGCATGGACGTAGGCCAGCAATGCCAACAGCTGGTAGTCAACATGGATGTGCTAGCACACCAAGGGGCTCCCATAGTGGCAGTACCAGCCTTGGTACTGAAGAGAGTGCTGTCCACACCACACCACAGCAGGCCACGAGCTTGTGGTCCTGGCCAGTCCCAGGAGGGACCAAGTTCCAGCAGACATTTGTCATTGTCAGGTGAGAGTAGCACATCGAGGCCTGTACCTTTATGTGCTCATGGATCCCCTGGCAGGCACACCACACGTGTCAGTGGCTGGAGGCAGTGAACTGCACACCCTGCCAGGTATGGTCTGCAGCTGTCCATAAACACCTGTGTAAGGCAGCAACATGGCAGAACTGTGTGCATGCATACCCATACACTATACAAACACACCCAGGGCAACCCCATACCTACACACACCATATCACCATGTCCAGTTGACCACATTACACCCCTCACCCTCACACATGGTGTCAAATGTATGGCGCACCCTCGGCCTCTGGCAAACCAACAACACACCCTGTGCATATGATGATACCTGTGCCACATCCCTGTCATACATGCCATCAATGCAGGGACAGACTAATATGGTTCTGATGCACATGGAGACTGATCTACTGTGTACACAGTGCTGCAGTGTAACATGTAAGGAGCAAAGTGTAATGCATATATGTCAGGTAGTGTAGCCACCCAGTAGGGGTTATATACTGTGATACAGCTCACACACCAGGGATACAACAGGGAGGCCTCAGAGTCCAGCTATGCCTGCAGGTGTGCCTATTGTCAGTATTACATTTAGCACTCTACTATTGCTTGGGTAAGCACTGTCAAGAGTAGTACTGCCATGATACACTGCATGCCAGTGTGACAGCACATACCCTGGGTTACTACCCCAGCCATAAACAAACTCTACAACAAAAGGAGAAAGCTACTACAAGATAGAGCAAAATCCTTAAAAGGTAAGACACCGCTGATCACTATAAGTAAAAAGCTAAGAGCTCTCATAAAATCATCCAAAGCTAATTTTGAGAAAAAAATAGCTAAGGACTCTAAAGACAACCATAAGGCATTCTTTAGCTATGTCAGAAACCTAGGAGGAAACTCCCAGATATGCTCAGAATTAGTTCAAAATGATGTGAAGATTACTGATCCTACAGACATTGCCAACATACTGGCTGACAGGTTCAGTGCAAACTCCCAAAGGAGAGATATCTATACCAAATGATTGTAGCCCCCAAACATCTCTAACGCCCAGGTGAGAACTGCTCTCTCAAGGCAAAGAACACAGCATCCATGGGACCTGATGGTGTCCCCGGCTGTGTGCTCCATGAACTCAACGAGGAATTAAACCCACAGTTAGGACAGCTGTTTAATCTTAGTCTCACCTCCGGATACGTGCCCAGGAGTGGCGCACAGCGACTGTGGTCCCACTCCACAAAGGCGGTGCCTCCACCGACCCTGGAAATTACCGTCCCATTAGCTTGACAAGCCTTATCTGCAAAGCCATGGAAAGGATCATAATGGATCTCATAAATAAAGACATAGGAACTTGCAGACTTTGGATCCAACCCAGTTTGGCTTTGTCAAAGGCAGATCATGCCTTTTAAACTTGGTTGACTTTTTCAAACAGTCACCAAGGCCATTGACGAAGGAAATCCAGTCCATACAGCCTACCTAGACCTGGCGGCGGCTTTTGATACAATACCTCACTCGGGTATCATTGAAAAACTCATCAACTTAAATGTAAACCCATACATTACAAGATGGGTTGCAAACTGGCTGAGTGACAGAACCCACAGGGTCAGAGTTGCTGGCGCCATGTCAGACTCAAAGCCTGTCACAAGTGGTGTCCCACAGGGCACAGTCCTGGGCCCACTCTTGTTTGGCATCTACTTTTCTGAAGTACCAGCAAACACAGGAGGGTTATGGCTGACAAAGTTTGCAGATGACTGCAAACTGGGCCGTAGTTGAAAACACATCCGACACAGATATCCTTCAGAAGGGTCTCACAGAAACAGATAACTGGTGCCAGAGCCATGGCCTAAAGTTAAATGCCAAGAAATGCATAGTCATACCCTTCGGGAAAAATAAGGTTACCCCTAGCTACCATATAGGTGACAATCCCTGAACACAGAAGAAGTTATTAGGGACCTGGGAACCCAGGTTGACAGTAGCCTTTCATTCGACACTCATATTGCTAAAGTAGTTAGGAAGACCTTCTACATTGCCCACCTTATCATGAAGCGATTCACATCTAGATCAAGGGAAGTCATAGTCTCCCTATACTCATCACTCGTCAGACCAATGATCGAGTACAATGCCCCATTCGGAATGTATCTGACCCGACACTTGCAGCAGCTGGAGAGGCCACAAAAGTTCCTCACCAAAAGGATAAAGGGTCTCAAAATCTGTCTTATGCTGCCCGACTGAAAGAACTCCAGTTATATTCAGTTGCTTACCGCTTGCTCAGAGGTGACCTATGCCTGACATACAAGGCCATGTCAAACCCAGATTTGATGAACATGCTTCATCTCAAAAATCTAGATCCCTCAGAGCCACAAGGGCGGAGACTTAAACCTCGACACCGTTATTAATAGGACGTGCTGGAGGGATAGATTCATTACCCAAAGACTCCCTATGCTGTGGAACAAAATCCCGGTTTATGTGAGGCAGAGCACCTCGCTGGCCTTGTTCAAGAGGAATCTTGACCAATGGATGGGAGATCGCAGATACACCCCAGGGGTTACCTCAGTGTCACTGCTCGACAGAGGCACAGCAAAATAATGGGCATAGTTTCTCCAAACTAAAGGGGTGGCGTAAGCCACAAAACTATGGGCTAGGCTTATAAATGCCCTCGGGCAGATAGCCTAGTATGAACCTATGAACCTATGAACCTATTCTCCTCATTTACATAGGATTGCCTGCTGATGCATAGTTACAGGTTCCACACTGAGCCTCCCCCCTTAGCAAACACTATTCCCTGGCCATGTTGTCTTCTGCCTGCCATTGAGTATAATGGCAAAATAGTGATTTTGGTTAGAATGCTTATTTTAGGTTTATTTTCTTATTTTTCGCCCGATCCCTTTTGCGAGCAGCTGCCCTAATCTTAAACAGCCAAGATTGTTTAAAAAAAAATAAAAGTTGATTATTTTTTATTTTTGCAACTGTTTTCCATGCCAATGGCCTTATGTTTAGACATTGGCATGCTTTCTACATAATATCCACCCTTTATTTGGAGCTGTCATGGCTCCGTTTTGTAGTTTGCAGAAATGTACTCCATTACTGGCGGAGTACATTTCTGCAGAATACACTAGTCCTGCACGGCCTGCTTCCAGCTTCCTGGATCGCAGGTTTACCTCATTTGCATGGATTTGCAAGGATGGGGTCATTCGCATACAGAGGCAGGACTAGTGCAGGAGTGCTTGTGCACGTCCCTACAGATTATTCCTGGATCGCACGGCAGACATATTGCCTGCTGGAGCTCCTGCACTAGTCCTGCACATCGTGCAGAGGTTGCTGAATCTGGGGGAATGTTTTATGCAGTGGGGCAAGTGCTCACTTCACCCTTTCTGTGGGGAACATGACCCCCACACCGCCTGCCATGTGTACCATTTCTGAGATCACACAACAGGTGAAAAAGGGCAAAACACCAATCCCCTCTGTCACCAGAAATGAGGGCTTTTTCAATAAAGATCTCTTGACAAAACAATTGTGCAAGTAAACCAATGAAACCTGTGTGTGTGTGTGTGTGTGTGTGTGTGTGTGTGTGTGTGTGTGTGTGTGTGTGTGTGTCTTTGAATATATATATATATATATATATATATATATATATATATATATATACTATATTTATACACACACACATATATATATATATATATATATATATATATCTATATATATATCTGCTATATTTATACATATATATATATATATATATATATATATATATATATATATATATAGATAGATAGTTTTAATATTATATTTAATTAAAAGATGGATTATTAAAAGGTAAGTTTGTTGACTTAAAAATGTTGAGTGAATGATAGTGTGATGAAAGGGGAATGTGGTCAAGAGTGGAGTACATGTATTTTTTTTGTATGTTGTGTGTGCAAATTTTGTTGAATGTAATGCTGAGTGGGTGGAATTGTTTTAGTCATGTCAGTGTTGAAACAAAGATGTAGGCTTGAGGAAGGTAAGTATATGTTTTGGATATAATGCCAACGTTTTAGAGGATCCTAAACTTGTAGCATTTGAGGTGGCAGTGTGCATGATTATGTGAGTGTATGTGAGTGTTTGGGGGTTAGTGTCCTTATTACTCTACTGTCCAGAATGTTTTTGCAATATTTCATTCTTTTTTGCCTTGCCTGCCAGGTCTGAGTCATGGCCGAAAAGCATTTTTTGACCAGTCTAGCTACCTGGTTAACAAAGATTAATTAATAAATGAATAAATTGACAAATACCATGAGTTTGATATTTTTTGTGTTGTGTTGAGAGTGTGCATGAGTGTTTACAGTTTACGGTTAGAGAAAGAGCTAAGGAGGATTTGTATTTTGCATTATGTGTGTCTGTTACTATATATAGCTTGTGCCTGAGTGTCTTATGCAGTGGTGGTGTCATGAAAAAGATTTTTCTAAGGTACGGTGTTAGTAAAATGGTGATGGTGGCATGAAGACATGTGGGCCTAATACTCAGCAAGTATGAATAAAGTGCCTTTTCAGAGATTTTTCCTTAAAAACTTTGAGAGGTTATTATTTCCCTTTTAAGTTTATGTGTGCAGGTACACCAAGTCTGCAGTGTCACTTCAGCACCACCAATGATCTCATCCTGCCAAACATATAGATGAGAGGGCCTTCAGTGAGTTGTCCTGCAATAAAATGGCAATGCCCAATGAATTATATTCTTTTGAAGAGCAGAAGATGCTTTATTCTTTATGAGCGGGTTAAAGTCACAACATAGAAATATAATTTCTTAGTGCCTACATTTAGTATTTAAAATAAATACATTTTAAGTCCAGATTTAGATGAAGTAAAAGTCAACAACCAAGAAATAGACTGTTTCTCTTATCTGTCATATACTACTTACTTGTTTTTGGCTGGAGTTCTTTTTTTTTTTCTTTGTCCTAGTTTTTTTCCCCATTTTTAGACAGACAATCATGGGAGATGCAAAAGATCCTTTCTTCTGATAAACTTATACACTTCTGCACTGCATGTATCCGGATGGTTCAGTGCTCTCCCACCTCCAGTATTCCCCCACTGCAGACAGCATCCACTGTTCAGTGACAGAAATTAGTATTACTGATACACTACCTTAAGAAATGGGTAGTTCTAAGGAGACCACATATATGATATGAAATTGACAGAAGGTTTCAATTGTACATTTGAATATCATCTTATTTTTATAGATTTGATTTATTTTTTTAGAGATAAGTAGAAATCATTGCTTTTACATTAGTATTCACAATTAGTTTAATAATATATATATATATATATATATATATATATATATATATATATATATATATATATTATTTATTTTTTTTTTTGAATAACCAAAAAGTGACTAGGAAAACCCCCCAAAAAACCCAAAAACAATCAGCCTGGCAGCAATGGAGTCAATAAAGGATAACCCATGAAAGTGTTATAAATCCTCAGTTTAATAGCAAATAATTAAGCCAACAAATAGTGAACAGATTTCACTATTTGTTGGCTTAATTACTTGCAATTAAACTGAGGATTTTATTACTCTTTGGCGGGTTATCCTTTACTAGCTCTTTTTCTGCCAGGCTGATTGTTGTTGTTTTTTATATAAATTTTGAATAGCAGAAAAGAGGGGGAGGGTAAACCATATGTTAGCTGACTGCCATACCTTGTATTCTAAATAGATAATTTCAAAGACTCTCACCACATACAGTTTTGTAGGCCCTGTTTTCATGAATATGATATTTAAGCAATGTGAAAGATTTAGCTGAGCATGTTAATGGTTTTGTCACCCACTAAAAGAGAAATAACAGTAGGTCATTTTCTGATATGATACTTTCTGAGTAAGATAATTAAAGTTTATCAATCCTTTTTGTCATGATAATTCTGCTTTATATAATTTGTGTATGTAAAATCACTGTTAGCTTATCTGGACACATATGTGTCTGAAAGTTTCTCCAGAGAAAAACAAACACACCCACACACCTGCAGACACACAAACGCGCGTGCACACACACACACACACACACACACACACACGCGCGCGCGCGCACGCATGCACGCAAGCAAGCAAGCACGCACGCACACACACACACACACACACACACACACACACACACACTATAATTTTCTTATTTGAGGCTTACAATTCTTAAAGCATAAGGAATGCTCCTCACTATAACTCACCTTCCCCTTTCTCACTTTCTCTCATCTCTTTTATCTTCCACTATTTCTTTTTCTGATGACTTAACCTACATAAAGCACTATTACTATCTTAAATTAAATTGTTTTATTAACTCCAGCATTTTTAATGTCATTATACTCTGTATATTTCATAAGCAATTGTACACTGTACTGTTATTTTTTTTTAAATTGTCTTTATAATTGTGTTGTCTGTAGCTTTGTATATGTATTCACATGGAGCTTTTCTCCCCGGGCCTCCATTGGAAAAGGGCTCACATTGGCCCAGTGGACTCTCCCAGTTAATAAACTGCAAATAAATAAATGTTCGTCTTCTGCAAATAAGCTTTTGGGCAATGAGTCTGACTACCATTCATATCAGAAAATCCCATATTGTCATATGACCCAGTCATTTGAGCAAAGTTAACAAAGGTTGAACCTTTCAGTTTGTGTGGCATCACAAGGAGTCTCTTAATTGTCCTTTTTCGACGATTTTCATAATGTTCCTTATCAGATTTAAACTACAGACGTGCTAAAGAGACATAAGAGTGTTGAGCTAATGTGAGAACTCTGCTTTACTAAGGAATATATCTTCATTAAATCTGAAGCTTTATTATCCTTTATTGTTGAGAAGACCATCATTGTACTGAAAGCTTGGTTTTAACTAAAGTTGACACTTGTAATTGCACTTGTAATTGTACTTGTATTTTTATTTTGTGCTTCTTTAGCTCTTATCCTCAATGTATAGATTACCTCAGGATACACGCAAGTGCCTCTTAGTGCAGATACTGCCTTTTTATAGTTTTCTTATTTTAAATCAAGTTACATGTATCTATTTTGCTAAAATGAATAAATAAAAGCAATTATTCTCAATATTGTATAATGTATCTCTTTCTGGAGGCAAAACCAAACAAATGGTTATTATGCAGCTGGCTAATGCAGAAGAAGTCAGCGGATGTTCTCCACTACTTTCTGCAGTTCTTACTAACCTTATAGGCTGCTGTACTATGTAAGGTAGGAACTAAAAGTTTGGTTCATTAAAATTCCCAAATGTGTCATTGATTCTGTAATGGTATACTTACACTTGTCACTAAAAGACTGAGTGAGTGAATTACTGAAAGAGTGGTGAGTGCGTGAGTGAGAATGTGATACCAGCTGCATAAAAGCATGAGCAACCACCACTCTTATTTGCTTCATCAAGAAATGTGTGACTCAGTTTTAACAGTTGCACCTAACAAAAAAACTAAATAAATAAATAAATAATTTAATTAAGGTTGGGAGGGTGGCCTAATGGTTAAGGTGTTTGCCTTACAAACACAAGGTGCAGGGTTCAAGTCTCACAAGGGATAATTGGCTAGGCTTAAAATGGCTCGCAAGGGCAGTTAGCTTAGTACTAATCTATGAACCTATGAACCTATAAATCCACTGGGGAAATGAAAGGCTGCAATTAAAACACTGCATTTCTAGGTTAATAAAGGCAGCACAATGAATAAATATGCGATCATACTGACAGAACATGAAGTGCACTGTGGAACAATAGGTTCATAGGTATATAGGTGTTTACTTGGCTAATGACCAGAAGAGCCTTTTTAAGCCAAATCTCTGCCGGGTTCTGATAACCTTGATAAGTGTAAGCATGGGCCTTGGAGATGAACCATTTACAGACTACCTGTTTGCATCAGAGACATAGGTGCCAAACCAGGGATGAATTTCCGGTTTCCCATCCAATTATCCAAGCTGCACTTGAATTGGATTAGGGAGGAGCTATGCTTCACATGGATGGGGACCCTGTTCCATAAAACAGGTAGTCTCTGGGATACATACCTATCTCTCCAGCAGATCACAGGCAAGATGTAAGTCTTTAGAATGGGTAATTCTCATAGTGCTTGTTTTGCGGATATGCAGGAGGTCCATCAGAGTGGGGTCTGACAATGCCCTGTATGCTAGGCATAGATCTCCCCTCAAAAGCCTGTAGGAGGCAGACTACAGAGATAGGGCCTTGAGGCGGTCTGCATGGGATATATTACTTATGCCCTGTATTCTTTTAGTGAGAAACCTGTGTGGATGTGCCAGTTGTTGGATATGCCTGGTTAGGTACATACCAAAGGGGGCATTGTACTCATTGTTAGGTCTGATGAATGTCGAATACAGTGGAACAATGAGTTCCTTGGTCTTAGATGCCATACCTTTGCTTATAAGTTGCATATAATAATTTCCTCACCACAGTAGACACGTGCTGATCAAAGGCTAGATTACTATCTATGTGTGTTCCTAAGTCCCTGATTACTGGGTCATTTCTAAGGGGTGTGTTGTCAATATGGTAGTTACCATGGGTGTATGACTTCCCAAAGGATACTATTATGCATTTCTTGGCATTTAGTTTTGGTCCATGACTCTGACACCAGTTGTTTGTCTGTGTCAGCCCATCCTGGAGAAGATTTGTGTCGGCGTGAGATTCAATGACAGCTCCTAATTTGCAATCATCTGCAAATTTAGTTAGCCAGAGACCACTGACATTGGCCTTGACTTTTGAGAAGTAAATGCCAAAAAGGAGCGGTCCAAGGACTGATCGCTGAGGGACTCCACTTGTGACTGGCCTCTTTGTAGAGGTGGACTCCCAATTTCTAACTTCCTGGGTTCTGTCTGTGATCCAAATGGCTATCCACCGGGTAACATATGGGTTTGTACCTAACCTCTTGAGTTTGTCAACAATGACTGAGTGGGGTATTGTGTCAAATGCCTTGGCCAGGTCAAGGTAGGCAGTGTGAATGATTTTGTCCTCATCTATTGCTTTGGTGACCTTCTCAAAGAAGTCCACCAGGTTGAGTAGGCATAATCTTCCCTTTATGAAACCAGACTGGGTTGGGTCCAGTGTCTGGAGGTTTACTATATCTCTGTTGATCATCTCCATGATAATTCTTTCCATGGCTTTACATATAAGACTAGTGAGACTTATAGCTCTGTAGTTTCCAGGGTCTGTAGATGGTCCACCTTTGTGCAGAGGGATGACTGTTGCCTTTCTCCATTCATGAGGCACGAAGCCTGTTGTAGGCTCCAGTAAAATAGTAATTCCAGTGGCCCTGACAGGTCATGCTTCATGCTATTTAGAAGGCATCCTGGGAGGTTGTCTGGGCCCATTGATGCAGTGTTCTTGGTCTTAGAGAAAGCATTAAGGACCTGTTCCCTAGTGATAGTAGGGGGGGGAGTTATATTTGATGATATTTCCTGAGGGAAGGGTGAGGGGGAGAGAGGAGTAAAGTTGGAGCTGAATTTATCAGCCAGGTGGTTTGCTATATCTTCTGGCTCAGTATAGGTGGCTCCATTTACAATGAGCTCTGCACACAACTGTGTTTTGCCTTTGAGGTTGCGGACATAGCTAAAGAATGCTTTGTGGTTGTCCTTGGCCTGGGAGGCCAAACCTACCTCAAATTTGGCTTTGGTAGACTTTATTTGTCATCTGAGTTGTTTGCTTAGTTTAATAAACCCTGATTGAATAACAAAATCACATGAAAATGGTTACTTCTGGAAGACATTATGGAGGGATTATGGAGGGAACAATGTATGATACACTACTATTCATGTGGACTGATGCAATTCATTTGGACTAATGCAAAGGCACTAGTACAGCATAGAAATTAATGACAGGATCACACTTTGTTGCTTTAATTATTGTCTACAGGTTATCATTTATGGACCTAGAAATCTGGACATGCAATCATTTTAATGGTTTAATGCATACTGAAGTCAAACACAGGCTACTTTTCCCCAGCTGTTTTGCTATTTGGAGTAATAAAGCAAGTATATTGCTTCTTGACTACCATTAAATTACTCAGAGTATCTCCTAAATTTTGAGTATAGAGCCGTAGTCTCTAAGGGAAATCCTAATCCTGGCAAATCAGTTTCATTTCCCTTTTTTTTTTTTTTTTTTTTACGTTGGGATATTCCTGACACAGCTATCAAACCTGTGGTATCTAGTAAACAGATATAAATAAATAAATAGTAAATAAATCAGCCCACTCCTATCATACTGGTTGCCTACCAGACACCTTAAGTGACCACTGTCCAACCTTTATGCTAAAACTCTATACCAAGCATGCCAAACCAACTACCTATTGCCTGTTACGAAACAAAACAAACTTTAATCCTAACCAATTAATTTCAACCCTAAAAACTTGTAACTGGGATCCACTCAAAACCCTCAAGATTAATGATGCTGTCCATTGTTTTAACACTGTTTTCTTAAACATCCTAAACTCTCTTGCTCCAGCAAGAACAGTAAGGATGAAAGCTAACCATGCACCCCGGCTTACCAAAGAAACTAGGGCCTCCATGAAACTTAGAGATAAAATATGGAGTGATTGGCATAAAACGGGCTCCCAAACTCTCAAAACAGCTTGCCAAGAACTCAGAAAAAGAATAAAAAAAGGAAATTAAAACAGACGTAATCTGCTATTACCACAACATGCAGAAAAAACATTTAAACAACCCACAGAAATACTGGTCAGCCATCAACAACATCTTATTACCTGGTAAAGTTAGAACTCCACCCCCTGCAACCACTAATACTACTGATAGCATAGCGGCACAATTCACAAGTATTTCACTGAATCAATACTAGCCCTATCCAAACCAAAACTGTCCTCAACCTACATTACCTCTCAAAATACAGCCAACAATACCAGACAATTCTTAATCTGTCAATGTGGATACAATTAAAAAACTACTTAGAAAACTGAAACCCACAACAATAACAGCTGTTACACTTCCAGCAGACTTTCTGAAAATAGCTGCAGAGACTATAGCTTACCCTGTAACAATTCTTATTAACCGATCAATAACCGAAAAAATGTTCCTGATATCTGGAAAATCTCCTGTGTAATCCCTCTCCTCAAAGGTGGCACCACAAGAGAACTATCAAAGTATCACCCCATTGCTATCCTTTCACCTCTCTCCATAATTCTAGAAAGATGTGTACACACACAAATTATGACCCACCTTAACACACACAATCTATTCACTGCAACACAGCATGGATTTTCACCCCTCTCATAATACCACTACTGCTCTCTTATCATTTACTGAAACTGTGAATTCACATAGAGACTATGATAAGTTTGTATCAGCACTCTTTCTTGATACAGTTTCACATAATACATTTCTCTATGCACTCTCTACTTTATACCTATCACAGTCTACTATTTCTTGGTTCAAAAGCTATCTGTCAAGAGTGACAACAGGCAGTTGTATGGTAATCTGACATTTCTCCATTACTCCCAGTAACACTAGGTGTGCCCCAAGGATCTATCCTTAGACCACTACTTTTCTCTGTCTTCACTAATAACCTCCACACCTCTATACCCCAAGCGGCAGTCATATAATATGCAGATGACTCCACGCTAATATGTAATGCCTCTACCATTCAAGAATTACACACACTCACATAAGAATCCTTCCTATCAGTTGAATCCTGGTTATTAGAACACCAACTAATACTAAACCCCCAAAAAACAAAATTACTACTATTTAACCCTTTTAAATATAAACCTTCTTCTTTTCCCTTTAGTATAGCATCCAAAATACTACCATTATATCAACTGTCAATCACACTAAACTTCTAGGGATAGAGATTGACTGCAACTTGACATTTTGATATCCACATTGCCCACACCATAAAAAAGTCCACAATAAACTTGGAGACCTATATAGGAACAAATCCTTTATGACAAAAACAACCAGAGAGACAATAGTTAAGACACACTTACTCTCCACACTCAGATATGCCTCCCCTAGTCTCACCAACCTGAGAAGAACAGATATTATCAAATTAGAAACATGTTACAACAAAACCGCTAGGTTTGCCACCAATGCACCATATAGGTCACATCATTGCATAGCCCTAAAACAATTGCAATGGCTTGAGTTGCCCCAACTTCTACTGTATAACCAACTAGCCCTATCCCACAAACTTCTACACAATCCAGAAAAAAACTCCAGCCTTAAATAACCTACTCAAGTCTATGCTCCAACAGCAAACAACTATTAGAAGTCTCAATGGCCTCTAACTCATCTGGTGAATCTCTGTACTCCTCCTGTATAGCCAGAGTATGGAACTCCTTACCTAACTGCCTAACTAGCAAAACCTCCATAACTGAGTTTAAAACTGCCCCAAAAGGCCACCTCACTAAAATGGTTGTGCCCCTGCTCAACACCAGGGGAACAAGTGACATGGGGAACAAATCCCATAGCTATATCTCCAATCTGCTACAGCAGTATTATCCAAAACTGATTGTTATACAGCATTCATTTACAATTGTTGACTGGCCTCACAATTTTATCTAATATAAGAACTCTACAAATCTATACATCTTGTCATAAATTAATAGTTTCATGCTTGTTCATTCTTCATTATGTAAATATTTTTCATGCATGTTCATTGTTCATTATGTTTAAAAATTGTAACTATTATTTATGTTTTTCTCTGTTATGTTTGTACCAATACTGTTCTGAAATGTGGAGCTTTTCTCCCCGGGCATCCGCTGAAAAAGGACTGCCAGTCCAGACGGACATTCCCAGTTACCAAATGCAAAATAAAATAAATAAATAAAACATCTAGTGTACTATGTATCTATTTCACATTTTCCTGATACTACTTGTCATTTTTGCATCAGTTTCACATCACCATTCTGGTTTAGTTCTACTTTTTATTCCTTCATTTTGTTTTAATTTTCTCCAATACCCCCCTTGAATGTGTACATTAATGTCTTTTGTCCTTAATATAGTATTTCCAAAAAAAAAAAAAATCTGACACTGACTACCTGTGCCCATATGGTGTATTTTAAGTGTCTGCTCTCTTCCTTGTCTCTGAATCTTGCCTATACCTCTATTTCTTGCTTACAGTCCAACCCTCATAAACTCCAGTTCTTACTGCCAGTTATCCTTTAATTCTGTATTAATGTCTCTGTGTACTCTCTCAGTAGTGACAACTTCTTTCCCCTTTAGTTATGTATTTGCCACTAGTGTGTATTTGTAGCTCATATTAAATTATTTTTTTCTATATTTTTCATGTATGTGCCACATGGATGGTCCAGCACTTTCTGATTATTCATGATACAGTGTGTTGGCATCTTTTTATTACAGTCTTCCTCAGATCATGTAGAAAAATGAGGTACTAACAGTTCCTTATCCACTGTCATTAAAACTTGGAAATAAATATTATTTAAATAATATCAAGGTGCTTATACCAGGCCCTTCAATTGTTCTCAAAAGTAATAAGAAATTATGTTTTGAGCCATTGCCAATGTATGTCATGCAGTGTATGTGTTTAGTTTATATTTAAAAAAAAATCATTCAGTATTTCTATGGCAAGGATGATTCATAACTGCTAACTGTAGATGCATTATTATGACATTTGAGAAGAAATTATGTCATAATGAATATGTATGCAAGTAAGTAGTCACTGTATTAAAATACTGTCAGACCATAATAGTATGACCATACATACCCTAGCATTTATACATTTATAGATCTATATATATATATATATATATATATATATATATATATATATATGTGTGTGTGTGTGTGTGTGTGTGTGTGTGTGTGTGTGTTTGTGTGTTATGAGTCTGTATATATCTGTATGTGTGTGTGTGTGTGTGTGTGTGTGTGTGTGTGTGTGTGTGTGTATATATATATATATATATATATGTATATATATATATATATATATGTATATATATATATATATATATATATATATATATATGTATATATATATATCTATATCTATATACACACACATATATATATATATATATATATATATATATATATATATATAGATATATATATATAGATATAGATATATACACACCCACACACATATATGTATATATATATATATATATATATATATATATATATATATATATATATATATATATATATATATATAGGTTCATAGGTTGATACTAGGCTATATGCCTATATGCCCTAGGGCATTTATCAACCTAGCAAGAGTGTATTTGGTTTACGCCACCCCTTAAAAAATGGGTTTTACTGTTCCCTTTTTTGGCTACTTTATTGAGCCTCTAGCAGTGACACAGAAGTGATCCCCGGAGTGAACTTACACTCTCCCATCCACTCGTCAAGATTTCTCTTGAAGAGAGTCAGCGAGGGGCTCTGCCTGATATGGACTGGGATTCTATTTCAGAGTACTGGGAGCCTTTGGGTCAAGAATCTGTCTCTACAGCATGTCCTATTAATTTCTGTGTTGAGATTCAAATCCCTTGAGTGCGTAGCTCTAGTGGATTTGGATTTTTTGAGGTGGAGCATGTCCATTAATTCTGGGTTGGACATGGCTTTATACGTCAGGCACAGATTGCCTCTAAGTAGGTGGTATGGCACTGAGTAGAGCTGGAGTTTCTTTAACCTGGCAGCATAGGTCAGTCATCTGTTTGAGACCCTTGATCCTCTTGGTGAGGTACTTTTGTGGTCTCTCCAGTTGCTGCAGGTGACGGGTAAGGTACATCCCAAACGGGGCATTGTATTCAATTATGGGCCTGATGAGGGATGAGTAAAGGGGCACAATGACCTCCTTGGATCTAGATGTGAACCCTTTCATGATGAGGTGGGCTATATAGAAGGTCTTTCTAACCACTTTGGCAACGTGGTTGTCAAAGGAGAGATTACTATCAACTTGGGTTCCCAGGTCCCTAATTGCTTCCTCTGTACTTAATGGATTACTGCCTATATGGTAGTTTGTGGGCACTTTGTTTTTTCCAAAGGGTATGACTATACACTTCTTGGTATATAGTTTCAGGCCATGGCTTTGGCACCAGTTGTCCGTCTCTGTGAGACCCTTTTGGAGGATGCCTATGTCAGCTGGAGAGTCGATTATGGCACCCAGTTTGCAGTTGTCTGCAAACTTGGTCAGCCATAATCCTCCCGTGTTGGCCTATACCACTGAAAAATATATACCAAACCAGAGCGGTCCCAGAACTGAGGCTTGTGGGACGCCACTTGTAACAGGTTTAGAGTCTGGCACAGCTCTCGCAATTCTGACCATGTGGGTTCTGTCCTTGAGCCAGTTTGCAACCCATCTTATGACATAGGGGTTGATATTTAGGCTGGAGAGCTTATCTATGATGCCAGAGTGGGGTATGGTGTCAAAGGCTTTTGCGAGTTCCAGGTAGGCAGTGTGGACTACCTTCCCTTCATCTATGGCCTTGGTGACTGTTTCAAATAAGTCCACCAGATTCAAGAGGCAGGATCTGCCTTTAACAAGCCAAATTGTGTAGGATCTAGCATCTGTAGTTCCTCAATGTCTTTGTTTATGAGTCCCATGATGATCTGCTCCATGGCCTTGCAGACTAGGCTAGTCAGGCTTTTGGGGCGATAGTTCCCAGGGTCCGTTGAGGCTCAGCCTTTGTGGAGTGGGACCACTGTTGCTGTATGCCATTCCTTGGATACATAACCTGTAGAAAGGCTGAGACTGAACAGTAGCCTAATATGAGGTTTTAGCTCCTCTTGGAGCTCCTGTTGGACGCAGCCCGGGACACCGTCCGGTCCCATTGATGCTGTGTTTTTTGCTTTGGAGAGGGTAGCTCCTACCAGAGCATCTGTGATGACAGGGAGATGACTCTCTGTGGGGATAGACAATTGCTCCTTTGGGGGGGAAGGGCGGGAGTTTGCACTGAACCTGTCCGCCAGGATGTTGGCAATGTCTGTGGGTTCAGTGTATTTTTTGTCATTTTGGACTAACTCCGAGCATATCTGGGAGTTGCCACCCAGGTTTCTAACATAACTAAAGAAAGCCTTGTGGTTATCTTTAGTGTCTTGTGCAATTTTTCTCTCAAATCTGGCCTTGGAAGATTTTATGAGGGCCTGTAGTTTTTTGCTAGTACTGATCAGTGATGCCTTCTTATTGAGGGATTTTGCCCTATCCTGCAGTAGCTTTCTCCTTTTTGTATAGTTTATTTATGGCCGTGGTCCACCAGACAGGACGTCTGCCTTTGGAGGATCGGGTCTTGGTTTTATTTGGGATTGCATGATCCATGCATTCCTGAAGA
>NC_056732.1:227031982-227131982 GCF_019279795.1 Protopterus annectens | reverse complement strand
CCTTGAACTAATCTAGGTCCAATTGATTGTAAGTAAGGCCCCTCTCCAAGTTATTGCCAGATATAAGACCTCCTCCATAAACCAGGATACCCACACTGCATACTTGGGTCTACTTGAAATGCTCAGAATGCAACCAAACTCCCAGATTTTAGGTGACTTTAACTACACATTCATAGATTAGGTAAGCTGTGCATGTACTAACACACTTGCCCAAAGGTTCTTGGACTTCATCAACTCCAATGCCCTGGACCAGTTGATTGACACCCCCACAAGGGGCCCAAACATTCTGGATCTGGCACTCACTAACATGAGTGCTCATTGCACCACCCCATGTGTTCGGCCCTCCCAAGTGAGGTCTGATCATAAATCAGTCTCATTAGAAGTAACAGTAACATCTGCCCCCCCATTAGCCACAAGTAGACTAAAAGACTTCTGCAAAGCCAATTATAATCTAATACATGATGCTACTAATTGCATCATAGCCCCTGTCCTCACTGATGGCATGGACACCTATACTGGGATTTACATAAATGCCTTGTATAAGCATCTATACACATGTATTGACTCAGCTGTACCTGATAGGATCAAAACAATATCCTCAAGAAAGAACAAGCCTGCTTGGTGCACATTTGCCATTAAGAGGTTATACAATAACAGAAAGAAATTGCTGTCTAGGAACAGGAAGGAAAGGTCTCTGAATTGGAAGCATTTCCTCCTTGGCTTAATTAAGCAAATAAGACACTTTGTAAGGCATTCTAAAGCAAACTATGAATCCAGATTAGCCTCCTTCACTAAGGATAACAATAAGACCTTCTTTAGCTACATCAGAAACCTTAAAGTAAAAACCCAGATCTGCACAGAAATGGTTGTTAATGGTACCACATATATTAAAACTGAAGAAATATCCAACCTGCTAGCTGACAGGTACAGTGAAAACTTCTCTTCCATGTCTCTGCCACATATCCCCCAAAGTATCCCTACCACCTGCCCCCTACCTAGTATCTCCAAGCAGCAGGGCATAAACAGTCTCTTCAAATCCAAAAACACAGCCTCTCTGGAACCTGATAATATCCCAGGCTGCATTCTAAATGGATTAAAACAGAAACTAGCTGCACCACTGGGTACCTGCTGAATAGAAAACAGCAACCATCTCCCCATTACATAAATGAGGCGCCTCCACAGACCTTGGGAACTATAGCACCATAAGCCTGACTGACCCAATTTATGGAAAGAATAATCATGGACCTTTGAGACAGTCATCAAGGCCCTGGATGGAGGCAAATCTGTGAATACAGCCTACCTTTACTTGGCCAAGGTGTTTGACATGATTCCTCACTCAGTCTTCATTGATAAACTCACCCAGCTGGAGATAAACCCATATATTGTCAGGTGGATTGCAAACTGACTCACCAATAGAATGCACACAGCCAAAGTAGGTGACTCTACCTCCACATGTATCTGTGCTGGGGCCCCTATTATTTGGAATCTACTTCTTGGATGTACAGGGTAAAAGAAAAGGCCTTGGCTGACAAAGTTTGCTGATAATTTCAAACTGGGTGGAGTCATCGAGTCCCAAAAATGATTTCAACATCCCACAAGAGGGACTTACACAGACAAATGACTGGTGCCAAAGTCATGGGCTAAAACTCATTGCAAAAAAATACATTATCATCCCCTTTGGCAAGAGTGACATCCCTGCAGATTACCACATTAGTAACAACACCCTAAGCATGTAATCATTGAAGAAAGATTTGGGCACACAGGTTGATAGCAGCCTATCCATTGATCACCAGGTCTCCACAGTGGTAAGAAAGGCTTTCTACAATGCCACCTGATAAGTAAAGGCATTTTATCCAGAACAAACAAGGTTATAACCTCCCTGCACTCCTCACTCATCAGGCCAGTAATAGAGTACAATGTTACCTTTGGTATGTACCTTACCAGGCACCTGCAGCAACTGGAAAGACCTCAAAGGTTTTTTACAAAGAACATTCAGGGTCTTCAGCATACATTGACAGACTGGAATCACTATCACTATACTCTGTGTCTTACAGATTACTCAGGGGTGACCTCTGCCTCACCTTGCATATAAAGGAATCTCAGATCCTGCTCTAATGGAAAAGCTGCACATTTATAAATCAAATGGTATAAGATGCACTCACTCTAGGGGATTCAACCTAGTATGTGACATCAGCAGGACTTGCTGGAGAGACAGATATGTCTCACAGAGATTACCTCTCCTCTGGAACAAACTTCCAATTCAGGTGAAACAGAGCCCCTTGCTGACCCTATTTAAGCATAATTTAGATGACTGGATGGGAAACTGCAAATTCACTGTGGGAGTTTCCCCTGTGTCCTTCTTGGTCAGGGGTGGTAGCTATTGACTTAGTTCTGCTTAATACCTTGATATTCTTGGGAACAGGAGTTTTACTTGGCTAGGCTTGTAAGGGCCCTAGTGCTATTAGCTTAGTAACCTCATATGATCCTGTGATCAAAATATAAAAAATATATATATATGTAGTAATGGAAAAAAATATAAAACAATTTAACAGATAGCCAGTTCTCTAAGCACAATAATGCCCTACAGGGTGTGTGTTATTGTAGCAGTAATGCCCTTCCAGGGGTGTAGATGCCCACCGCTTGTGGCAGCATGCCTCAAAACACCCCTGGGTGTGTGTTATTTCCACAATAACACACACCCATTTGGGCATTATTGCTTACTTAAATTCCATCTTTTAAATTAGTTTATACTCATCGTTGACAAATTACAAAATGTTGAGCCACCAGAATGTATACATCTGTATTTGTATTTATTTATTTATTTTTTATTTTACATTTGTTGACCGGGCTAGTCTAACTGGATATATTTCCATTTTCAGTAGAGGCCCGGGGAGAAAAGCTCCAGTAGTAGACAAATTAATTATAAAATTTGAAATAAAAATACACGTGATGCAAATCATGGTTGATACATAGTAAATGAAAGTAGTTAAGTAAAGATACTAGAAGAAGTAAATAAAAAAATGGAGATAAAAGATGACGTACATTAATATAAAAGTTACAAATATTATGTGCTAAATTAATTACACAAAAAAAGTGAGAAAAGGGTCTAAACAAATAATGAAAATAAGAGTGTTTTGTGATCAACAACAGTATAAAGTCCAGCAGTCTGTTCCATTGTGTTCACCAGTTCATTTCTGCTTCAAAAAGTATGCAAAGTCTTTGCAATATATAGAAAGAGGCGCAAAATAAAAATTAGCAAAACCAGATGGTTAGTCAGGGTTATAAGTTAGTAAAAGCAGGGTTATAAGGTAGAAAAAGCAGAAGGTTAGTCAGGGTTACTGCAGGGGCATAACCAGTGTGTTTTAACGTGTTTTTTGAGGTTTTGTTTAAAGAGAGGCAAGAAAGTAAGTGATGTAAGATCGTTGGGGAGTAGGTTCCAGTTTTTTCCTACTACATTAGAAAACAGGGACTCACCAGCTGTGTTGTTAGTCTTGGTTATGTTAGCTAGAAGTTTACTAGAAGAGCGTAGGGAGTTTAGATTTTTATAGGGGATTATGAGATTGGATAGTACAGGAGTGCTATTAGGTTGATAAAATATCTTATGGGCAATGGTTAGTTGGGAGATATTCAGATGGTTTTCAAGTTCAATCCAGCCTAGCTGCATTAGATTTAAACAGTGGTGAGTTCTAAAGGGATTGCCAGTGGCAAATATGGCGATGCTGTTGTAGGCATGTGCTAGTTTGACAAGATTATTTTTTTTGAGGTTAGTGTATATGGGACAGGCATATAGCAGTGTTGAAATTAAATGGGAGTGTGCAATTTTGGTTCTGGCTATTGGAGTTAGGAAACTTTTGATTCGATATAAGGAGCCTATTTTTCTGTTGACAGTTTTTATGGTAGTATTTATGTGGATATCAAACGTAAGATTATTGTCAATAGTCATTCCTAACAATTTGGTGGTAGAGTCGGGGTATGTGGTAGTGTGATTATTGGAGATGATAGAGAAATCTATAGGGGGGGACTTGCTAGTGGGTGTAAAGAGAAGGAGCTTGGTTTTTTTAGCATTAAGAAGGAGGCAACGTTTTGTAAACCATGTTTCAACAGTATTGAAAACATTTTGAGTCAGAGACTGTAGCTCAGATGTGGGACTAGCTGAGCATATTAATGTTGAATCATCTGCATATTGAATGCAGGTGGCTTGTGGGATTGCTACATGGAGGTCGTTGATAAAAAGGGAAAAAAGAAGTGGGCCTAGAATGGACCCTTGAGGGACTCCAAGGGAGACTGGTAGAAGGGATGATATATTATTTTCCCAGAGAACTGCTTGTTGTCTATTGGTTAGGTAGGACATGAACCATTTAATAGCCAGAGAGTCAACTGAATAGGATTCAAGAATGTTGATAAGAAGGGTATGGTTTACCATGTCAAAAGCTTTTGAGCGGTCAATAAAGAGTGCAGATGAGGGGTTATTGTTGTTTCGATTTCTATTTATGGCATCTGTAAAGGATAACAAGGCAGTAGTGGTGCTATGTGCTGGCCTAAAACCATGCTGGCACTTAGCTATTGTGTTATTTTGAGTTAAATGGTTTAAAAGTTGCTGGTAAACACATTTTTCCATGATTTTTGCTATTGGTCGGTAGTTAGAATAATCATTTGAGTTACCACCTTTGTGAAGAGGGATAATGTGGGAGATTTTCCAGATGTCTGGAACTTTTCCCTCTTTAATGGTTCTATTTATGAGGATGGATATGGGATAGGAAATTACTTTGGCTGCTTTTTGGAGGTATTCAGAAGGTAGCTGGTCGGCAGAAGGAGTACATGGCTTAAGTTTTTGAATGAGTTTGTAGATGAGGGTGGTAGAGATTGGTTGCATATAAAATGCTGGTAGAGTGCTAGGTGAGGTGGTGGGTAGGCTTGAGTTGTCTGGAGTAAGTTGACTAGCTAGTCCTTGTATGGTATCTGTGAAGAAGGAGTTGAAGGCATTGGCAGTTTGAAGAGGGGTATCAGGGTCTGTCTGAAGAGGGGTAGGAGTAGGAGAGTGCCCTGGGGAAAGGAGTTTATTGATACTAGACCAGAACCTCTGGGGGTTATTTTGGTGATTTTGCTGTAGTTTGTAGTAGTAGTTCTTTTTATCCAAAAGTATTCCCATTTTTGTACTATTTCTTAGTTGCTTAAAAATTTGTTGATCAGAAATATTTTTGTTAGCTCTCCACTTAGCCCAGGATTTATTCTTAAGTAAGATTTTTTGTCTGGTTTCTTTGGAAAGCCAGGGGGCTGATTTGGCCTTAATTCTGATGGACCTTTTGGGTGCATGCCTGTCAAGGATAGTTAGGAATTTAGTGTTTAGATAATTGACAGCCTCTTCAAGAGGTAGGGTTTTTAGAGGGTTCCAGTCACAGGCACTTAGGTCATTTTGGAATGATACTGGGTTGAAGTGTTTATTGGTGCGTATGGTTCTGTATATGGGTGGAACTGTGATATCATTCTTATGCCTAAGGATGTAAGTTAAGGTATGATCACTGACATCATCAGGTAGAGTTCCTACATTGTAAGTTTGTTTTTGTCTGTTTATAAGTATCCAGTCTAGGGTGCTCTCTTTTTTGTTTGGTTTATTAATTCTGGTTGTAAAGGTGATAGTTTGACTGAAACCATGAAGGTTGATATGGGAGGTAGGATTATCAGCATTGATAGTTTTCCAATCAGTATTAAAATCACCAAGTATAATAGTTTCTTGGGGGTAAGTTAAGGACACCCAGCTTAGTATATACTCTATAGTACTGATATTATTACCTGGTGGAAGGTAGATGCAGATGATGTATAAAGATTTGTTTTCGTTGCTTTGAAGTCTGGTGATAAGTACCTCTGCGTTACTATCTTGAGGTGGGTAGAATGGTAAAGTGGAGATCTGGAGTTTGTCTCTGAAAAAGACTGCTACTCCCCCACCCTTTCTTTTTATACGGTCTTGTCTCAGTACATTATACCCTTGGGGAATGATTTCATTGTCTTTGTATTCATTATGTATTTGCAATCAGAGGAATACTACAATTCTGTTTGTGAATATAAACATATCCCTACTTACTTGAAAAGGAGCATGAACGAAGGTGTCTAAGAGCCAACATGAACCCTAGAGTAGGACACTTGATAATACAAGTAATAAAGCTGAAATGAATGCACATTTTAAGTTGGTGAACCTTCAGTAACACTGAGAAGTAATATTTAACAGTATGTATACATTCAGAAGAATATAAATTATATGACAAAAAAATTTACCCACAGATGTAGTGGTACAATTAAAAAACTATTTGTGGCGTAGAATAGTTCTCTTGGTTTACACATGCCCTCCGATAAGTTTCCTATATATCACTCGTATTATAGCTTCCATTTTGCAATAGAATGCTTAAGTTATATGCTGTTTCTAAATCTTATTCCCAATACTTTCAGGACATGTGAGCATGAAGGAATTCACTACATCAAAGGAAATACACTGGTGCTGGGACATGTCACTTAATGCCAAATTGGAAAACTATCGGTACTAAATTGCTTTTGTAAAGATAAATTCTGTTAGGAGATGATTGACCTACTAAGTTTAAATCTGCATAATGGTTGATGCCAGGATGTAAATGATAACTAAATTCTAGCCCACATCTATTGTCGCAAAGCTGGACATAAAATAGTTAAAATAATGCATAGATTCTTAGGTAAATACAAGACAACTAGCTCACAGACCATCTGTGTCTACCTAATAATTCATATTCAAAAATCTTTTCCTGCTTCTGGAATGGCAACTCAGGGGAGACCTGAGGGAAATTTGTGGGCACCCATTCATTTAGTTTAAAAGTGACAAGAGTACTCCTCTGTTTGATATGCAGTGGGAGCTTATTCTGGAGATGCGAAATGCATTGGTAAATGAATGTATCGCACCAACGTGTCTTATTAATTTGCAGATGGAGATTTATGTCTTTTATGTGGGTATTTAAGGAACTGTTTGTTTTTCAAAGGTGTAGGAAATCTTGAAAGGTTGGATTTTATGTGACACAAGGGCTAATTAAAAGTCACTACAGAGATGTAATAAACAAAATACAATAGAGAGCTGCCAGTGTATAAGGACAGATATGGTTCTTGTGATCCATCATGTTTTTTTGTCAGGAATCTTTGAGGTCTTCTAAGTTGAGTGATATCTTAATGCATTTAATTTTGAAATGAGCAGTAAGAGGTCTGATAAGAAGTAAGGACAGGAAAAGTATAGCTTCTTTGGAGTGAAAGGAGTTGCCCCTTGAAATTAGTTGGGAAAGAAAAAAAAATTCCTAGCTACTGGTTAGAGATGATGTGCAAAAGAAAAGAATTTACTTACAAAGATGTCTAGATCTTCGATGATACTGTACGCTTGAGGAGGTGCATGTCATCTGTGTTGTAGAATGTGGAGCTGGTTTGTTAACCAGATTTAAATATACATTTTCTTTTCTTTTAATTTGAGATTATTGCCCTTGCACCAGTTATAGGCATGGTCTAACACTTGCTGAAGCAATTTTGTGTCAGCAGATGTACAACTTACAATACTCAGTTTATAGTTTTACACAGATTTAGATAACCATAGGTCTTTGTTATTTGTTTAGTTGTCAAATAAGTAAATACTGAATATGAGGGGTCCCAGCTACTCAGCTGCACAGGACGTCACTGTAACATATTTCCTTTCAGAAGTGGTACCTGGAGCTTTAACTACATGGGTTCTGCTAGGCAGCCATTTAGGTATTTAATGCACGACAGATATATTTATGTTCAAGGAATAGTATCAAAGCCCTTGTCCAGGCAAAGATAAGCAAACTGAACTGCACAACCACTACCAGTAAGCTTTTCAAAGACATTAACAAAGATGAAGTGGCAGGACCTGCCTTTGATGAATCCAAATTAGCAATGATCCAGGACTAAGAGATTTTCAGTGTCTAAACTAATGAGGTCTGACATTATGTGTACTTTAACTTTACATATAAGACTAGTTTGGCTAATGGGCTCATAGTTACCAGGGTCAGAGATTTAGATATTTCCAGGATTCAGAAATGTAACTTTTAGAAAGACTTAGGTTGAAGAGATTATGGAAGTGTTCATATCTGTTCATATCTGCACTAATAATCAGACATCCTGGTATGTTTTGTGGTCTTATGGGTGTGGTAATCTTAGCTTTTGAGAGGGCTGAGAGGACTTATTCCATAATCATTATAGGGGATGTCTGCAAATGATGATTCTATGGGACATTTACTGCTATAAGAAGAGTAAAAATGGCACTGAATTTGTTGGCTTGGATATTAACTATTTCCTGTTGGTCTGAGATGGTAGTGTCATTATGGACAAGGTCAGAACATTGCTAGACATTAATTCTTAACTCCCTGAAGTAGTTAAGGAAGGAATCATAGTTAGTCATAGTTTGTTTGCTCTTTTAATATTTTCATATTCAGCCTTAGTCATCTTGACAGCATCCTTTATTTTTTTCACTTTATTTAACTCAACTCTTTAGGTGGGTAGAATGTGACTTATACACATTATGTCATTTTTCCTCATATTATATAGTTTATTTGTATGGGTATTCAGTCAGCATGTTTGTTTTTGAATTTCTAAGTATGGGTAGCTGTCTTTACATTGGGGTTGGCTGTGGGACGACTGACATTAAGTTATGGAGTAGTTGTATAAGATTAGAGGTTTTATATATAATCCCTTAACACAGCTGTATTAACAAGAGAAGTGCAACCAGTTTTTAATGGAAATGAACATTGGCTTATGGTCTGATTTGACAAGGGATGATGATGTAAAAGGTGGAGTATAGGAAAAAGCCATGTTAGTGAGTGCAGCATCGAGGGTTTTTGGTCCCCTAGCCTGAAAAAAAATGTATTATTTCCAAAGAGTACAGATTTATTAAGTCAGAGAAGCACTGGTAAGGCTTAAACATTGTGGCATATTAGCCAGTTTATTCATGGTTTGTTGAAATCACCAAGTACAGAAGTGTTTATATTTAAGGGAATTTCATGTCAGGTATTAAGGTATCTATCATGGTTGGTTGATGATATAAGAAGTGATTTTTAACTTGTTTTGAAATGGTAGTTTATGTTGTTAAGAGTAACGCTGTTTGGTGAGTTCACGTTGTTGGTAACAAAGAATGTATAGCCAGATCATTTAACTCTAATAAATACTAACACCTCCTTTAGATTCTAATAGGCCTGAGGGCAGCATAGGTTATTAATTCAGGATTACAAGGAGTGCTGACTTTACACTGAGATCATATGTCTGTGACCACATGTATACAGATGCATTCATATTGAATAAGTCCCTCAAGTTTGGGTATTTTATTGTTCACACTCCTTGCATTGAGCGGGGCTTCTTTAATGTGTTCTGAGCTGGAATTTACTAAGCTGGAATGCCCAACAGACAGACTCTGCCCTGAAGAGGTTCTATGGTGGCAGCAAAAACTTTGATCAGGAGGTGAAAGCCCTGATAAGAGAGGTTCAGACCATCTCTGGCAAAACTGAATCGACTAGAATGATACCATTTACATACTATATTGAATACTGAGTACTGGCAAAGCATACATGGTAATTACAATAAAATAACCTTGAAACTCCTATAAAGCTAATTATCTTTTTTTTAATCTCAGCATCATTCTGAGTGATGACAGGATGGCAGTCAAGACCATTGTTTTACTGCCTTGGACATATACATGTGTACAGTCACCATATCCTCCTCCATGTCCCTCTGGATAGAGTTCCTTAGGATATTCACTCCTACATGTGCTGCTATGATGCTGTAGTCATATTTCTCATGATGGAAGCATTTAAGAACCCTCATTTCATTATGGTTCCTGGCTCTATAAATACAACTATGTGTCACTCTGATGTTATCTAGTCTGTTATGAGTGCTGTCAGTGTGTCTGACAAAAGAGTCACCCATTAGTAAAACTTCACTGGGGTGGGTGACAGACCTTATGGACCTTAATGGCTTGTGAATAGCACCCTTGTGACTCCTGAATGTATTTCCACTGACTCTAGATGTACAGGATGAAGCTTGGGTTGCTATACTGTGGTGCAGTGTAAGCTTTTTAGTCCTTTGTCTAGGAGGCCTTTTTAGTGTTTTCTTGACTCAGCATAAGTTGGGTAAGTGTGGCTGCACTGTGGTCTGTGTAGGTTCATGTAATGCTTATTAAGAAGAGTTCATTATGCGATGGTAGTGTCCAAGTCCAATAAATACTTATACTTGTCACAGACTGAATCATTCTGCAGCAACACTTTTTATTTTTTGCTAAACATAAGGCAGTTGCCACATTCCTTTTAAATGCCAACATCTAAAAGGCTGGCTACAGAAGGAGTAAGAGATGACTGAGATTCTTTACAGGACATTAGGATCAGAGGTGACTGAGATTCCTTATTGGGCAATAGGACCAAACAAGTATAAAGAAATATGATATTTTAAATTCTTATATTTTAGTGCTATTTGCTTAGATTGATATAATCACAAAGGGTATAATAGGTTAACTAAGATAATGGTTAGACTATGTGTATAGTTAAGGTTCTGGGTACAAACATTCTAAAGTTAGTAGTGCTGAACCACAGCAAGGAGCAACAGGGATGAACAGTGCTGAACCACAGCAAGGAATGGCAGGGATGAGCAATGCTGAATCAAAGCAAGGAGAAGCAAGGATGAGCAATGCTGAACTAAAGCAAGGAGAGCAACAGGGATGAGCAATGCTGAAACAAAGCAAGGAACAGCAGGGATGAACAATGCTGAACCAAAGCACAGAACAGCAGGGATGAGCAACGCTGAATCAAAGCAAGGAGCAGCAGGGATGAGCAGTGCTGAACCAAAGCAAGGAGCAGCAGGGATGAGCAGTGCTGAACCAAAGCAAGGAACAGCAGGGATGAGCAATGCTGAAACAAAGCAAGGAACAGCAGGGATGAACAATGCTGAACCAAAGCACAGAACAGCAGGGATGAGCAATGCTGAATCAAAGCAAGGAGCAGCAGGGATGAGCAGTGCTGAACCAAAGCAAGGAGCAGCAGGGATGAGCAGTGCTGAACCACAGCAAGGAGCAACAGGGATGAGCAATGCTGAACCAATGCAAGGAACAGCAGGGATGAGCAATGCTGAATCAAAGGAAGGAGCAGCAGGGATGAGCAGTGCTGAACCAACGCAAGGAGCAGCAGGGATGAGCAGTGCTGAAACAACGCAAGGAACAGCAGGGATGATCAGTGCTGAACCAAAGAAAGGAACAGCAGGGATGAGCAATGCTGAACCAAAGCACAGAACAGCAGGGATGAGCAACGCTGAAGCAAAGCAAGGGGCAGCAGGGATGAGCAGTGCTGAACCAAGGCAAGGAGCAGCAGGGATGAGCAGTGCTGAACCACAGCAAGGAGCAACAGGGATGAAGAGTGCTGGACCGCAGCAGGGATGAGCAGTGCTGAACCACAGCAAGGAGCAATAGCATAGTTAATAAAGGCAGCACAGCAAGAAGTAATGAACAGTATTAGTATAAGTTAGAACTTGACTTAGTGGGACAATAGGACTGATCACTGGTGCAAGTAGTAAATCAGTTTGATTTGTATCCTAGCTGTCTGTGACTCAGTCAGTAACTGCATAGAAGATGTCAACAGATGTTTTCTGCTGCATATGATTAGCTACCAGTTTTAATATGTAGCAATGAGTGTAATGCCTGCCACAACAAGATTAACAATTCAACAGTAAAATACTATTTTAGTTTGGTTTCTTAACTAATATTAATGGGAAAATAATGCACCAATAACACTGCTGTTGTAGTTAGATTTTTATGTCAACTAGTTAGAATGAGCAAAACTGAAGTAGTTATATGAAAATGGATCACAGGATCATAGGATCATAGGAGGTTACTAGGTTATTGACCCTGAGGCCCTTATAAGCCTAACCAGGAGTTTAGCCCATGTTTCAGCACCTGATGCCCCTGTCCAGCAGGGACACAGGTGGAATCCCAGGGGTATATTTTCTGTTTCCCATCCTGTTACCAGGTTGTGCTTAAAAAGGGGTAAAGAGATACTCTTCTTGATGGGGAGAGGGAGTCCATTCAATAGATGAGAGAGCCTCTGGGACACAAATCTGTCTCACCAACAAGTCTTGTTGATGTCACAGACCAGGTTGAGGCTGCTCATGCGGGTTAATCGAGTGGAGCTTGACTTGCAGATATGCAGCAGTCCCATCAAGGTGGGGTCCGTGATAGCCTTGCATGCCAGAAAGAGGTCACCTCTGAGGAGTCTGTATGAAACTGAGTAGCCTGTCTGTGTAGGGTAGATGTTTGAGGCTCTGGATTCTCCTGGTGAGGAACCTCTGTGGTCTCTCCAGCTGCCGCATGTGCTTTGCGAGGTACATGCCAAAAGGGGAGTTGTACTCAATAATGGGCCTTATAAGGGAAGAATACAGGGATGTTATGACCTCCCTGTCTCTGATGAGATACCCTTACTTATGAGGTAGGCCATGTAGAAAGCATTCTGTACAACGGAAGCAACATGGTGGTCAAAAGTCAGGCTGCTATCAACCTGCATGCCCAAATCCCTCATGACTGATTGTGCACTTAGGACATTGTTATTAATGTGAGAATTTATGGGGACATCACTCTCCCCAAATGGGATGATGATGCATTTTTTTGGTATTCAGCTTGAGGCCATGTTTCTGGCACCAGTCATTTGTCTAAGTGAGACTCTCTTGGAGGATGTCCACATCTCTAGGGGAATTGGATAATAGATAGATAATAAGATACTAACTTATGTGGGCAGATATGTACCACTATTGTCGCCTTTGCTAAAAGGAAAAAGTTTACCAGACACCAATCCTACAGACAGGGAGCTGAATTTACCTATGCAGAATGTTTGGCTAGTATATCACTGGCAAAACCATGTGGCACTTAGTGCAACTGGTCAGATGTCATTTCTTGTAAGGGCTAGACTGAAGTCTTATTTCTCACATTCAGTAAAATGATGAAGTGCAACAGGTAGCAATTCAGCAGTATAGAGTGACAAGTCAAGCAAATTTTCTCCTTTAATACACTTTCAAAAGTCTAGCCCCCACTGCAGTACCCCTTACGTTACATTTCCTGATGAAATAAAAAAAGAATATTATTTAAGCAAAACCCAACTAGATATAAATTAAAGTGAGAAGCAGAGTTGACAACTTAAATAGTAGTCTAAGTATTCAAATTCAAAAAGTGTGTTTGTGTTGGCCTATAGTAACCCCAAGACAGGGTTTTACACACACACACGCACACAAACACGCACACACACACACACACACACACACACACACACACACGTGCACATACACATGCGCAAGCACACATACACACACACACACACACACACACACACACACAAAATATATATTCCATCTACATAAAAGATCTGCAGACTCTTAAGTACAATAATCCAATTTAACAATATAAACATTAGATATATATTAATAATCATTTTGATATTCTCTAAATAACTACTACAGCCACTTATAATAGTGTCACCTGGTGGATTATTAAGATCTCTTTGAAGTTTAGGCACAAAAAAGAGAGGTGGGAATTATTCATTCTCGATTAATAATGTCCAGCAAGTTTTCACATAAAGAAATTTATGCCGGAAACTTTTGTCCATAAGGAATATGAAGTTTATTTTCTAGCATCAAAGTATTTATCATTTAACTGAAACAGATATACCATGGTATGCTGCACATTTAAATCAGCAAAACTACCACCTTTATCTTAAGTTTTTATTATTATCTGATTACTATGCCGGGGTAGTTTAAGTGCTTGCCTCTTCCCTTTAAGCAGAGTGCAGTTAACATTGTTTTGCATTTGGTAATTCTGTTTAAATATATTACAGTATTCAAACTCAACAACCTTGTGAAAGGCATTTACTGTTTCATTATTAAATAGGGGAATAAACACACTTTTCTGTTTAAAGAAGTAACTAAAGATACTTTACCTAAGGTAATCAGAATTAAAGGAAAATAATTCTATATCAGAACTCATGTCACTACTGCCTCACATTGTACTCATTTCTAAAAAAAAAGATCTTCTATTTCATGTAAATAAACATATTCTTAAATCATGATATTTAGATAAGCTAATGGGTATAATGAGCTGTAACTCAAAGCAGTCACAATCCCAAGGTCACTAAACACAACATTTTTCTTTTTGTAGGGGGCACTGTACCCCCACTGTAGGAGCAAACCCATCACACCCCTGAATTATACAGACACACACACACACACTCACACACACTCACACACACACACACACACACACACACACACACACACACACACACACACACACACACACACACACACACACGGGCATGCATAGCTATATATACCAACATCAAGAACGCACATACTTCGAGAAGAGGGAGAGGGTGAGAAAACTGCAACAGTCACCTTTTTTGCTGTTCTCTGAGTCAAATCTCCATTGCAAGTTGCCAGCAACCTTCTAGTGATGATGTACTAAATGTAGATTAACTGGCCAAAGAAATGACAAACTGCAGGGATCTAACTGAAGTTATTAGTATTCAGAGAATGCAGAATGCATTCAGCAAACAAGTAATGTTAGTTCTTTAAACAACAGAAGATTGTAAAACAGCATAAGAAAAATGTTTTTAAATTGACTCAGTGCTATTAGTAACCTACTCTTGATTATAATGAACTTTAGAACAACATATTCTCCAAACCTCCTATAGACAGTATAAAAGTAATATGTCAAAACCATCGGATTCAGTTGTGTATGATTAAACAAAATGTCATTCAACTGTGATATTCTATGACTGCTATATTTCAACATTCTCTAATCATACCTCTCAGCTATCCAGATTTTCACAGAATGTCAAGATTTTTAGTCTATTCCTCATAAATTTGTGGTATTCTGGCAAATCACTGGGATAATCTGAAGACCAAAATCACTAAATAATGACATGCATTTGAGTTTCAGACTTCAAATCCTTCAGAAAATGTATATTAAAACAAACCCAGTTACTCTAGCAACTTTCTAAATTTATAAGAGCAAAATTTAAAATATGTCCCTATTTTTGGGCCTTTGTCCCCCCCCTTGCTCAGACTTTGTCCAGGTTTCTTGTACTAAGAGGTTGAGACGTATGTCTCTAATCCAGGTACACCCCATGAAAGCAAGTTGTGTGGTGTCTTCTACTCAAAAATTTTCTTGAACAAATCTTTATTCCTATTACATTGCTTTTCATTTCTCTTCTGTATGACAGCTTCTAATGGCTTAAGTACCACAACAAATCCAAGATCGCTGAATCATGTAATACCAGTTTTTACCTTCTCAGCATGACCAGGTCTGGAAACAATATCTGGAGTTTTAGTTTACTAAGTGTTTATTTGCATAGTCCATATTTTCTCCTCTTTTAGGCTTTTGTTGCCATATGCTGTGCTATATACCTACCTATTTACTTCATATATGTCTACCTGAAGGGCAAATGAACTCTGTCTGAATTTTTTCATTATATAAAACAAATGTAGGTATCCAATGGTGAGCTGTTGCTATCCCATTTGTTTTTCAGAGCAATATAAAATGCATCTACTAATAGTGATCAGTCAAAGCCTCACTATAGATGAAATGAATGATTCCATAAATTATACTCCCATTTACTTAACTTACATCATTGTTATGATAACAACCTGTACCCCCATTAAATAAATAGTTTTGTTTGCCAGTCTATATGAGACCTTTATATATCAATAATTCCATCTTATCCACGATCACCTCTCTAGACCTGCAACATAACCTCTTGGTCCCATAAAACATATACTTAGCAACTCAATCTGTTTTTCTTGAAAATAAAAGTAGCTCAGCCTACATCTTCCATTCAGCCCTTTAAATTTGTCTTCATTCATATGGAAGCCCAGCAAGACACAAGTAACCCATCTTTCTTTCCTAACTACTACTACTTTGTCACTTCACATGTTAAAAGAAATAGTTTAAAACACAAACCTTCATCTCCACCCTTCAGCTCTGCAACTGGACCCCACTAAAAACATTACCCCTAGATACTGCCATAGATTGCTTTAATACCACTTTCCTAAACATTCTAAACAAATTAGCACCATAAAGAACCATATGAGTAAAATCAAGTTCTGCTCCTTGGCTAACAAAAGACACTAAACAACTACTTAAACAAAGAGATAAAGCATTGAAATAATGGCATGTCAATAAAAGCCAAGTCTACCTACAAAACTACCAACAACTTAGGAACAACTCTAAAATCTAAATCAAACAAGACAAACAATCTCACTACAATGAAATTCAATAAAAACAGCAAAATAACCCCTAAAAATTCTGATCCTCAGTAAAAAATCTTTTACAGGTGAGCAACTTCCTACACCAACTCCAACAACCACAAACAATATAGACAGTATATCAACACAATTTAACACATACCTTACTAATTCTATAGTGCCACTTAGTAAGGACAAAAGCAAGGCTTCTCTAATTATCCCAAATCCATCCAATGAAATCAATGACACTTTCTCCTTCAAACCCATCCAAACTTACACCATAAAAAACTGCTAAGCAAACTTAAACCTACAACCCTAGTACCTGATAACTTACCTACAGAATAACTTAAACTAGCGGCAGATGCTATTTCCTATCCTATCTGAATTCTAACTGACTAATCTATCATAAAACATTCCATCCACCATATTTGGAAGATATTGTACACCTTACCACTACACAAAGGAGGCAACTCTACTGAATTCTCAAACTACAGACCAATAACAATACTATCTCCTCTATCTAAAATACTAGAAAAGTGTATTCACACCCAACTCAAGAACTACCTGTCTTTTAAAAACCTTCTAACAAATGCACAGCATGGTTTCCACCCTAATCACAGTACTACTTCTGCCCTTCTAAGTTTTACAAATACAATCAACCAATACAGAAATGAAGGAAAACTAGTGTCCTCCATCATCCTAGACCTCTCCAGAGCATTTGATACTGTTTCCTATCAGAAGCTCCTTAATGAACTCACCTCCCTCAGAGTCAGTCTATCATCACAATCTTGTTTCCATAACAAAATAACTGATTGAAAACAATCAGTTAAATGGCACCAAGGTTTCTCCCCAGTCTTAAGTAAGAAAATGAAGCACTTGGAGCCTCCAATACTATGAACTATGACTTTAATAAACAGAAACAACAGCAATAAATGCTTAACTTGTTCACCGCATTTTTCGTCAACCGTGTAACTTCTTCAGCAAAAAACACAGCATACCACACTCCCCCTTTTTTTATACAGATTGTTACCCAAGTGAATCCAATCACATTAACCATTCACTTAATTGCTAATGAATGCAATCACAAAGGTTTTCTAAAAGACTTTTGGGATTTGCTAAGAAAAATTGAACAAAGATTATTTGATAATGACACAATATTTCTAACAGTGGACATTATTGATTTATTTTCGGTTATCCCACATAATGTTGGGATGGAGTGGTTTTTAGAAAGCCTCTTGGATACAAAGAAATTTAATTGAAAAGAACTTAGAGTTATAATGGCACTACTGGAATTAGTCCTATTTAATAATTTCATAGTATTTGAAGGAGAATTTTTCAGACAACTGCAAGGAGTTTCTATGGGGGCCTATTGTGCCCCCAGTTATGCAAATGTTGTTCTCAGCACTTGGAAAAATAACTTTTTAATTATTCCACCATATATAAACTACTGGAGCTTCTTTAAAAGATATTTGGATGATTTGTGTTTTTTGGACTGAGGGGGAAGAAAAATTGATTGAATTTCTACAGTATATCAACAATACCACTAGTTTTCTTAAATTCACATACAATTTTAATAAAGAAATGCTGAATTATTTGGATGTGACTATTTATAAAAATCATGATAGTAAAACCTTAGAGTCAAAGATTTTTAGAAAAGAAACATTTTAAAATTCATATTTATATTTTACTAGCGCCCACCCATTTAAGAAAAAGAGAAATCTGGTTAAAGGTCAATAAATTAGAGTATCAAGAATGACCATTGAGAACAAAGAATTTGAAAAAGAGTGTAGTAACTTAAAGCACATGTTCTTAGAAAGAAAATATCCGGAATATTTAATAAATGAAGGAACAAGTTTTGGATGGGAGGGGTGGTAGATGTGGTCCAATATTAGGACAAAGGTTGGACAATATAAATTTTGACAATGGACAAAATGAAATGGAGGTTAGGAAATATAATCGTTCATTCATGTTGAATTTTAACTGTGAGGCACGTCTAGTTAAACATATAGTTAATAGAAATTGGAAAATGTTTTCAGAGTTTTCAGATTTAAACACAATTTTCCAGCAACCCATTATGTGTAGTTATAGAAAGGACAGGAGCATTAAAAATATTTTAGAAAATAATCTAAGATATAGTGAAATGAATAACAGGAAAAAGGGCACATATAAATGTGGTAGATGTGCTCAATGTAAATATGTGATGAATAAAGAATGTCACTATCTACTTGCTAGGGATAGGTTTCTTGTGAGTAAAATACATGCCAATTGTGATACAAGTGGTATAGTTTACCTGGCTGAATGTAAAAAATGTACCTCCCTCTATGTGGGGAAAATGGAGAGGGCATTAAGAAAAAGAATTTATGAGCACATATATGAGATGTGCAGACAAAATCAGAGAAATGCCCTGTATAAACACAGTACAATATGTAAAGAAGCTCATTTTTTGTTTTTTGTACTGGAAGTAATCCCTCTTGATGTTAGAGGAGGGGATTGGGAAAACAGAATTGAGGTCAGGGAACTATACTGGCAGTTAATATTGGAGGCATGTAGGATACCAGGATTAAATGAACACATTTCATTGGTACCGGTACTGAAACTAAGAGCCGCAAGATTATAATTAATTTCTATGATGCTCTTTTTTAGAATGTTTTTAAATTAACTTTTTATATGTTTATGTTAGTATAGGATCTATTTTTGAGCTAGGATAAAATGTTTTTTATATATGTGTAAAATGTGTCAGCATGAAAGACCAGTTCTTGCTTAGAACTAACAATATGTTTTTTCATCACAAGAGGGCGTTTATGTATCTTGTATTTTTATATATATGTTTATATTTATATTTATTCTTATAATTATTTGATAATTTTGTATCTTTATCACTTTATAGGGTATTTTATGGTTATAGTGTATATATTTATTAGCATTACTTTATAGTAAAATATATATATTTTAAGTAGATCAAAGATAAATTATTTCTGTTATTCCTTTGTGTAAATGGTTTCTGCACATAAGTTTCTTTAAGCAAAATAGCTTCCTTTGTGATTGCACTCATTAGCAATTAAGTGAATGGTTAATGTGGTTGGATTCACTTGGGTAACAATCTGTATAAAAAAGGGGGAGTGTGGTATGCTGTGTTTTTTGCTGAAGAAGTTACATGGTTGACAAAAAACGCAGCGAACAAGTTAAGCATTTATTGCTCTTGTTTCTGTTTAATAAAGTCATAGTTCGTAGTATTGGAGGCTCCAAGTGCTTCATTTTGTTACTTATTGGTGAATGTATTCCTGAGGCACTTTTTCTCACTTCTTTCTACCCACTCTTACCAGTCAGCATGGGGGTGCCTCGGGACTCAGCTCTAGGACCACTTTGCTTCAGTATCATTACCAGTAAACCTCACAGTGCAGCCCACCTTGCCTCAATAGTTCAATATGCAGATGACTCTACACTCAACCGCTCTGCACCTACCCTGCCACAACTTCAAGAAATGACATGTGTCTTTCCCAGCTGTGGAAACCTGACTAAAACCTCACAACTGATCATTAATCCAAACAAAACTAGGCTAATGCTGTTTGGACCCAAAAGTTCTACAGCTACTACATCCTCATTTCATATCTGTTCCTCCAGCAATACCATAATAACAACAGTATCTCAAACAAAGCTGCTCAGTCTTCTAATTGACAATAATATGAAGTTTGACCAACATTTATCTCATATCATCAAAAAGACACACATGAAAGCAGGATCCCTGTATAGAATCAAATCATATTTTACCAACGCTACCAGTCAATTGCCAGAACTCATCTGCTCTCTACTCTGTTACATGCTTCCCAATTCTAACCAACTTAAGGAAAAAAGATATAGCAAAACTAGAAGCCTGCTACAAAAAAATAGCCAAATTTGTAACAAACTCCCCACACATGTCCCATCACTGCACTGCACTAAAACCATCACACTGGTTAGAATTACCCCACTTCTTACCCTATAATCAGCTTATCACTGCCCACAGACTTATATGCCAGCCAGATAAATGCCTTTCTCTCAAAAAGCTACAGCAACCCTACACCAACAGATGGGACCTTTGTTCCTGTAACAAGTCTTTCCTCCAAGTTACCAACTCCAATAATAGCTCAGGAAACTCTCTCTACTCTAACTATATCTCTAAAATCTGGAATTCTCTCCCTCAACCTATCATAGCTGCAGCTAATCCCTCACATATCAAAAAACAGCTTAAAAAAACACCTGAACAATACCTGTCTATGCGCATGCTCTAGTCCTGTCTAAATCCCATTAATCTTAGAGCCTCACCTGCCCACACTGTCTTCTAAGCATGCTAAACATCTTAAATAATTTCTACCTAGCACTAAACTATGCTATCCCTCATTTCACTCTCTCCTAGCAAATCATCAATGTATCCTTTTCTCTTTCCTTCAATATATCACCAGTTCATCTTCTCTCCTGCCTCTCATTCTGCTTAATGCACATCTAACAATTCTTCTCTCCTGCTACTGCTTCTTACACTACAGCAAAATATACCTCACCCTTAACATTGTTCACAACTATTAATCTCTCTCTCTCTCAAACTAACCACCTATTACCTCACATTCACTTTATCTTCCCATTTCTTCTTTCTATCCCCTCCATCTATCTCAGAATTCATGGCTGTAGACACATTTTTCTCGAATGTATTGTCACTATTGAATGTTCTCTCAACTCAACTATGGGCTAATTGTTAATTTCCAAATCCATTGTCACTTTTGTATTATTCTAGACTTAATGTGCTGTTAGTAATGCCAAAGATTTGTCATTTCTAAATTTCACTGTTCTTTTGTGGAGCTTTTCTCCCCAGGTCTCCACTAAAAAATGGTCCTTGTCCAGTTGTACTTTCCCGGTCAACAAAAATGAATAAATAATTCAATCATATGTTGATTCCTACAAACATTACTAATACTCAAGTACCTTGCTTGTTCTTCTGCAACATCAATAAATAAATTAAAGCTGAACTGAGAAGTCATCTCTGCTTTACAGCATTATACATTTTGAAGTCTTCCCCAGCCACACGTTTACTAAGTAAACCATCCAATTACTGCTATACACTTATTATGTTAAGGCCAAAAAATACCCCAAACTATAGCAGGTCATTGTCAATACTCTGTACATAATCCTGTAATGGATTTTATAAAAAGCGTTAAAAACCTGATATGAAACCAAATGCCCTTCACAGTTTTTAATAATACTGCTTAGTAAACCAGGTAAGTAACAATATATCCCAGATATCTCTGCCTTTTCTAACACTAAAATCCATGTTCCCTAAAATATTCTTCAGTTTCCCATTAATTACAAGTTTCAAAACATTTTCAGCAACTTGCTGTCACTGATTATTATGGAGTCTATTCCTTAAGTGTTCTTTTGTACTTTTTCCAAATAAAATGAACTGCACATTTATTGATTTTCTTTTCCTAAGTATTCAAGTGAAATAGTTTATTTAGAATATCCATGCCAAGTTGTGACTCCTCTTTTGACAAGCTCAGATATAAAGCATAAGACAAACCCTGTCTTCCCTCATGTAATGCCATTTTAACCATTGCCATAACTTGGAACAGTTCATCTAGCTTTATGGTGTTTTCAGTAATTTTCATAGTTCTCAACCAGTCAGGGACAAATTTCAACAGAATCAGGGACAAATCCAGAAGAAATCAGGGACAATCATGGACACTTTTAAAATATTAGTGCTATTAACTTGAGACATTGACAGAATCAGAGCATGTGAATTACTATACATTTTCTGAAGTAAAAGAAGTCTATAACTCTAAATTATTGTCATTATTTATCAAGTGTAATTGAACAGCTTTCCTCCAAAGTCACTAGTTTTAGGATGGATTAAGAGGAACACAGCTAAAATTTGAGTCAAAATCAGGGACGTCCCTGAAAGTCAGAGACAGGTGACAGGTAAGTTCATTTTGCTTTGATGTTCTTGCAATGTACTCAATTAACATTCCATTTCCCAAACCGCCACTTTTCCTTTTATAATTTAGTCTTCCCTAAAAACATTCCACTATTCCTAAAACTGCAACACTGATTCATCTGCTGTAAATCACATTTATTTCACAGTTCTTGCTTTACATTCTCTTTTATCCCTATCTAAAATAGATGAAAGTGGATCCTTACTACCCTACATAAGTAACTGATATTTAAACTAGCTCCTTAACTATTCAATATTTTGTCTTCATATCCTCTTTCGACTGAAAATGCATATTATTATTTGTAATCACTATTATTATTACCATCAATATAGTGATACAGTTCTTCCTCCAAAATAATATATCTACTTTCTTCCTTATTCCATTTTTTCTTTAAGTGTACTTTGTGTTCCAGTCTGTCTAGCCTTTAAATCCAACCACCAGTGTGATTATAAAGTATGGATTGCTCTCAAATCTAAATGGACTTCCCACAAAGTTTTATTTATTCCTTTACTCATTCTACTTGCCAATCAGTTTTATGTGCTGTAACCTCCCCACATATTAACAGTATTTGCAGTACAGTAGTTAAATACAATTTACATACCTCTGTGATTTGAAAAGCATGTTTTCAGATATACTGCTTATACCAAATGTAAATATCTAAAGAATATATAATCTAATCATTGAAAATAAGGAAGTTCTCTTTTAAATATATCCCTCTATGCACATATCATGCAGACATGCCCCTTTTCTAAAGGCACATCTTCTTTTCCTCATAGCAGCATATAACAATACTTATTTCATGAACTTTAATCATACTTTGACTTAGGAATGGGGCCCATTCCCGTCATAGTATTAGAAACCCAAAAAATTTGAGAAATTTTATATATATATATATATATATATATATATATATATATATATATATATATATGGGTCCCCTTCAGTCGATCGAACATTTACAAGTTTGAACTACATAATATGGCCAAGACCATATGTTCGAACTTGTAAAAGTTCGATCGGACTGAATGAAGATCTCCGTACAGAGTGGAAAGGGAAGATTTCCCATTTCTGCAATGTAGTGCGATCTTGGAGTTGGTATATTTAAGTAAGGGAGGTGTGGGGGTGCAGGGGGGGGGGCATAGCACCCCTGCTGTAGATGTTTAGTTTTGTGTTTTTTTGTTTTATGTGTTTTTATTTCAGTGTTCGAACTTTTATGAGTTCGAACATATGGTCTCGGTCATATGTGATTTGAACTTGTAAAAGTTCGATCTACTGAAGTAGGGCCATATATATATATATATATATATATATATATATATATATATACATATATATATATATATATATATATATATATATATATATATATATATATATATACTAGCTGTACCCAGCCACACGTTGCTGTGGCTCAGTCTGGTTAAATGGAAAAGAAAGAAAAGAGAAAGGGCACGTTTCTAATATGTTTAATTTCACAATGCTTGTGGGTATACAATATTTTTTGTTGTTCCATTGTCTGTGCGGATATAGAGATTGTCTGGTTTGACGACTCAAGAACACGCAACATATAATTGTCCATGTGAGAAGCAATCCGTGTGTAGATCTAAATCGCACAATTCTAAAGATTGGCCCTGAGCTTTGTTGATGGTCATTGCAAACGCCAATCGAATTGGGAATTGCAATCTCTTAAATTGAAATGGCATATCCGTTGGAATCATAGGAATCCGAGGAATGAGGACATCTTCACCTTTGAAAGGTCCTGTCAAGATTGTTGCTTCTATGACGTTGCTCATTCATTTTTTTACTGCAAGCAGCGTGCCATTGCAAAGCTTTGGCTGGTTGATATTTCGCAACATGATAGTTGGCACACCAGTTTTCAATTGCAGTACGTGCGGTGGCATCCCTTACAGATCGAGTGAATTCAAAAATTCTCTTGGATAATTAACCCCTTCATCTGCTTCCATAACAGTGTCGACAGACTTGTATGTGACTGCCTCGCTTTGAATGTTAGACTGAATAATATTGTTAAGTTCGTAGACGTCTTTGTTCTTGGCCGCAAGAATAGCTTGTTTAGTCAGCCAGTCGTGATTCTTATAATTGGTTTGAATATTGGGAAATACTTTTTCAACCAATTCTTCTTTTGACATCACTAAATTGCAAAAGTTATGAGGCAATGAAATTCGTCCTGAGGTCAGATCAACCGGCACCTTTCCATTCCCAATTTCCAGCAATTGATGTGAGAATATCTAAGCTGATCGATCATTTTGCAGCTGGACATGCATATTTTTAGTTAATTTTAATGTCTCTACATGTCGCCACAAAGTAGAGTATTTCAGGCAAGCATTTATTTAATCCGCTGGTGTCAATCGAGGAGAACGAAGCAGATCTGAAGCTGCAGAACGCGATCGCCGTGCTCGCAACCATGCATCCTCAAGTCTGGCTGCACGTCGCTCTGCTGCTTCCTCAGCACATATTGGAGCCATTCTTTGTCTGTTTCACTCGCTCGCTGATGCCTGTTCTTCCTTAGTTTGATTTGCAATTACTCGTCGCACTGCTTCTGCTCCGCGAGTACGACTACCTAAGTTTAATCTTCTGCGAGGCATTATTTGGATGAACTAAAGCAGATCGATTGCACTGAAAAAGAAGTAAGAAAGTTATAACAAAAACATATAAAATTGCATATTTGTATACAAATATATAGAATCCATAATAGGCCTATAAAAACATGCGCGTATTCGAATGCAACATTGTGTGAAAATTTCAAAGCAATCGGTGAAGAACTTTCGGAGATTTAAGATTTTGAACAAACGAACATTTACATTTTATATATATATATATATATATATATATATATATATATGTTTGTGTGTGTGTGTGTGTGTGTGTATATCACATGGGATCATCCATTACCAACAGTTCAAAAGACAGATGCCAGAAAACCAGATACAGTGGTCCAAGAAAAGAAGACAAAAGTAGCATTGATCATTGAAATTGCCACACCCAGTGACTACAGTGTCTTGCGTACAGAGAGACACAAAGACATAAAATGTCAGGATCTGCACCCAGAAATATGGAAGAAAGATACCCAGACAGTTCCAGTAGTAATAGAAGCAACGGGTCTTACCAATCCATGCAACTCCGTATGAACTGCAAAATGAGTCATTACTGGGCACATTGCAGTTGCTGTGAAGAGTACTTTTGGCTGACATCAAAGACTGAAACAATACTAATTTCATGAACTTTAATTGTACTTTGACATAGGAATGGGGTCCTATCCTGTCATGGTATTAGAAACTCAGAAGATTTGGAGAAATTAAAAGAGCATAATGGTCCGAATGGAGAGATGAAAAGTCAGCAAGCAAAGGAGAATAGTAGTGCTGAAATTGAATTCATCCTCAAGTTTTGGTGAGTACCTTCATGAGGTGGACCCTGTTTTTGTAAAATCTCACCAAGTCGACACTGATATATAGACTTATATTTATATAGCATATATCATGGATAGAAGTAAGTCAAAAATAAAAAAAGATAGCTGGGTGCACAAGACTCAGGATAAAAAAGTGCCCAATCCTAATAGGCACACTGGTGCTAGGACTGGAAAAGATGATAGTGTAGAATCCTCAAAACATGGAAACAGTACTACAATGGGGCCACACCAGGCTCAGGTGAGGATAGCCCCCCTACTGTAGAAGGAAGTAGTAGTCCGCAAAAATCACAAAAACTGAGGCCAAAGAAGAGCCATAAAGACAATAAAATGGAGTATTGAGGATAAGAAAGAAATTATGTATTGTTCAAAATAAAAAATAAAAAAAGTCACCACCATGTCAAATTCCAAGCGAAATGGATGTTTATTAAAATACAATTCCCAAGACGTAGCGGTTTTGCCATTTTCATACAAGCTTCATCAGTCATTGTTCTTGGCATTAAGTCTACTTAATATAGTAACAAGACACCAATCAGAACTAAGCAATTAAAAACAATAATTTTAAAGAAACATAACACAGGCTGCCTAGCATCAGACTTGTAAAACGTAACCAGTTATAAATGCTAATACTGTCACATCATAAAATACTCAAAATACGTAGAAACACCAAAAAATAGTAAAATAATGATTAATAACAATACATATAAAAAACTATGTTAGATCAATGTTGCCCTTAGTTTCAATACACTGGCCATAGAACAGTTGTCATTAATGCCTGGCGACACTGTGGCATTTAATCTTAGTTGCCATAGTGTCTCCCTAACCTCAAGTATAGTTTTCTCATCACCCCCCCCCCATCATTGTGTTTAACCCTGTCAATAACAAAAAAGAAAAATGTATTAAAATTATTGCATATTTCACTGTGACAATGTAATGCATTAGTGTTTTTTCTATTTCTTATATCTCTAAGGTGTTCTGCCATTCTATCCCGTAACCTACGGGCGTTTTTCCTTCGTAAAATGCAGGACAAGTGCCATACATAGCAATGTGTACCACCATTTTAGTATTGCAGTTAACCATCCTGGACTTTGTATTGTCCTATCGTGACCTTGAATGGTCACATATGGACTCTCATGTATAAATCTGCAGAACCTACACATACCTCTCGTGTATAAATCTGCAGAACCTACACATACCGCATTTACTCATCTGGGAGCAATAACATTTGTTGGAAACATCTTTGTTCTTTTCCATGATTCCTTTCAAATTCCTCCCTCTACTGTAGATTACCATGGGATGCTCACCTAACTTGCTTTTCAAATCAGTTACTTATTTTTGTAATGCAACTTTTGTTGCAGCCAAATAACAAATATTTGGTGATGTTATCATTAAGTTCAGCTACTTCTTTTTGTAATGCTTTTAACCTACATTCATTGTCATGCATAATAATATGCATTAACTGCATAGCTGGGAAACGCCAAAAAGCTGTAGTCATAAAAATTATGCCTAAACTTTGGTTGGGACTATACCAACTACACAAGAGGATATTTTAACCTTACATATACCCTCCAAGGGTTTTCTGGCTTTAAACAACCTTCCAGGGACTTCTAGAGCTGTTAACAATGGTTCCTCATCCAGTTCTATATCCAACAGCACCAAATTGCCTACGGATATAAAACTGCTTTTTTCTATGCCGGCATTGTTTTTTAATATACAAGGTAATGTGAATATAAGAAAGACCATAACATTTAAAAGAAAAAGCACGTTTATGCCACTGCAAAATGCTGTGATAAATAGTTTTTAACAGACATGTGAATTTGAACTAAGAAGACATATAAGCAAACCAACTGTTTTTATTTTATTTATTTATTTTACACTTGTTAACTGGGAAATTCTGACTGGACCAGGTCCATTTTCAGCGGAGGCCGAGGAAGAAAAGCTCCAGCATCAAGTTACACAAATACAGTACATCCAGCATAATACACAAAACAGGTTACATTATGTATGCTGAGCATAGTAATATAACAAGAAATTAATAAAACACTCTAGGTAAAAGAAGATATAGAACATAGGTAAAAAGACAATGTCAGTTATACATTCTTAAGAGAAGAAAATATATCAAGTAAGATTCTACAGTTAAAAGTACCCTTTCAGATGACCAAGCCTACAGGGGATCAGAGATCCAGCATGTGATCAGAGAGGAGTTTGGGGAGTTAATAGCAGTGTGGGAAGGGTTATGTGATACAAGGGCAATTTATCCAGCAATGAGATCACATGCCTAAAAATGTCGTCTGAATCTAGAGAATATCGGGTGAGGAAACCCAACAAGAGTGGTGGGGTAGTTGTAATGCTGCAGAGTGACTATGTTAGCAAAATGTATGACATTTTATATGACAGCAATATATATGAAAGGGTGTCTTTAAATTAAGTTAATTTGGCCTACACCAGAATTGACTGGTGGTTATATGACTCATTTTGCTAGGATGTGTTACATGCAGGTGAACTAGATTACTTATCTGTAGACTTTCCGGTGATTCCTTCTATGTTCAGAATCCCGAAAATCCATAAAAACATCAGTAACCCCCCCATTTAGACCGATTGCTGCTGCTAGGGACTCCAAGACAGAACCACTAGCTTCTTGTATTGATGTGTGTACCAAGAAGGCATTAACCAACAAACCACATATTCTGAAGAACTTCTGGCATTGCTTGGAGTTGCTTAGGGATAAGTCAGTTATGGATGAATATATGATGTTAAGTTGTCAATCTCGCCTTCATTCTTGCTGGATGGGTTCGGAGCCGATCCTCGGCTCCGACTCGGCACTTGCTTTAGCTCGAGAACTCCTTTTACCAGCTCGAGGCAACCCTATATCCCATGATGCAAGGCGGAACTACCTCAGATCTCGTTTGCCGCTTAGCGAAAGAGGTCTCCTTTGCCAGCTGAGGTAAGTTTTTTCTTAGTCAAATAAGAAAAAGTGTAGTTAGGGGTTTATTTTCCCTGTTAGTGTTAGTGTAGTCTGTAATTAGTTACAGCCCACCCTATTCCCTATTTTTCAACCTTTTTATAAACTTTTATAAGTTTTAATTTAAAGTAGTTTAGTCAGGCCTAGTTCCCCTTGGTTATCCCTTCCTGTGTGTTTGTGTAAGGGATTAATTTGTGTGTTTGTGGGGACTGTTTGTGTTCTATCCTCCTAAGGATGTCAAAAGAAGGCAAGGTCTCAGGCTTCAAGAAGTGTGACCAGTGCTGTCAGAAAATGTCTCTGACAGACGGTCACACTTCTTGTGTTTATTGCCTGGGGCCTTTGCACCTGCAGGACTCCTGTGCTTTGTGTCATGCTTTTAGCCAGAGAGTCCTGCAGGAAAGGAGGAATAAACTCATCCTCCGAGGTTTACTTAAACCTGAAGGTTCTCCTCCTAAATCAGGGTCAGGAAAACCTCATAAGCCACCGAAGGCTCAGGCTACAGTGTCCAAGCCTCCTCCGGTGGCTCCGGCTCCGTCGGAGCCGATATCGGCTCCGGCTGGAGTCGATACTTCTTCGACTCAAGTAGTGGGTTCGGTGCCGGCCGGCTCCGATACCCTGACTGCTGTGGCTTTGTCGGCTCCGGCTGGAGCCGACACTTTATCCAGCTTCGGGGCCGAGAAATCCTCGGCTCCATCTGGGGTTCAAGGGACTTCGACTCCGATGGTTTCGACCCGTAAGAGATCCCAGTCCCCCTCTATTATGAGTATTCACTCGGCTCCGGGATCTCCTCTTTTGTCGGAGCGGAGCCATCGGAGCCGATCTTCGAGATCTTCCAGGCTGTCTGACCACGACTTGGAGAGGGTGGTAAGCAGGCTGTTGAAGTCTCAGGCACTGGCCCAAATGCTCCATAGCCCGTCTCAACAGACTTCGGCTATAGCCCCAATTCTTGAACTTCCTCCTCCGACTCCACACCAGAGTTCGGAGCCAGAGCTTCTTGGGACAGCGACTGTTTCGATGCCGGAGCCGATACATCCTTCGGCTCCGTCGTCCTCGGCTCCGATCTCCTCCTTGAGACCTTCCTTGGAGGGATCCGGTCGTCGGGTTTCCACTGTCGGCTCCGAGGGGGCTAGTGGCATCGGACCCTTGTCCGACCCCGCTCTCCCTCTCGGGGCTTCGGCTTTGGTAAGCTCGGTGCCGACATCGGCCTCAGAGCCTTCTCTCTCTTTGGAGCCGACCATTCCTGTCTCTTCGGAGCGGGTATGTTCCGGCCTCCCGGGGAGAGGAGCCTTTGAGGTGATGAGGAGTGTCCTGGCCTCTGAGCCCGGTCAACGGTCCATCCCTCTAGCTCCTCCCTCATCAGTGCCTGCAGATGCCTCTTGCCAGCCTCTTGCTCTCAGGCCCAGGGATCCATCGCCCCAGGTTTCCCCACTGGGAATTTCCTCCTCTTCCGAGGTTTCTCCTGACCCTGCAGGGGAACCCCCTCGGAAGAGGACATGTAAGAGGAAACACACAGACTCCCCTGAGTCAACTACATCTGATACCGACTTAGATGAATCGGAGAGTACCACACGGACCACCTCTGAGGATGTCTACTTTTCAGACATCCTTGAGCTCCTCAAACAGAGGGGAATTGGCCCTCCATTGACCCCTCCGAGGATGAGTCGGTATACCTGGAGGCTTTTGGATCCCGACCCTCCACCTCCTGGGTGTCTCCGCCTTTCGACCCACTTATGCAGGTAGTGGCTCGGAAGGCGTGGCTCCAGATTCTGTGGAACCTGTCCCCAGAAGACCATCCAAGTTCATTATGGCCCCGTCGGATAAACAGTTCCTTTCCAAAGGTGTCTCTGTGGATGCTATGGTGGTGGCGGTGGCCACTAAGAAGGAACTGGCGGATCCTTCAGTACCTGTCCATCCTCCTAACAAGGATTCTAGGACCATGGACAGGTATGGAAAGCGGATGTTTTCTTCAGCGACCTTTGCTATGCGTTCGCTGAATTACCTTTGTCACTTCACCAGGCTTCAACGAGATATTCTCAAGGAACTGGGTGAAGTAGTCCAGGATCCTTCTGCTGCTGGGGCTCAGGAAAAGATTGCCTCACAGCTTGCTATCCTGAATTCCATATCTAACTCCTCCATGCGGCTCATATCTTATGCAGCCGATGGAGCGAGCAGGGCCGCAGGCACAGGAGTTGCTCTTAGACACCAAGCCTGGATGCGGCTGTGTAATTTTGTGGACCCCTTTAAGGCGTCCTTCACTAATACCCCTTTTGATGGTTCGGCTTTGTTCGGACCTCAAGTGAAGGATACCTTGACCAGGTGTGAGCAGGACGGTAAAACTCTTTCTGCCGTTGGAGTCCAATTTTCCGCTCCTTCTAGACCATATCCCAAGGGTCAGAAAGGGGGGAAGATGTGGTTCCGTAAAGCCCAAGGAGCTACACCAGACACACGTGGTCAGTTTACCCCCAGAGGCAGAGGGGGTAACAATAATAGACGCCGCCCTAGAGGCAGGGGGGTTCCTCAGAACCAGGGCAACAGGGAGTCTCTTCCTGAGAAGCCTTTTCAGCATCCCTGAGGTGTTGCCCAACTGTCCACCCTTGGAGGCAGTCGGGGGAAGGATTTCACTGTACCCAGTAGCCTGGCAATCCCTATCCCAAGAGAAGTGGGTACAGTCGATTATATCCGAGGGTTACAAGATCCCCTTAAGGTTTCCAGACCTCCACAATCCCTTCCAGACATCTCACCCGGTCAAAGGGATTTGGCAAAACAGGAGGTTTCAAAACTCCTAGAAAAAAGAGCCGCCAGACAGTACCGGCAGACCAAGTAGGATCCGGCGTCTACTCAAGATTCTTTTTGGTCCCCAAAAGGACGGGAGATTGGAGACCAATATTAGACCTGAGCAATCTGAACAGATTTGTCAAAAGGCAAGATTCGGATGGTCACGCTTCAGTCCATTCTGCCTTTTCTGGGCAAGGACAACTGGATGTGCTCTATAGACCTTCAGGATGCGTACTATCACATAAAGATTCACAGGCGCTCCAGGAGGTTTCTCCGCTTTCTGCTAGGGACCAGTCATTACCAATTCAGAGCCCTGCCCTTTGGCCTCACTTCAGCCCCCAGAGTGTTTACCAAATGCATGGCAGTGGTCACAGCTCACCTGAGACGTCTAGGATTCCAGGTGTTTCCTTATTTGGATGACTGGCTCCTCTCCGCCACCACCAAGTGTCAGCTTCTTCAGTCCAGAGACTACACCCTTCAGCTTTGCAAGAATCTGGGAATTTCAGTAAATTTCGTAAAATCTTCTCTGCTGCCTTGCCAATCTATCACCTTTATAGGCGCAGAGTTAAATACCGTCAAAATGTTAGCCAGACTAACAGATCAAAGAATTCTGGACATCCAAAAATTTGTTCGGCTTCTGTTACAAAGCAACAAGATCAAAGCCAGGTTTGTCCTGAAAGTTCTAGGCCTAATGGCTGCGGCCATTGTTCTTTTACCACTGGCTCGCTTTCACATGCGTCTTCTGCAGTGGATGCTATTCACGCAGTGGTCGTATCACAATCTTCCAATGAGACACGAAATCTTAGTAACACAGTCGTGCAGGGCTCATCTGGGCTGGTGGATATCTTCCTCTTCTTCATCAGGGCCGACCCTTTGTTCCCCCTCCTCCAGTTGCCACAGTCACCACGGATGCCTCCCTGATCGGGTGGGGGGGGCATTATCAGGGCAGGATGGTCCACGGGACGTGGCAACCCATAGAATACCATCTGCACATAAATGTCCTGGAGATGAGAGCAGTGCTTTTAACGTTGCAAGCCCTCGACGACTTTCTTCCCACGGGGCTATTGCAGTACAGACGGACAACATGTCCGTGGTCTGGTACATCAACAAACAGGGCGGAACCAGGTCCTATCCCTTATGTCGAGAAGCTCTCAGACTTTGGCAATGGGCGATCTCTTCTCAGCGGTTTCTGATAGCAATGCACATCCCCGGCAGGTCCAACCTATTGGCGGACAGGCTAAGCAGATCTATTCTGATGCCTCACGAGTGGTCTCTCAATCAATCTGTAGTGGATCAGATTTTTCTGAAGTGGGGCACTCCTTGTTGCTATCTTTTCGCTACCCCTCAAAACAACAAGTGCCCAGACTATTTCACTCTATTTCCCCTTCCAGGCCAACCCCTGAGAGACTCTCTAACCCAGGATTGGCCTCGGGACTTCTTTATGCTTTTCCTCCCTTTCCATTGATTCCACAAGTCATTCAGAAAGCCACCGTTTTGAGAGCCAAATTGATCCTCATTGCTCCTTTTTGGCCTCGACAGATTTGGTTTCCGTCTCTGCATCGTTACCTTCTGGTGCAGCCCTGGCATCTGGACCCAGTTCCGGATCTTTTGATCCACCAGTCGGGTCAGCAGCACCGGGCCATTCATTCTCTCAACCTCACTGCTTGGTTGCTCCACTTCCTTCCCTAGCCAGGCTACCAATGATTTCTGACTCAGTCAGAGACATTTTAGTGTCTTCTTTGAAGTCGTCCACTAAGACTATTTATGCTAGCAAGTGGCGACGGTTTTCGATTTGGGCAAACTCCAGAAATATTGATCCTTTTACTGCTCCCGTACATTCTGTTTTAGATTTCCTAGCGGAGGTTTTTCATTCGGGATCCTCGTCATCTACAGTCAAAGTACAACTGGCTGCCATTTCCAAGTATCATGTTGGCTTGCATGACAATAACATCATGTCTCATAGATTATGCAAGGCCTTTTTGAGAGGAGTTTTTCTCCTAAAACCACCTATAAAGCATCCTCCTCCGCAATGGGATCTAAACTTAATGTTAGCATCCTTGATACTACCTCCTTTCGAACCATCTGCTTCATGTTCTTTGAAGTTATTGACGTGGAAAACTATATTTTTACTGGCTGTCACTTCTGCTAGAAGGGTTTCCGAGATTCAAGCTCTCTGTATTCATTCACCTTATTTGGTTTTTCATAAGGACAGGGTATCGTTAAGAACTAACCCTTCCTTTCTCTCCAAGGTTGTATCTCAAACCAATATTAACCAATCTATAGATTTACCAGTCTTTTTCCCTAACTATTCTGACAGAGCTGAACAAAAATTGCATTTTTTGGATGTCCATCGTCAGCTCAGGTACTACTTGCATAGGACTAAACAAATTAGAAAATCGGACCAATTGTTTGTCTCTTATGCAGAAAACAGGTTAGGTCTTCCAGTTTCTAAAGTGACCTTATCCAGATGGTTGACTTCCACCATTTCCTATGTGTACTCTCTCAGAGGCAAACAACTACCTTCTAAGCCAAAAGCACACTCGACCAGGAGTCTATCCACTTCTGCAGCTTTTCAGGATAGACTTCCCATTGATACCATTTGTGCAGCAGCTACTTGGGCCACGCCTCATACCTTTGTTTCTCATTACAAGTTGGATTTGGCCTCCAGAGATAGGGCCAGTTTTGGTTCCACAGTTCTCAAGAGTCTGTTCCATTGAGCCACCCGGGATACAGGTGCTAGGACGCTGTCCCATCCAGCAAGAATGAAGGCGAGATTGACAACTTAACATTTAGAAGTTATGTACCTACCATAACGTTCCATGTTAGTTGTCTTCTCTCGCCTTCTTTCTTGCGTCCCTCCCTCCTTCCCCCTGGCCTGGACAGATCTTGAAGAGTTCCTATTAGTTTGTTTCCTCTGGATCTTTGTTATGAGGACTTCTTTTAGGAAACTTTGTTCCTAATTTGGTTAGGATAACCTTTAGCAGGGTAGTTAGCTGCCAAACGAGATCTGAGGTAGTTCCGCCTTGCATCATGGGATGTAGGGTTGCCTCGAGCTGGTAAAAGGAGTTCTCGAGCTAAAGCAAGTGCCGAGTCGGAGCCGAGGATCGGCTCCGAACCCATCCAGCAAGAAAGAAGGCGAGAGAAGACAACTAACATGGAACGTTATGGTAGGTACATAACTTCTAATTTATTACAATTGACGTGACTAACCTATTTATGGTTATTCAGCATGACATCGGTCTGGAGTACTTTGGTGAAAGTTTACTAAATGTTGAAGGCATTCATAATGTTAAGAAAAATGTACTTGTTGAGATGATGGAGATAGTGCTGAACAATAGTTTTCTGTATTTTGAGGGAGAATATTTTAGACAGAAATCTGGAGTGACAATGGGGGCAAGGTGTGCCCCCATATATGCCAACCTACTTCTTGCTGAGTGGGAAAGGAAATTTGTATTTGAGTCTATCTATATGAAGAACGTAGCCCTATGGGTTTGTTTCCTTGATGATATCCTTATCTTGTGGCGTGGCAAGAAGGAAATAATTAATGATTTTGTGTTGACCCTAACGGGCACAACTGACTTTTAAAGATTTACTTATTATGTTGGCCTGAATGAAATACATTACTTAGATATACTGTTATATAAGCATACCCAGACTGTTGAATTATGTTCTAGTATTTATAGGAAAGAAACTTTCTCCAATATGCTTCTACATTTTGACATTTGCCACCCCTTTCACCAGAAGAAAGGGGTTTTGAAGGGACTGATGGTATGCCTTTTGAGACTTTTGAGTGACAACCTCTTGTTTGACACTGAACTATCCAAGTTGATTGGACTTTTTCTGAATAAGTGCTACCAAATTAGGCTATTAAGATCAGAAATGAAGTCTGTAAAAATTGGAAAGACGTGTACACCCCAATTTTTATTAATGAATAGAAGTACGAAAATGAATGCATGTCAAATTGTACCGCAAAATAAGACATTGGTCCTGCCCTTTAACCAAAATTCTGAAGAATTAAAAATCCTTATCAATAACTGCTGGGATGTGACTATCAGTAGTGACTTGAAAAGCAAGTTAGTTGACCATCCCATAGTAACCTACAGTATATGGAGGAATCTGAAAGATATCTTGGAAAAGAACAAAGACGTTTCCAACAAATTTTATTGCTCCCAGATGAGTAAATGTGGTATGTGTAGGTTCTGCAGATTTATACATGAGGGTCCATATGTGACCCTTAAAGGTCATGGTAGGGCAATACAATGTCTAGGATGGGCTAACTGCAATACTAAAATGGTTGTATACATTGCTGTGTCTGGCACTTGTCCTCCATTTTATGTAGGAAAAACCACCCTTAGATTACGGGATAGAATGGCAGAACACCTTAGAGATATGAGAAATAGAAAAAAACACTAATGCATTATATTGTCACAATGAAATATGTGATAATTTTAATAAATGTTTCTTTTTTGTTATTAGATTTAAACACAATGACGGGGGTGGGGTGATGAGAAAACTATACTTGAGGTATTGGTGACACTATGGCAACTAAGATTAAATGCCACAGTGTCCCCAGCCATTAATGACAACTGTTCCATGGTCAGTGTATTGAAACTAAGGGAAACATTGATCTGACATAGTTTGTTATATGTATTGTTATTAATCATTATTTTATTTATTTTTTTTTTTGGTGTTTCTATGTATTGTTATTATTTTATGATGTGACAGTATTAGCCTTTATAACTGATTAAGTTTTACAAGTTTGATGTTAGACAGCCTGTGTTATGTTTCTTTAAGATGATTGTTTTTAATTGCTTAGTTCTGATTGGTGTCTTGTTACTATATTAAGTAAACTTAATGCCAAGAATGATGACTTTGATGAAGCTTGTATGAAAATGGCGAAACCGCTAAGTCTTATTGGGAATTGTATTTTAATAAACATCCATTTCGCTTAGAATTTGACATGGTGGTGACTTTTTTATTTTTTAAATTATGTATTGTTACTAGTATGCAAAAAGCCCAGAATTTCCAGACACAAGATATACAAAACGATTAAGAGAAAAATTAGGGGAAAGATAAATAGTTCCGCAAGAAAAATTGTTAGAAGCTTCAACTGATAATTTGTGTTCATCAATATAACAGATTTGTGAAAAACAGTATAAAGATCAAGAAACCTTGATCTGTTTGGAAAAAGAAGCATCTGAGGAAGTGCAAAAATATAAACAACAAAACCAAGAGATATTTGAAAAGTATAAAAAAGAAATATAGGCATGGGAAAGAAAGAAAGATTTGATATAGTGCAATATTTATGCAAAAGAGAAAGCCAAATTAATCAATGTAAAGAAGGCAGCTCCAAAGATATTCAAAGAGAAATACAGGCAAAGCCATCCGGATATGTAACATTTCACAGTAAAAATAAATAATATCAGAAAGATGGAATGTAGAAAAGATTAGTAAAGTAGAAATTAAAAAAAATAGAAGCTGAAGTTATGGAGTGCCAGAGAAGTGAAGGATTTGGTGTAGAAGGTCTAAAACAGGTGACATCACAGCATGATGGAATGAGTCGGCAAAGTAGGGCAAAACAGGAAGATCAGGAAACATGAGAAGAAGAAATATGGACATGGAAAAGGAAAAGAGATTTAATATGATGTAATATTTATGCAAAGGAGAAAGCAAAACTAAACAGTAAAAAAAGAGCAGCACCAAAAATATTTGAAGAGAAATACAGGCAAAGGAATCCAGACATGGAAAACTTTGCACTAGAAAAAATAAGAAGACAAAGAGGAAAAGTAGAAAAGGAGATTAGTAATGGAGAAGTTAAAGAAATAGAAACTGAGGTTATGGAATACCTGCAAAGTGAAGGAGTCAGTGTAGAAAATCTTATTCAGAAGTACCACAACAGGATAGAGTAATGAATATCCAAATTAAGAGGGAGACCAGTGGAACAGGAAGCAATTGGTCAGGTGCCATATGAAGATAATTTGGAGCTTCCACAGGAAACCAGTATAAACATTTACTTGAAGTTAGACAGCAATGGAAGGAACAGGAAACTGTGGAAACTCCGATGCAGTTAATGTTGAGGAGTGATAGGCCAGTGACTTCCAGTATGACAGAGCAACAGATGGCACAGGATGAAGTTGAAGAGAAGGCGCCGCAGGAAGATGCTATAAAACTTTCTATAGAAAGCCCACAGAAACAGAAACAAGGGATATGCCCTCAGTTTGGAAGAGAATGAACTAAGAGAAGAGTTGCTTGATTTAATAGACATGGATAGATATAGTAAGATCAATGAGAGAAATAGACTGCAGAAGGTCAATAAAACCCCAAAGGTTAGAAGTCTGATAAAACAAGTGAACACAGTAATTAGGACTATCCATAGAGATTCATGTGATATAACAGAAGTAAACAGGATATATTACTGTGCTGCTAAATTAATAACTGATAAAGTTTTACCACAAGAACACAGGGTAGCGAGGGAAAGGAAGGGGAGAAATCGAATACCATCATGGAACTATTGAATAGAGAAAACTATAAAGCAGCTAAGACAAAACATATCACTGTTAGAAGATTATAGAAGAGGGAACAGATCTACAAAAATACTAAGAAAGATAGATGTGATAAAAGCAATGCGCAGTATGAGAAGAGACCAGGATATATCATGCACTATCGCAAATAACAAACTAAAAATTTCAGCACAGGCAGAAAAACTTAGAAGATACAAAGATAAACATAAAGGAAAAGTACAAAATAAGCAATTTATTGATGACCCAAAAAAGTTTATAGAGAAATGGGAAATAAGGTCAAAGGAATTGAAAAACCACCAAAAAAAGAGGAAGTAGATACATTTTGGAGAAGTATCTATGAAGATCCTGTGGAACATAACAAAGATGCTAAATGGATAGAAGAAATAAAACAAAGACTAAGAGGGTTAAAGGTACAGGATATAAAATGGGATGAAGTAACAGCCAGAGAGATTGAAACAAAGTTAAGGAAAGCCTCTAATTGGAAAACCCCAGGTCCAGTTACAGTACCTTACATTTGACTGAAAGTATTAACATCTTTGCATAAAGTTTTAGCCACGAGTAAGAACTATTTATATGCGCACTCCGAACAGACTCTAACCTGATTACCAACAATTAAAACAATGCTCCTATTTAAGAGTGAACCTGCAAGCTACCCTAAAAATTATACACCAATAACTTGCCTTCCAACAATGGATAAACTATACACGGGAATTGATGCGGACAGAGTTTATAGTCATTTAGAAGAAAACTCAGTTATGGCAGTAGAACAAAATGGCAATACACGAAAGTCATATGGAACAAAGGATCATTTGTTGTTAAATAAAGTTATAGTGGAGAACTGTAAAAAGGGGAAGAATCTAAATATGGTATGGATTGACTACAAAAAAGCAATTGATAGTATCCCACATTCATGGCTAAAAGAGTGTTTAAAAATGTATAAGATACACCCTACACTGAACAACTACATTACAGTGACCATGAAACAGTGACAGACTACTTTGCAATTAAGCCATGATAAAGGACAGATTATTATCTCAGGGATAAAAAATTCAAAGTGAGATATTCCAGGGTGACTCTCTTGTCACCATTGCTATTCTGCCTTGCCATTAACCCATTAAGCTGTTTAGTTAACAGCTTAGGCCATAGCCACAATTTGGCTCCTAAAAACAATAAAGTGTAAAGACTTCTCATCTTCTCTTTGTTGATGATTTAAAACTGTATAGCTCATCAGATGAGGAATTGAAAGCACAGCTGCAGGTTGTCAAACTGTTTTCAGATGACATAAAAATGTCATTTGGTCTTGATAAGTATGCAAAAGCAACCTTTAAAGCAGGAAAACTGCAGCACCAGGAAAACATCAGTCAGGGACAGGAATGTGATATAAAAGAACATGAGCATGAAGGAGTGTATAAATATTTGAGATTGATAAAGGATCAACAACAAAACATGAACAAATGCAAATAAAACTTAGTAAGGAATACTTTAGAAGACTTAAATTAATTCTGAAAACAGCATTGACACCTAGGAACAAAATTCAAACTATAAACCAATTTTCTCTTCCTGTCCTAACTTACAGTTTTTGATTGAATGGCCCCAAAATGTGTTGGATAGATTAGACAGGAAAACAAGAAGGATGATTCATGCTCACCAAATGATTTATAAAAATCAGTGCATACCAAGATTACACATTCCCCATTCCGAAGGAGGGATGGGCCACTTTGAAATTGATTATATGTATAGATATGCAATTGTGGGACTCTGTACATATCTGCTGACCCCACAAGACCCAAATGTAGTGAAAGTTTTAAAATATGAGGAGAATAAATCTAAGATGACTTCTCTGCTTAATCTAGCAGAAGTTTATCAGAGTCAACCAGAAATGGTAATTAAACCAGAAGTAGATAAAATCAGGCAGCGACTGAATGTGCCAAAAAACAAAAGAAAGAATATAAGGTGAAGGATCAGATGAGAAGGCAAGAAATGTGGAATAAGTCTAAATATAGTTGCAAGTATAGAAAACTTTTAGAAGAACCTAATGTTGTTCAGGAGCAAACAGAGAAATGGTTAAGGAGAGGCAAATTCAAACCAAGAGATAAAAAGGTTAACATTAGCAGCCCAAGATAGTGAGCTGCATACATGTTGGCTTTTAAAGTCCATTGGACATGTAGGGGAAACAGACAAATGTAGGTTTTGTAAAACCGAATTGGAAACACTTGTACACATTGTTGCTGGTTGTGACATACTAATGGCAGAAGGACTGTGTACTGAAAGGCATAATAATGTGGCAAGACTGTTGCACTTTGAATTGTGCAAACATTATGGTATTGAAGTGGCTAAAAAACACTGGAAACATGAGCCAGAAAACATCATAGAAAATGAAGAAGTCTACATGACATGGAATCATCCATTACCAACAGTTCAAAAGATAAATGCTAGAAAACTGGATATAGTGGTCCAAGAAAAGAAGACAAGAGTAGCATTCATCATTAAAATTGCCACCCCAGTGACTACACTGGCCGGCGTAAGGAGAGACGCAAAGTCAAAAATAGCAGGATCTGCAGACAGAAACAAGAGCAATCTGGAAGAAAGATATCCAGACAGTTCCAATAGTAGTAGGAGTAAGAGCAATGAGTCTTATAAAAAAGAATTTACAACCGTATTTAGATATGTTACCAATACATGTGACTCCATACAAACTGCAAAAGGAGTCATTACTGGGCACATTGCGAGTTCTGCGAAGAGCACTACTGGCTGACATCAAAGATTGAAACAATACTAATTTCATGAACTTTAATCGTACTTTGACTTAGAAATGAGGTCCATTCCTGTCATGGTATTAGAAACCCAAAAGACTTGGAGAAATTAATAAAAAAAGTTCTAATCATAAGAAGTTATGGAGTCCCTGCAAAGTGAAGGATTTTATGTAGAAGGTCTAACACAGGTTACATCACAGCATGATGGAATGAGTCACCAAAGTAAGGAGAAACAGGAAGATCAGAAGATGTCTGAAGAAGATATATGGACATGGGAAAGAAAAAGAGATTTAGTATCATGCAATATCTATGCAAAGGAGAAAGCAAAACTGATCAATACAAAAAGAGCAGCACCAAAGGTATTTGAAGAGAAATACAGACAAAGGAATCTGGACATGGAAAACTTTACAATAAAAAAAAATAAGAAGACAAAGAGGAAAAGTAGAAAAGGTGATTAGTAATGGAGAAGTTAAAGAAATAGAAACTGAGGTTATGAAGTACCTCCAAAGCAAAGGATTTGGTGTAGAAAATCTAATTCAGAAAGTACCACAATAGGTTAGCGCAATGGACCTCCAAATTAAGGGGAAACCAGTGGAATGGGAAGTAATTCATGTGCCATATGAAGATATTTTCGAGCCTTCCACAGTAAACAAGTATAAACCTTCACTTGAAGCTGGACAGCAAAGAAATGAACAAGAAAATGTGGAAACTCTGATGCAGTTAATGTTGAGGAGTGATATGCCAGTGAGTTCCCATATGACAGAGCAACAGCTGGCACAGGATGAATTTGAAGAGAATGTGCCACAGGAAGATGCAATAGAACTTTCTATAGAATACCCACAGGAAATGGAAAACAAGAAATGTACCCTCGGTTTAGAAGAAAATGAGCTAAGAGAAGAGTTGCTTGACTTAGTAGAGATAGCTAGACATATTAAGATCAATGAAAGAAATAGACTGCAGAAGGTCAATAAAACCCAAAAAGTCTGAAGTTTGATAAAACAAATGAACACAGTAATCAGGACTGTCCGTAGAGATTCTTGCGGTATAACAGAAGTAAACAGGATATATTACTGTGCAACTAAATTAATAACTGATAAAGTTCCACCACAAGAACACAGGGTAGTAAGGGACAGAAAGGGGTGAAACTGAATACCATTATGAAAGCATCGAATATAGAAAACTATAAAGCAACTAAGACAATAAGTCTTGTTAGAAGAGTATAGAAAAGGAACAGATCAACAAAAAATACTTAGAAAGATAGATTTGATAAAAGCAATTCACAGTATTAGAACAGACCAGCATCTATCATGCACTATCACAAATAATAAACTAAAAATCTCAGCACAGGCAGAAAAACTTAGAAGATACGCAGATAAATATAAAGGAAAAGTACAAAATAAACAATTATTGATGACCCAAAAATGTTTGATAGAGAATTTGGAAACAAGGTAAAAGGAATTGAAAGACCACCAAAAAAGAAGAAATAGATATATTTTGGAGAAGTATTTATGAAGATCCTGTGCAACATAACAAAGATGCTAAATGGACAGAAGAAGTAAAATAAAGAATAAGAAGTTTAAAGGTAGAGCATATGAAATTGGGATGAAGTAACAGCCAGAGAGATTGAAACAAAGTTCAGAAAAGCCTCTAACTGGAAACCCCCAAGCCCAGATGCAGTACCTAAATTCTGGTTAAAAGTATTAACATCTTTGCATGAAGATTTAGCTATGATTAAGAACTATTTATATGCACACACTGAATAGACACCAACCTGGCTAACAACAGGAAAAACAATGTTCCCACTTAAGAGTGAACCTGCAAACTACCCTAAAAATTATAGACCGATAACTTGCCTTCCAATGTTCTATAAACTATAGACTGGAATTGATGCCAACAGAGTTTATAATCATTTAAAAGAAAACTCAATTATGGCAGTAGAACAAAAGGGCAATAAAAGAAAGTCATATGGAACAAAGTATCATTTGTAGTTAAAGTCATAGTAGAGAACTGTAAAAAGGGGATGAATCTAAGTATGACATGGATTGACTACAAAAAAGCATTTGATAGTATCCCACATTCATGGATAAAAGAGTGCTTAAAAATGCATAAGATATACCCTACACTGATCAACTATATTACAGTGACTATGAAACAGTGGCAGACAACTTTGCAATTAAGCCATGATAAAGGACAAATTACTATTCTAGGGATAAAAATTCAAAGGGTGATATTCTAGGGTGACTGTTTGTCACTGGTGCTATTCTACCTTGCCCTTAACCCATTAAGCTGTCTACTTAACAGCTCAGGCCGTGGCTATAATTTGGCTCCTAGAAAACAACAGTGTAAAGACTTCTCATCTTCTCTTTGTCGATTATTTAAACCTGTAGAGCTCATCAGATGAGGATCGGAAAGTACAACTGCAAGTTATCAAAACTTTTTCAGATGATATAAGAATGTCATTTGGTCTTGATAAATGTGCAAAAGCAACCTGTAAAGCAGAAAAATTGCAGCACCAAGAAAACATCAGTTTGGGACAAGGATGTGATATAAAAGAACTGGAGCAAGAGGGAGTGTATAAATATTTGGGAATTGATGAAGGATCAACAATTAAACATGAACAAATGTGAATAAAACTTAGGAATACTTTAGAAGACTTAAATTAATCCTGAAAACAGCATTGACATCTAGGAACAAAATTCAAAGTATAAACCAGTTTGCTCTTCCTTTCCTAACTTACAGTTTTGGTGTGATTGACTGGCCCCAAAATGTGTTGGATAGATTAGACAGGAAAACAAGAAGGATGCTTCATGCTCACCAGAAGATTTATAAACATGAGTGCATACCAAGATTATATATTACCCATTCTGAAGGCGGGATGGGCCTCCTTGAAATTGATTACATGTATAGAGCTGCAAATGTGGGACTGCACACATATCTGCTGACCTCACAAGACCCAAATGTAGTGAAAGTTTTAAAACATGAGGAGAATAAATTTAAGATGACTTCTCTGCTTAGGCTAGCAGAAGCATACACCGGTGTTAAGCAGGAATGGAAATCAAAACAGAAGTAGATAAAAAGGCAGCAACTGAATGTGCCAAAAAATAAAAGAAAGACTATAAGGTGAAGGACTGGATGAGAAGGCAAGAAATGTGGAAGATGTATAAACATAGTTGCAAGTATAGAAAACTTCTGGAAGAACCTCATGCTGATCAGGAACGAATGCAGGAATGGTTAAGGAGAGACGAATTCAAACCAAGAGATGAAAGTTAATACCAGGATCCCAAGATAGTGGGTTATGTACATGTTGGTTTACAAAATCCATTGAACATGTGGGAGAAACAGACAAATGTAGGTTTTGTAAAACAGAATTGGAAACAGTAGCACCCAGGCATAATAATGTGGCAAGACTGTTGCACTGAGGGTTGTGCAAATATTATGGTACTGAAGTGGCTAAAAAACACTGGAAGCATGATCCACAAACATCACAGAAAATGATGATGTCTACATCACATGGGAACACCCATTACCAACAGTTCAAAAGATAGATGCTAGAAAACCAGATATAGTGGTCCATGAAAAAAAGACAAATGTAGCATTGATCACTGAAATCACCACACCTAGTGACTACAGTGTTTTGCGTACAGACACACAAAGTCATAAAATATCAGGATCTTTAGGCAGAAACAAGAGCAATGTTGAAGAAAGATAACCAGACAGTTCCAATAGTAATAGGAGCAATGGGTCTTATAAAAAAAGAATCTACAATCTTATTTAGATATGTTACCAGTACATGTAACCCCATACGAATTGCAGGAGACATTACTGAGCACATTGTGGGTGCTGCGAAGAGCACTTCTGGCTGACATCAAATATTGAAATACTGCGAATTTTATGAACTTTAATTATACTTTGACTTAGGAATAGGATCTATTCCTGTCATGGTATTAGAAACCCAAAAGACTTGGAGAAATTAAAAAAAAATAGGAGTATATTTTCCTTTTTCCATTCCATCATCTGCCATCTTACAATTAAAGTCATCAAAGCAAATCATCCTGTCATTTATCATTCAGCAAACTGTTTTCTAGTAGCTGTACCCTGAGGTGTTCATGCAAAAAAGCACAAAGAACATAAGTCCTCATGGGTTGCCCTTCTACCAAAAATTCCTCAGTGTTCTACCTTTACTCCCATTTAAATGTTTTATCTCACTTCCTGATTTAAAAAAATAACTCCTGTACATTCATACACTTCAAATGTCCATAGGATATGACCACACTTATCCCTTTCTACCCAAATCCTAAATGTGATATCTTGCAAACAATACATTTTCCTTCCTTAACCTCTCTAAAATTCCATACAACCTAAATTAAGTCTTTGTACTATTCATATTCAGAGATATAACCCTGTACCTCATAGCACTTATTCTTTACTTTCCTTTTTCTGTTTGCCACTTTTTGTGGATTCTCCTTCCCCTGATTTCATCTTCTGCAAACAATGCAGTAGATGGATTGTGCATGTTAAGTGTAATATTATCTTTTCCTACTCAGTTTTATGAAATCGTCATCTTCCACAACAAACAGGCTCCTTTCTCTTCATTCATTATTTAAATTTAAAATTTCCAGTAAGGAAAAATGCTACATATCCTGCCTGCCATTTACTCCTACATGATCTATACTGCTACAAAAATTAAGCCAAAAATGTCTATCTTCAACTCATTTTTGTATATATCAAAATGAGGTCAAACCTGTTATAGTCCTGCTTCCCATGTAATTAATGCCTACATTTAGCCAAAGCTATATCCAAATGTCCCTATTTCCCCCAAATTAATATCAATGCATACACTGTCAAAGACAGACTACAGCATATTTACAAGCATTGTTTATTTCTGTGATTAGAATCTGTTTTTTTTTTTTATTGAGCACATGATGTTTAATAACTGCAAGATCAACTAAAATGCTTGCAGTTATTGATTGCACTTGTGGTCCTCAAACATATACCAAGAGCCTGCCATTTTTTCCTACATTTTTTAGAGTACTGTACTTCAGGCTATAAATGCAAACATGTTCTAGTTGGGGATTTATAAAAGATCAACTGTTGCACTCACTTCTTCTTCTTTTGGCTTTTCCCGGTTAGGGGTCACCACAGTGGATCACCTGTCTGCTCATGACTGGCAGTGGAGTTTTACAGTGTTGAGTTGCCAGCCCGGTGCCCAACCTTCCACAGAAGGCACACACACACACGCACACACTGACACCTAGGGCCAATTTAGAGTGTTCAATCCACCTACAGCATGTCTTTGGGATGTGGGAGAAAACCGGAGCACCCAGAGGAAACCCACGCAACCACAGGGAGGACATGCAGACTCCACACAGAAGGCACCCCAGCAGAGAATCAAACCCAAAATCCTCTTGCTGTGAGGCGACAACGCTAACCGCTGCACCACCGTGGCCACCCCAACTATTGTACTCACTGCCATACAAAAATATATGCTGGACAAATAATGTAAACTGTATACCCTGATTTACTAAGCAACATTAATGACAGTAAAAGCTGTAGACAGCATTACAAAGGAGTACAGTGTTCATCAGAATCTACCTAAAATAGGAATCCACTAGCTTTTCATCTGATGCTCTCAAACTCATTGAAGTGAATAGAAAGAAACAAAATACAACACTGTACTCTTTCAGTTTTATTCAGATGGTGTCCCCTACATTCATCAGCTGATATGACTAAAGTAGTAAATTATAACTTTTGCCCTTACATTTACTTCTGCTCCACAGAGACCTCTTGATGTTCTTAAGTAATTAACAATTTACAGGCACATGAAATATTAAATTGCTGAATTAAACTGCACTGAGATTCCTTATAACAAATATTAGGGGGTTGGTTTTTGAGATACATCACAAATCATGATATGTTCTGTTCATATAGACTATCCAGAATGATTTTGTTTAAGGAAAGTGTAGATATTCTTGAAAGCCCAGACACAGGATTTCTGGTATGCAGAGTGCTGGCAAACAACTCATATATTGCAGTTAATTCCCATACTGGTTAATGTTTACTGAATAGCTGACTAGATCAGTCTTTCAGTGTTTGTGTATGTGCAGTTCATTAAAGGAATTCTCTGATGAGGGCACCCACACATATACTCTGTACTTACTTTCAGATGTTATTCCATGTATGCAGTATAACTATTGCACATATATAATCTCTACAGATAAAAAAAATATGAAATGTGGAGTTTGCTGTTGGCGTACTACTTTTACTAACATACCACATCAGAAACAAACAAAAAAAGAAAATCATGTACATATGTGCATGGAAGAGCAGTACAATGTCTGTGATCATTAAGTGAACAAGACCCATAGGTTTGCAGTAATGGTCAAAATTAGAATGGAAGGCAATAAGTACTTGCAGACTCAGCAGGTCAGGTTGCTTACTTCCCTCCATCTCTCTTACTAATGGGACATGTTCCTCCTATGGTCTTGCTTGCTTATTATTATGAGCATTAATGCACTTATGCCTTATTATTTGCACAAAAGCAAGCAAGGGATGAGCATGTCAGCAAAAGTGTAGTATGTAAACACTTCAGTTAATCATTTTAAACTTGAAAATTAAAGAAAAACAATAGAATTTTAATTCTGCATGGAATATGCATAAATGGAATATACATTAATCTACCTCTCATAATGTAGGAGTGACAGCTGCTGTCAGTTTCCATTAGAAAATCTGCCTGTGCAAACTCTGCCTGTGCAAACTGTATTCCAATATCTGCAAACAAGGGGAACCCAGAAGTGTCTTCCTCTAGGCCACTGAACACTAATCTTAGTTTAACCATGATGCTAATGGTCTGCTCAAGACTGGATACAAAAAAATGAGATAGCTGTCTTCTTCACTTTATATTTATAAATAGACACTACAGCTCATCAGCCTATCAGGCAAGAAAACTGGATGCTGATTAAATGTGTTATTTTACAATTATTTTACATTAAGAGGGTTTGTGGTCTGCACTCTTGTGGGAGGAGAGGCTGGACTCTGCCCTTCTGAGCTGGGAATTTCTGGTTAAAGGCTTATAGTGCCTGCATATTTGAACTGCTTCTTACTGAAACTGGTACACCTTGTTTGCTGTAGCATAGACTAGATCCAGGCCTGCTGAATCTAGCTTTGTTTGTATAACTTGAGCACTAATCCAGGCATTTTGTTTAAAGTATTCAATTGTATTTATTAATGCTTGGTAGTAACTTGATTAAAGTGTAGCTATCATTCTAAGTCTTTTGAATTAAGCACTTGGGCTTCAGATCAGTTTTTTTACATTAGGAAGGTTTGTGGCCTGCACTGTGGTGGCAGGACAGGTAGCTTACATCCTTCTAAGTTGGGAACTGCTGATTGAGGGCTCAGTGTCTGTTATTCTAAAAGTGTATTAGTTCTGGTTTAAGCACTTGGGCTTCAGGCCAGTTATTTTACATTAAGAAGGTCGTGCCTGCATATTTGAACTGTTTCTTACTGAAATTGGTACACCTTGTTTGCTGTAGCATAGACTAGATCCAGGCCTGCTGAATCTAGCTTTGTTTGTATGCTTGTTTGCTTGTTATTTCCCTGAAACGCTAATTCCACCTAAAACGCGGCTTTTCAGCGCTTCTGTGGATTCCTAGTGATATCTGCATTACTTACTCTACTTATTTCATTGTTTCACTTGAAAGAAAGTTACTGTTTGTCGTTTTTGCATTTATGTTACCTGTAACACATTGCATTTAAGTTACCTAGCACTTGCTCACTAAAGCAATTATATAAGTCAGCACTAAAAAATTAAAAGCACTACACCCTCACAAACTCCCCTTGAGTACCTTGTTCCCCATTGGCCCTTTTTTTCAATTATAAAGGAATTCCCAATACTATTCTAGCATGTCCAAAGGTCAGTTGTCAATCTCCTCTCTGGTCCAGCTGGTGAATCTGGGAATCTTGAGGCAATGTTACAACTGCCTCATATACACAGACAACCCTCTCCTCCTCCCAACAAATTCCAACACATGTGAGAGATGCAACCATATAGCCAAACTGGAGGCTAAGCTCTCTCAACTCATTACTGGCGTAACCAGTCAGGAGGAGAAGGAAACCACACTCACTACAATTCCAGTCTCACATAGACCTACCACGACAGCAAACCAAACACATAAACACACAAAAACATACTCGGAGGCTCTAAATAAAAATCTGCCTAAACAGCAGAGACCGCCAAAGCAGACACCCAAGCAACCGCTACCCCAAAACAAAACACGTGCAACACATAGCTCACAAAGCCAGTGTGCCGAACAGTCACAGCCCTTAAGGCTAAACAACACACCTGATACACTTGTAATAGGTGACTCCATCATCAGGCACACTGACGTCCCGCTCACCAGGCTGAACAAGGAGAAGGTCACGGTGAGCTGCCTGTCGGGCACTAGGATCCGCCACATAACACAAGCGCTCAGGTCACTCCAAGGCAAGTACAGATATGACTCGGTCATTGTCCATGCTGGTGTGAATGACCTGAGACATACTTCCCTGGACTACATGAAAAGAGACATAGAGGAGCTCTCTGAGCATGTAGCCCAGGCCGGTATGACCCTGACCTTGAGTAGCATCTTACCCTCACCAAGAATGATGCCACAATATGAAGACAAGTATTGGTGTCATTCAAAGGGGATCCAATGCCTGTCAGCCTGGGATGACATGCTCGACAAGTCACGATGCTTTGCTAGGGATGGATTGCACCTGTCACCCCTGGGCTTTCAGATATTGGCAAAGGCTCTTGCTTCCCCCATAGTGCCTTTTTTAGGCAAGGCTCAAAAGACAAACCCACCTCCATAGGTATCACAAGGGATAAGAAACTAAGAGTAATGCTACTAAATGCCAGAAGTCTAAACCTCAAGATGCACGCACTCAAAACTCTCCTTAGCATGGAGAACATCGATATCTGTGCAGTAACAGAAACCAGGTTCAAGGCTCCCGAGAGCACCCCAGCACCACCAGGTTATACCTCATACCATGCTTTTTGGCCCCAAAACTTGGACCGAACCACAAAAGGAGGGGGAGTATCAATATTCGTCAAAGATACCCACACCTCCAGGTTGGTGGCACAACACGAAGCATCAGAGATTATCCATGTGCAACTAACAGTGGGTAAAACTGCCTTGCAGTTTATACCCTGCTACAGACCACCCTCCCAAACCCAGGAACCCCACTCGGCCTTCCTGAGAACACTGGAAAATATGAAGGTCTCTCCAAACACCATTATATTGGGCGACTTCAACTACCCAAACATAGACTGGGAGCATTACTCTAGCTCCAACACCCTAGCCCAAAGGTTCCTAGAATTTATAAACTCAAATGCTATGGAACAACTTGTTACCACTCCCACAAGAAGGGAAAACATACTGGACCTGATCATCACCAACATGGGGACTCTATGCTCCAGACCAGAAGTGTATCCCTCGTTGGTAAGATCCGACCATAAACTAATCTCACTGGATATTCACATCCCGACCCCACCCCCTGCCCAGAAAACCACAGTGAAAAACTTCTCTAAAGCAAATTTCACACTCCTCAAAACTGAGGTGGAATCCTTCAAAGCCCCAGAGCCTGTGGAAAATATGGCCCAGACCGCAGAATCCTTTATAAACGCATTCTATGAACACCTACAGGAATGCATGGATCATGCAATCCCAAATAAAACCAAGACCCAATCCTCCAAAGGAAGACATCCTGTCTGGTGGTCCCCAGCCATAAACAAACTATACAATAGAAGAAGGAAGCTACTACATGATAGAGCAAAATCCCAAAAAGGGAAGGCATCTCTGATCAGTATTAGCAAAAAACTACGGGCACTCATAAAATCGTCTAAGGCCAGCTTCGAGAGAAAAATTGCACAGGACACTAAGGATAATCACAAGGCTTTCTTTAGTTATGTTAGGAACCTGGGTGGGAATTCCCAGATATGCTCAGAATTAGTCCAAAATGGCAAAAAATACATCGAACCTACAGACATTGCCAACATCCTAGCTGACAGGTTCAGCACACACAAACCCCCCCCTCCCCACCAAAAGGGCAAATATCTATCCCAGCAGAGTTCTGCCCCCCTGACATCTCAGATGCTCAGGTAAGAGCCGCCCTCTCCAAAGCAAAAAACACAGCATCAGTGGGACCAGATGGTGTCCCGGGCTGCGTCCTACATGAACTCCAAGAAGAGCTAAACCCAAACATAAAACTACTGTTTAATCTCAGCCTTACTACAGGATATGTACCCAAAAGTGGCGTACAGCAACAGTGGTCCCTCTCCACAAAGGTGGTGCCTCAACGGATCCTGGAAACTATCGCCCCATAAGCCTGACTAGCTTGGCCTGCAAAGCTATGGAAAGGATCATCATGAACCTCATAAGTAAAGATATTGGGGACCTACAGACACTGGATCCTACCCAGTTCGGCTTTGTTAAGGGCAGATCCTGCCTCTTAAACCTGGTCAATTTCTTTGAAACAGTCACCAAGGTCATTGACGAGGGGAAGGTGGTCCACACAGCCTACCTGGACCTCACAAAAGCCTTCGATACAATACCCCACTCGGGCATTATAGATAAGCTCACCAGCTTAAACATAAACCCCTATGTCACTAGATGGGTTGCAAACTGGCTCATGGACAGAACCCACATGGTTAGAATTGCTGGAGCCATGAAGACTCCAAACCAGTTACAAGTGGCATCCCACAAGGCTCAGTCCTGGGACCTCTCTTGTTCGGTATATATTTCTCGGAGGTACAGGCCAACACGGAAGGACTGTGGCTGACCAAGTTCGCAGATGACTGCAAACTGGGCACCATAATCGACTCTCCAGCTGACACAAGTATCCTCCAAAAGGGCCTCATAGAAACAGACAACTGGTGCCAGAGCCAAACTCAAGCTAAACACCAAAAAGTGTATAGTCATCCCCTTTGGCAAAAACAAAGTTCCCACAAATTACCACATAGGTGGTAATCCATTAAGTACAGAAGAATTAATTAGGGACCTGGGGACCCAAGTTGATAGCAATCTCTCATTTGACAACCACATGGTAAAAGTGGTTAGAAATACATTTTATATAGACCACCTAATCATGAAGGGATTCACATCTAGATTAGGGGAGGTCATCATGCCTCTTTACTCATCCCTCATCAGGTCCATAATTGAGTACAATGCCCCTTTTGGGATGTACCTTACCAGACACCTGCAGCAACTGGAAAGACCCCAAAAGTACCTCACCAAGAGGATCAAAGGGCTTAAACAGATGCCATATGCTGCCCGGTTAAAGAAACTCCAACTCTACTCAGTGGCATACTGCCTGCTCAGAGGTGATCTGTGCCTGACGTATAAAGCCATGTCCAACCCGGAATTAATGGACATGCTGCACCTCAGGAAATCCAAATCCCATCGAGCTACACGCTCGAGAGACTTGAACCTCAGCACTGAAATAAATTGGACATGTTGGAGGGACAGATTCATAACCCAGAGGCTCCCTTCACTCTGGAATAAAATCCCAGTCCAGGTTAGGCAGAGTCCCTCATTGACTCTCTTCAAGAGGAATCTTGATGAGTGGATGGGAGATCGTAGGTTTACCCCGGGTATCACTTCTGTGTCACTGTTAGACAGAGGCACAGTATACTAACTTCGAAAAAGGGCATAGCAAAATTAATTTAAAATGGGTGACGAAAGCCAAACACACTCTGGCTAGGCTTATAAATGCCCTAGGGCAGATAGCCTAGTATGAACCTATGAACCTATGTGGGTGCTTCAGTTAACCTGCAGTGCTCATTTTATGATTTTCTTCATCCCTCCTTCCTAGTCTATCCATGACTGAAAGAATCTCAGCGACATCAGATACCCTGGAGGGACATGCAAACAACAAATATAAACAATAACAGTTAGAGAATAAATGCTGAATTCTGGCATATGCAGACCTGCAGCATATCCCCTTTCCTCCACATATAACAGAGGAGGGCTCAAGTGAAGTCTGATATCCCACCTGTGAAAATTGAAAACATTTTGGCACAGAAGAACTCCACATTCTGCTAGATTTATTAAATAACTAAGTACTTTTGCCTAACTTATATTAAGGCTTCATCAGAGTTGTTAAAAATACAATATTCAGTACCTTAAATGGCCAACATCTTTAGCATTAATCATGCAAAATACAAATTGATTAATTCAATAATTAGCCATCAGTTGTTAAACAACATAAATAAACCTGCCATCCCCACAGTTTCAGTGTTAAAAATAATTGTTTTACAATATCGCTTTGTAAAAATACAAATTTAAAATACATATGTAAATAAAACAAATAGTTTTAGACTGTTTTATTACTGTTTTATTATTATTACTGTTTGTTTTTGGTTATCCCACTAGTAACCCAGAGGGTGACAAGACTAACAACAAAATAGAGTACAAAGGATTAGTTCAGATGAAATCACTTTAGCCAGCAGATCTAGGAGACTTTGTCTCTGATATCTTCCCTATGAGAGGAATAAAGGTATCTTGCTGAAGTTTCAAGTAGTTTATTCAGTTAAGGAGGTAGATGGATGAGTCATCCATGATGATCAGTCTTAACACCTGTGGGAACAGACATGGGCAGGGTGCAGATCAGCCAATTATGTGAGAACTAGATGTAGGATATTGGCTATCCAGGTGGTACTGTGAATAATTTGATCCAGGGAGCTCTCATTCACCCAATCTATGAAAACCTGTGCATACCCAACATTAGATGTACAAGTATTCCAATCTATAAAGGGGGAGTTGAAGTCAGCGAGGATTGGAGATGCATCTTTAATAGGGCTGTTTTCTATGAATGCTAAGAACTTATCAGATTCCCATGAGGCCACAGAAGGGGATCTGTAACAAGCTATATGTTGAAGGTTTGACATATATAGTGTTAGCTGGAGTTAAGTCAGGTCACTGGGAGTGTCATTGGTTACCACTTTGGAAGAGACAAAATCCCTAATGTTAACTGTGATAATAGTGCCATTACCCCTGGGCTTGAAGGCATAATAGACACAGAAGCCAGGCACAGAGGGGTTGCTGTCATTACATTTGAACCATGTCTCAGTCATTATTCCAATGTGGACTCTTTCTAGATGCAGAAGTGCCTATAAACTGGGCAGTTTGATGTTGTTAATTTGTAATTTGATTTGTTGGTTAGGTGGGGATGTTCATTAGATAAACATTGTATGAAAAAGCACAATGGGGTAACAGAGACTTTTGATAGCATGTGGAAACATTTACAATGAGAAGTGTAAACCATCCTTGACAAAGCAAGTAGAATTGTTGATCATCTTGTTGATCACCTTGTCCCCCAGAGACATTCTGGAATCCCTATTCAGGAATAACACCAGTTACTTAGGTAATTGTTGAAACCTGTTATTATTTCTTTGACTCTAGGGATCATTCTCAGTGAGGAGAGGATACCACTCAACAACAGTGACATCATTGATGGAAGCATACACAAGTTCTAGCAAGTCCTTTTATATATCTGCCAGATTCTTCACTTCAGAATAGACTATGATCACGTCATAGTTATTCGTACTGGCAGAGAGGATTCTAAGGGCTCAAAAATATCAGAAGCCCTGGCTGGTGAGAGACAGCTGACTGTAACATGGTCCTTCCACAGTTCTTCATATACTTGGATTTTCTCAGAATTTGATTTATTCTTGTTAGGCTTAGAATTATTGTGTTGTTTGTGGCATGCAGATGAAGGTATATGTGTTGGTATTTGAGAGGTTTCATTGATTATGAGTTCTAGAAGGCATAAGCAGTGATTTCTTAATGCATGTTTAGTGATAATAATATGCATTTGTATGGATGTCGATGTAAAACATTATGATGCTCACTGTATGCACACAATTTCAAGGGAAATGCCTTCAAATTAATTATGTGTTTACAGCGTTTGCTGATTAAATCAATTTAATTGAGCAAGATGTCATTTTCGGTGAGTATATTGCTGTTAGTTGATATGCAGAAAGGCTGTCACTGGACGAGAAGTTAGACTACTGTCTTTCCATGCTGGCCAGTGCTGTTATTTATAGGAACTATGGAGGAAGAAGGTGAAGGGAGTTTATGTAGTTCAGCTGAGTTCATAGAAATAGCAGTGTGCAGACCTATGCAGCAGGTAGCATATCGGTGCCAGAGTCCATGCAGGCCAGCACAAACATTAAAGCTCAAAGCTGGCTGATGTCAGTCACTGGAAAGAGAAGGAAAGAAGGATTTCCTGTACTGATAACTAAGGAAAAAAACCTCACTTGTTCACATGAACCACCAATATCCAGCTACATCTACCCAATAGATCTCAGTACAAACCAGACAGTAAAATGTAAATTCCAATGACAAAACAGCTGTTAATATAACCAATTAATGCTAAGATATCCAGAAATAGCAGAAATCACTTGCACTGTTCACTACACAAAGCACTTCTACTTCAATAGATGATCTCCCACACCAAACTTGAAATAACCTGTGGGTTAACAATGCAAACAGTGATCTAACTGGAAAAAGCCTTTACAGCAGCAGAAATTTGCAAGTTTAGCTAACTGAATTTAAGTTTAGTGTACATAATGTAGTACAAATCCAAAACATAACTTCCTTGGCTTAATTATGGAGTATTATACAACTCCCCCCATTAATATTCAAAAACGTGCACGCTGATTGGTCAGCATGCACGTTGAAAATCAGAGTTATAGTAATGAAAAAAGGTCCGGTCGCCCGGACGTTTTCCATTACTATAATTCTTTTTTCTCACTGTTTCGCTATGTTAAACAAGTTTAACATAGCGAGACAGCTTTAAAAAAAGCAACGGAGATTCTCCTTTGCTTTTTTAAAGCTGTCTCGCTATGTTAAACTCCTTTAACATAGCGAAACAGTTTGCAAAAAGCAACAGAGATCTTGCTTTCTCTGTTGCTTTTTTCAAAACTGTCTCGCTATGTTAAATGGGTTTAACATGCCGAGACAGCTTTAAAAAAAGCAACGTTGCTTTTTTTAAAGCTGTCTTGCTATGTTAAACCCATTTAACATAGCAAAACAGTTTGTAAAAAGCAACGGAGATCTTGCTTTCTCCATTACTTTTGCCCACAGTTCTAATGTACTGCATAGGCATACGCATGCACAGTACATCAGAACTGCCGCAGAATACCAGACAGCTGTGGAAGGGCAGCAAGGAGGCATTATACAATGCCATTATTTAAGAAAAGTAATTATTTTTTTTCTTAAATAATGTCATTGTATAATAGCAATAAACAGCTTGTGTAATGTCTCAAGCAGGAGCAAACCAGTGCGGCTTTCTGAAGCCTTTGTTAATAGTCTCGAGTGTAGCACAGCCACTCCACTTTCAAGTTGCACACTTGTAAATTATGAAGGTGGCAGGGAATATCGGAATAAAGGATGAACAGAGAGCTCTCCAACTTTACAAAGATGATGCAAAATGCTCTTTTGCAGAAGCATTCACTATAAGAGACAGGACTTTAGGTTTAGCTCATGGTGGAGACACTACTCAACTGGAACATGAAGACAACAGTCATAAGCCGATATTAAATGTATAATGGTAGAAAGGGACAATAGATACATGCAGTCCATATTCAAGCAAGCAGCCCACAAAGGGAATTGGCATTCAAAAGATCTGCTCCCAACCTCAGACATATTATCTAGAACATCAGAATACAAATGTTTAATGGGAGTTGCAGGATGTCCATGTCATGCTTATGGAGTACAAAGTCTAGCGGAAAGAAAATGGTTATCACATCATTGATCAAGAATAGCAGAGGGATGTTGAAAAATGGGCAACAGCTTATACTTGTTTGGTGGAGGAATCATGCCATTTGCAAGTGTCACTGCATTTCTGCCTTCTTGCAGTTATGAGAACTGAGCAGGGAGCATTAGTGAATGGGTCAAGTACTGACGATGAGTCTCCTTTACTCTGTAGAGTACTCTGACTGCCTACAATCAGTATGTTGCTGCACTAACCCAGTACTACTCTACCAGACTTTTGAGCCTTGCTTAGGGGTGATACTGTCAGCTAGTAGGGTTATCATTGTTTACAATAATAGTTACCAGTAGTTCTAAGTCTTACAAGAGCCTGTGACACCACTTGTGGTCTTAAACATGTTCCCTAAATAAAATAAGAGCTATTATACAACTGGTGATGTTATGAATTCTTTAATAACTACCATGAATGTTTATGATATTGTGTAGAATCTGTTAACATTATGCTAAACCAAAGACTAGACACTATTATAATCTATTATCAGGATACACAAGTTTACAGCACACGGCAATTAGCTTCATTAAAGTAAAGAGATGAATCCATAACTACAGTTAAAACAACACAAATATGCAAATGTTTTATAGCTGAAATAGTAGTTGCACAGACATAAGTCCCTCTTCTGTTATTGATGCCAAATTCTAAATGTAGGTGAATATTTAACATTCGTTTACTGGGAAAGTCTGACCGGAATAGAGCCCATTTTCAGCAGAGGCCCAGGGAACAACGTTCCAGATGCATGTCTGGAACATTCCTCCCTGGACCTCTGCTGAAAATGGGAGGAGCGTTCCAGATGCATGTCTTTAGAATGTGGGAGGAAACTGGAGCACCCTGAGGAAACCCATGCAAACACAGGGAGGACATGCAGAATCTACACAAACAGAATCCTATCCAAGAATCAAAATGGAGAACCTCTTGCTGTGAGGCAACAATGCTAACCACTGGACCACTGCACCACCCAACATCTAAATGCCTTTCATGTGACAGGTTATATGCATTCTTTATTGTTATGACCTGCTTGCTGGCTCACTTGTTAAAAGTTTGTGTCACACAGTTTCAGAGGCTGGGGTTCAGTCCTGACTTCTATTTATTGCATTTTGGAAGAATATCTGCACATTTCATCTCTGGGGATTTTTTGTGATAGTCCAATTTTCTACCACCTCCCTAGCCATTTAGTTGACTATTAATATTACTTTGACTTTGTTATTCTGATCATCTACACAGTGTTTGGGAATCCTCAGTTTATATACTTAAAAAAGAGTACAAATGTTGACAGTTGGGGGTCTGCACAGGTCCAAACCTTCTGCATGTAATGACATAGGGATTTAAACTCAGGATTACTAGATACCTGTGAGCTCAGCTGCTGTCTTGAGATAAGGCAGCTCTGTAAAAGTATACTGAGTGTGTTGGACAGTGAAAAATATCCACAATGTGGTAAGACTATGCACATAACATGCTTCCATACATTATTTTAGGTACAGACTGAACAGTTCTTCTTACAGAGGGTGCCTGTACATAATGTGCATCATTGCTGTCAGCTGTGGTATGCAGGTCCGAGAAGAACAGTTCAGAAAACCACTCAGCTACCTCATACTCATTCCTAATTTATGTGTACTACTCTTCAATTGTATTTTTTCTGGATTTCAGATTCACTGACTGATCTGACAAATGCACAGTGCCCAGCTACATTACAGCTGGTGAAATGCAAATGACTAGAAAAAGAAGAATATGCAAAATAGGGTGGGATTATCAAATATTTGTGCAAGTTTAGTAAAACATCTGCTTAAGAAAATCCTCCTATTACTTCATATGGCATCCAAATATCATGGTCAAAATGTTCATTCAGCAATAAAGATCCTGGTGTCTTAGATAGGAGACTGAGTGCCTTTCAGCCTGGATTGAACTGTACAGCCAGATAGAATGTTTTGTTATTAATGGGCTTCACATCTTTCCACAGGGAGTACAAATGCAAACTTCACAATAAGCAAAAATGATGTCAGAGTTCTACAGAGGTAAAGTGAGACATCCCTTTTTATTTATAGACATGGTAACTGCTGTCATAAATAAAGTGCAAAACTCAGCCTCCATGGTATCAGCATACTTGTGGGTTCCCTACACCTCCATTTACTGAGTCATGTCAAATGGCAGTGTCAATAATAGCAGCATACACCAGCAGTTTGATAAAAGTGGCAAATTTTATTCTGTACAGAATGGTAGCACAATAGGGACAAAGTTAATGTATTATGGGATACAATCTCTCTTAAAGCTATACCACTGCACATATATATCTTAAAGTCACAATACTATAATACAGCTTCACAGTAAATATACATACTGAAGCAGCTCTGCATAACTTATCATTACATCTTTCCCCACAAAGGAGAGAGAAACTTTTGTCTGAAATTACAAAGGATGAATATTTGCACAACAAATACACATATATTTAACATTCTGAAATTATCCCATCAATACACAAGAGTAACATTTATGAATGCTATTGAGCAATCAGTACTCTTAACATTTTACATATGCTTTGATATGAGTATTCATGAAACAATAATACATGAAGCAGACTTACTTAAGCAGAATATTTTTAACAAAGAAACTGTACATTCATGTATCTGGCCATATTACTCATTACAATCCTGGTAATGAATCCACATTTTAAGTTCTCTTCCTCTGAGTGTCAATTAGGATAGTGCAGGAATTGGAATGGGAACCTGTGGAAGGAAAAATTGTTAGATATACAACTACAATGGACAATATTGTACTTCAAGTCAATCTGTAAAACATTTCAACAGGATCTGGAACAGGCACACCAGCTGGACAGCACACAGGCTATTTTATATTGTAGATTTTAACATCCTTTGTTGTCTCAGATACTGAGTTGTTGAAAGAGGAACACTCTGACTAGATGTGGACCTGATTCTCTCAGTTCAAACATTTCAGGTTTACTTCCAGAAGAATGGCACTGAGCTCAAGGCTTATTAGAAATTATTTAAATATTCATTTGATTATGTCTAACAAAGGCACTGTCTTCTGTTTGCACCAGGTATGACCTTGGCTTCAGTTTTATGCATTGCATTGTCTGCTGTGTCCCACATTTTGTCTTCCTCTCACACTTGGTGCAGTTGTTGGCTTGGATGAAGGATGTGGTTATGCAGAACAGTGTTTGCCATAGAAAGTTTTATGTAAAGTGACAGCTCATTGGTCATTTTGTTTAATATTGTCATATGGAATTTTTGGGGGATTATATTTGGACTCTAAAATGGCATATCAATCCTTATTTTCATTCTAAGCATTAGCTGAGATGAGCGTACTGCTGCGCCACTATGTAGAGTTACTTGGTATGACACGAGATCAGTGTGTCTTAAGATCTTTGCAGCTCTTTGGACTGCTTTGTCTGTGGCTCTATTTGATGGCGTACAGTGAGGTATTAAAACCACAGACATTTGCAAATTGTTGAAACTCGTTTGCATCAATGTAACTTCAAATGCATTAGTATAGGTATTCCATATCTTATGAACATGGTTTTGAACCTGGCCATTATTTGTTAAATACTCATAGTTGGTACATGTGTTATTTTTATGTCACAAGAGCAATAATCCAATAATATACTGTAGCTTTTGCCATCAAACTTACATAAATAAGCTGATAACTTTTGCCAGTGACATTGTGAGAAGAGTGCTTATATTAATGTTTTTCTTTGAGATGGTTTATGGACAATACTGAACTTACACTTTGATACAAGCTTTCCAGTGTGTTTGGTCACCACATTAACATTACGGTTCTTTCTTGACATTTTGTGAGACCTTGGAGTTCTTTGTATATTTGCCTTAGTACTTCTGCATGCTGTGATGGGGGTACCACAATTCTGACTTGATACAACAGTTGCATTCTTACTGTGTAGTACTTATGCATGCAATGTTTTGTTTGTGTCCAGTGATTTGGCTGTCCATTATAGACAGAGCAGATGATACTTTGTAGTTCATGGTCATTCCTGGTAGCTTTCTTTAACTTCTGTATTGTCCTTGGTAGTCACAGGTCTGGTTGTCATTATGTACAAAGCTGACAACATTTTTGGTGTCTGACAGTAGTTGGTCACGTATATCATTTCTATATAACAGTTCACCTATGACTACATGTTTTCCTGACACATGTATTGCTCTGAGATTGAACCTTCTCAGTCTCCTGGTAGTATTTGACATCTGTGTGGAATTTTGTTTAGACTCTAGTAGTTGATTAGCAGAACCAATGACTTTGGTCAATACAAAGTTGGAAACTCTGTAGCCCTAATAGATATCTGGAGAATCTGTCACATGCCCAAATAGCTGCAAGGCATAGTTTTACAGTTTGCAGATATCTCTGTTCAGTATTGATTATCATTCTGGAACAACATGCAACAGGATGTAACACTTTTTTTTCATCCACCAGGAGTAATGCTACACCTAGGCCATAGCCACCAACATCAGCACTCATAATTGTTGATTTGGAGATGTCAGGGTATGGTACAATGGAACCAGCATTTTTTTACTCTGCTAAAAGTTTGTGTTTGCCCAAAAAGTTAATCACGCCTTGGGTTTGTCTTATCTCAGTCATGCAATATTGACTCCTTAGCTCAGCTATTCCTGTCACTTTGATTGCATCTGGTCTGATTCAGCTATCACTTATGCTGTGACCAAAATACCAAAGCTCTTTATTTCCTGAGGCAGCATTTGTCTTAGTTTAGCATTTACCCTGAATTTTTAATAATTTGGAGCACTGTTTTTAACCTCAAATTATCTGTCTGTTTCTCTTTACTGATTACTGGGATGTCATTGATAACAGCAACACCATTATACTTTGTTAGCAAGTCACTCATTTTACTCTCTAACATTTCAGGTGCTGAGATTATACCAAACAGTAACCTCATGAAATAGAACCTTTCCACAAGAGTAATGAGGGTTGTTAGTATTTGGCTGTCTTCTTTAAGGGTTTATGCCAAAACCTACTGTAATCATAATCATCGTAATCATCACCATCATCATCAACCCCCTTTTTCCTATTTTTCTGCATAGGGTTGGGGTGTTGATTCAACTGTCATCAGCTCTTTTGATTCAGTGCTACTGCCCTACCTTCTCAGACAGTCATGCCTGACTGTCACAGATCCTCTCACAAAATCCATCCATCTCTTTACAGGATGTCCTTATTTCCTCTTGCTGTCTTCCCATTGCTCCCAAATCTTCTTCACCAAATTTGCTTCTGCTTTCCTGAACATATGCCTGAACCCAAATAATTTGTTCTCTTTTACTTTTTCTACAATTATAGGTATTCTGGCTCCTGCTCTGATGTAATAATTTCTTCATATAATATACAGTTTGCATTCTACCATGTCTCAAGTACTTCACCCTCATCATGTCTAGCTTTATAAAGTGCTCCTTTCACTACACAGTATTCCGTATCATACTGAAATGCTGATAATGCCACCTTACTTTTCAGCTTCGTTCTCTTTCATCTTTTTTACTCTCTTTTGGCTTTTCCCAGTTAGAGGTCGCCACAGCAGAACTCCGGTCCGCTAATGATTGGCAGTAGATTTTTAGGTACTGGCTTGCCGGGCCTAATGCACAACCTTCAATGAAGGAATGCCCATTCACGCATGTCACCACACAGAAGACGCTCTAATGGAGAATCGAACGGGCAACGTCTAACTGTGAGGTGACAGTGCTCCCACAGCACCACCACCGCAGTTTCTCTCATCTTTCATCTTCGAAGAAGAAGAAGAAAATCTTTCATCTTTTCTACTATACCCCAAATTCTGTGTCGGTTGGCTACAGCCCCTATAATTCTAGCTTTGACCTCCTCATTCAGACTTCCCTTCTTCTCAACCATTCAACCCAGATACTTGAAGCTGTTAACCTGTTTCACTGTTTTCCAGTCTATCCTAATTTTAAACTGCTTCTGATTTTCACATTTGTTTCCATGACAGTTGTCTTATGTATATTCAGTTTTATCCCATGCGTAGTTTTGCATTTCATTCCTGTATCATTTGCTGAAGTTCTTGGTCAGAGTCTGTTTGTAATTCTACACCATCTGCATAAGTCATCTTTGTTGATCTATTCCATCAATCCATTTGGTAAAGTTGTCCATCACCAGTATGAACAGCAATGGGCACAGGGATGAACCCTGTTGCATACACACTCCCATTGGGACCCCCTCTGTGAGTCCAGTCACTTGTTCATGCTTGTGTCACTGGGTTCTTGCCTGCACTAATTTTATCAATGTTTGTGGGACTTTGAAACATCACAGGACTCAAAGCAGCTTTCTTGGAACCATATAACATGCTTTTTCCAAGTCTTGGAATGCCCAGTTGTTCTTTTCTCATTTCTAGCTTCTTCTTCTTCTTTTTCTTCTTTTCTGTTTACCACTGCAAACATTGGGTCAGTTGTGCTGTATCATGAAATGAATCTGAACTACACATCTGTAATTTCACTTTCTACTACTCTGCATATTCATTTACTGACCACCCTCTCAAGCACTTTCATGCCGTGACAAGAGTTTGGTACCACTTTACTGTCCACAAATCTGAACATCCTATTTGTTCTTGTTCACTGGCAGTAGGATGCTTATTCTCCATTCATCCTCTTTACACCTTTCTCTCCATACTGTTATGAGTACCCTCAGGAGACATTTCTCCCCTAACACACCCAACATCTTGATCATATCTGCTGTGGATTTATCTGAGCCTGCAGCTTTCCCTGACTTTATTTTCCTTTGTTCTGTTCTTGCTTCTTCCAGGGTGGGCTATTCTTCTTTCATTATAGGCTATAAATGAGACTGTAGAGCTTCTGTGTTTTTTTTTTCATTCATAAGCTGCTGGAAGTACTCCTTCCATCTGTCTTTGATGTTCTATGCATTGGTGAGCAGGTTGCTACTGGTATCCTGTATAAATGGGGTCTGATAACTATATTCTTTATCTTTCTGTCTTTGCCTTGCAATCTGAGAGTTTCTTTGTACAATCTGTTGAGCCACTTTCCTGAAACTGTTAGCATGCCTGAGATGCCTTCTTCTTAACTATTGTGACTGGCCTTTTAGTCACTGGATGCATCTAACGTTGTGAATGACCTTTTAGCCACTGGAAACATTTAATGTGAAAAACACTTTTGGATTGACTAGTTTAGGTAATATGTCTTCTAGTGTGGGTAATATCAGCCTTTCTTTGCACAAATGTATGATTAAGCGTTTTTAAATTAGCATACATTCCTACACTGCCATTTTTATTTATTACCGGGACCATTGGCACACACCATTCAGTCAATTCAGTTATACATTTTATTACACCGAGGTTTTGCATTCTTGTGTTTTCTGTCTGTGAATTAAAAACATAGGGTATGGCACTCTTCTGAGTGTGGTTAAGGAATATGGAACAGCATTCCATTTTAATATAATGTTTACTAGTTCACAATTAAGCAAACTAGCTTCATTGAACACATCTAAACTGACTTCATTTATTCTGGCAATCAGCCCCATCTCATGCTGTAACACTTCCAAGCAGATTATATGTACAACCATTCAGCACGTAAACCCAGAACTGAAGTTTGTGCTCCCTCCACTGAGACATTACTATAAATCTACCAATGCACTTTAGTTTGTCTGTGGAGTTGAGTATCTCTGTCTTTGCTTCATACACATATCAATAATATGAAAAAATAGACAAGTGCATTACACATTTTTTTCCAAAATAATGGAATACATTTCTCCTTAGTATTTTGAGAAATCAATTATCAATTCCCTTTAAAAACAACTTGACATATATTTTAGAAGTAGAAAATATCAACAAAGGGCTACATCAGTCAAACTTCTTGAAGTGTAATATGTTGTAATCTCAATAGTTGAGTCTATGAATGTTGCAGACTGATTTCATAGTTCTTGACCTGTTCTTTTCTTTTTGTATGCTAGGTACCTTGTGATAGCCACATTTTTAAATTTATGAGAAAACTACCTATTATTAATGTTACTCTGACAAAATCTGCAGTTTGGAAAATACTGCCATAATTAGTATTATACTATGAAAAAATCTGCAGTTTGCAAAATACTTCTATAACTCACACATTTATGAAGGCCTTTGTCATCATAAAAATTGTGGTTGTTACAGTTACCAAGTGTTAGAAATGCAATAAAATATTAGCAGCTATTAATTGGTGCTTTGAAATAGTGAAGGTTCTAGTACTGGATTTGTATGTTATCTAATTAATGTAATTAATGCAGTATTTGATTGTACTTATAAATTCATTAAAAAGGGAATAAAGAGAAACGTTATTTCCCAACAATGTTAAAACATAGTAGAGATCATTGTGTTATAGAATCTGTTATTGCATAGTATTTTTTTAATGAATCTGCATTATAAAGTCATCCTGAAATCCAGAACCCAGAATGCTTTGACATCTCCCTTAGACAAATACTCTTTATCTCTCTGTCTCTCACACACAGTCACAGACTGTACTAAAATGCATATAAATGAGTTATACTAAAAGAATACTGTGATGTGTATCATTATAACATTGCCCAGATACAGAGCTTAATGAGAGTATGCACATCTGTCTCAAGTTCAGTGACCATACTGTGCACCCTCTTTTTGGAAGCAGATCTAGCCCTTTGGCATTCAGTCTTTCTGATGATGGCCCACCATAAATTATCATTTGTTAGCATCCACACTGGCTCTCTCATTGTGCCAAGGGGAAAAAAACAATGCCCTTCATAAAAGTATCCTCAAATGCCTTTACTTTTAGTTTGTTCACACATACACAAATATAAAAAAATGAAGATATAAACAGAATTTACATGCATATGTGTGTGTGTGTGTGTGTGTGTGTGTGTGTGTGTGTGTGTGTGTGTGTGTGTGTGTGTGTGTGTGTGTGTGTATGTGTGCTTTTGTTTATGTGTATGTGTCTCTGTGAATTTCTTAATTTTATATAAATGATTTGAAAACAAATTAATGACTACTGGATGATTTGCAATAGCTCACAAATAAATTGTGTTCAGGAATAAAGATGCGAGAATATACTGCTGCAATATAGAGAGCTAGAGCACTGGAATGCATTCTGCAGGTCTGAGTTAATTTCATATTAGTGGTATAATTTTCTTACATATTTAAATTAACTACGAAATAAGACAAAAATCGCAATGCTTTCCTCCATTTTTCAAAGTACTTGTTTGAATTACCTGGAGAAATAGTATTTCAAAAATGCATGCCTCATGCATGTTTGCAAGTATTAGATATGGATTATGGATTTATATATATTATGATTAATCCTATTTGTGCTTAAAAGGTTTAATGTAATCTGCTGTAACTGATGTAATCCACATAGCAAAGAAGTATTTGTACGAAAAATGTATTGTATAGTGCATGAGTCAGAATTCAAATCTGTTTTAAATTGGTTATGATGGGGTAATCTTCATAACGTATAGCTTTTTTGTTCAACAATACACTGAAGAGACATCTTAGAGGTCCTCCCACTGCACTGCTAAATGCATTTACTTAATTTTACTAATTTTAAGTTCTTTTAACAGAAATCATTAAAGTATGAATACTGTCAGAAACAACAAAATACACAAAACCTGCATGTCATACTTTTTCACTACTTGCAAATTTTAGAGTTATGGTATAGAAGTTTATTAAATGTTTTTTCATGCTTGTCTAGGAATCATGTTTGGTATTCCAAAACTAATATTGTATATACTGTTGAAGTGCTAAAGACAAAAAGCCTAAATTGTTCAGATTATTTGCTCTGCACATCTTATCTGTGTACTTCTGTCCCCGACAGAAAAAGAAAGTAAAGACAGACAATCATTTTGAAGGCTCAGTCAAGAAAATAAACAGGTTATAAACTGCTTTTAAGTCAGTGGTGGTAACCACCAATATTCTCCTACATGTCCTGAACTGTAATGCAAAGTGTTCTTTCCCTTCTTACTCATGAATGTCCCCCTCAATATTTCATGCGTTCATGGTCTGGTCTAACACTTTATTTAAAATATGTGTCATAGATGCTATCAAAAAAGTTTGTTTTGATTTGTTATTGACAATACATATACATTATAACAACAGAAGTAGGTCTGTCAAACTTTACTAGAAATGCCATGATAGCTTGTAGTACAGTTGTAGTGACACAGCATTCGTAAATTCAAGTCTCACTGGGTCTTGAAACTTACATTGCCATTTATCAAATAGAAGCTGCAAAAACTGCCTTGTGCACTACTTAAAGGAAGATGCCGTAAAACATGTGATGCAAAACGGTCAAGGGATGGCCTTACTATACTGAAACGTGCAGAACCATGCAAATGTAATTCAGCATGTGTGGTTTCAGTGGTGACTCATAAAATATCGGCAGACTTGTCAAATAGGCATGTTTCATTGCCTAATATGCAGCAAATTAATGGCTCAATATTCCATACTTGACCTTTCTTGTGGCTGTAATATTTATTTTTAATTATCTGGAAGCAAACACAATATTCTCTATATGTTTTGATTAGGAGAACTCCTGCTTGATATATTGTTGTCAGTCTGTTTACTGGGTGCCTAGTACTATAACATTACTCTGAGTATCCTGTTGAACTATAAAATGGAACACCACAAGGTAAAATGTATCTGTATTTAGAATCCTACAAATGATCTTAGAAAAGGATACTACTCCTTTCAGTACTAATGTTCAGTCTCAACTGTTGTACTGCACTGCAATACAAATAATAAACACTAGCTGTGAGAGATGGCGGTATTATTCTTTTGCTGTAGTTCGAACATTGCGTATTACAAAACAAGAACTCCCTGCTAAGTGTATGGTTACACATGTAAATGACTTGCATATATGCAGTAGCTTTTAGATAAGCTGCACTTCATCTCAACTCAGTTGTATGACAAGGGAGGCAATAACAGGATTATTTTAAACATTAGCATTTACTTCCTATGCCATATTTATGCAACAGTACTTTGGTATTATTTCTACTTATTTCTGTGTCACTGATATACTGTAAGCTGTAGCATTTATGTCCAGTAAATAAATATGATTTTAACTCAGTACAACTTAATAAGGAAATTTTGTTGTAAGATTTTAGGTTTCATATTCATAATTTTTGCAAACTGTAAAACACTTCTCCGCCCCTCCATTAACAGGCTCATTGTCTTATGTTAGTCTGCTTTTTCATGAATGATGTGTATAGGTCACTGTCGGGCTTGCTTTAGTGTTATAAATAGACCCAAAAGGCAAATTCATCTTCAAGAAAGAGTTTTCAGTCTGCGACTCTTCAGATTCATGACTTATGCCCTCAGACTGTGCAAAATCCTGAATATTCATCTGTGGACCTGCTACTGGTCATCCATCCCTCATGGGTTCCTTATTCTGTCATCAGTCTTCCCCTGGGTATAAACCTGAACATCTCTCCTTATTTATGTTTGGTGATTGCGTCTGTCTTTTTCTGGGAATGAAGCTGGTCTTTCATTCTTAGTCATGTCTCTAGTTAAACAGCTCTCAATTAAACTTTACTGATACTGTATCTGATATTACTCCTCCAAGGAAAGCATTTCAGGCCTGGTCTGTTTGCCACCTGCACAAATTATTTCCCACATCAAGTAAGTAAGTAAGTGTGTGTGTGTGTGTGTGTGTGTGTGTGTGTGTGTGTGTGTGTGTGTGTGTGTGCATGCGCGTGTATGTGTGTGTGAGCATGCATGTGCATCTGTGTGTGTGTCTGTGTGTGTATAGCGGCCTTGATTTTAAAACAGTATAGTCTGGTTTCATAGGTTCTAAGATTCATAGGCAAGTAGTAGGCTAACTTTTCTTGCAGGACATTTTAAGCTTAACCAATTTCCCATTTCATCCATGATTAACCAATCCTGTTTAGTGTTAGATTGGCTGTACCCATCCCATGGCCAATACGTCTCTATTACCCTTAGTGAGAATAACTGGGATCATACCATAGATAATGTAAGGGAGACCCATGCATGGGATAAATCATTTAGGAGTTGCCTTTGTCTATTAGTAGCAAAGAGGGCAGTGCTATGGTAAGTTTTGTATTATCTATTTATAGATCCAAGTTACACTTGAATATGGACAGGGATGAACTTTCTTTTACAGGGAAGGGGATGCTGTTCCAGAGTAGTGGTATCCTCTGTGAGATATACTTGTCCTTCCAAAATTGTTCTGTTAATGTTGCAGAAGAGATTTAGATCCCTTGATTGACTATTTCTGATGTATATGACTTATTGATGTGCAGTAGGTCCATTACTTTTCGGTTGGATGATGCCTTGTATGCCAGACACAGGTTACATCTTAGCAGTCTGTAGAATACTGAGTGCAGTGACAGAGCTTTAGCCAACCTGTGTAGGACATATTGTTTAGGAATTGTATCCTTTCAGTAATGTATTTCTGTGGACATTACATTTGTTGCATACGTATGTACAGATACATGCCAAAGGGGGTATTGTACTGAATGATTTATTTAATGCGGGTTGAGGAAAGGGGACAATGACATACCTAGATCTAGACACAATCCCTTGTTTATAAGCTATGTAATATGGAATGGCTTTCTTATGACAGTGGAAACATGTTGATGGAAAGTTAGGTCACTGTCCACATAAGTTTCCAAATCTTGAACTACAAAGTCAGCTCTCAGGGTCATATTGTCAATGTGGTAGTTTCATGGGAAAGATGGCATCCCAAAAGATACAATAATACATTCTTTAGTATTTATTTTCTATCCATTATTTTGGCACCAGTTATTTACTTAGGACATATCTTATTCCAGGATGGCTAAGTCAGTACTGCTCTTAGCTTGCAATAATCTGCAAACTTATTCAGCCAGTGCTCTTCAGAATTGGGTTTTGCTTCAGAAAAGTAGATGACAGATAGCACTGAACCCTTGGGGAACTCCAACATTACCTATTTTGATTTCCTGTATCCTATCTATGAGCCAGTTGGCAATACAGCAGTTGATATAGGGGTTTATTCCCAGTTTATTTAACATTTCTACTATGTAATGGCGGACTATGTCAAAAGCTTTGACCAACTTGAGGTATGTGGCATGTACTGTTCTACCATCATCCATTCCTTTGGTGACCTATTCAAAAAAATCCACCAGGATGAGTAAACACAAAATGCTCTTGAGAAATCCTACCTAAGACAGGGCCAGTACTTGGAGGTTCCACCATAAACCTTTCCATGACCTTGTAAATGAGGCTTGTCAGACTTATGCATCTGTAATTGCCCCCATCTGTGGAAGGTCTTTCCTTATACAGTGAAATGACTATAGCTGTTTTCCATTCATTTGGTACAAAATCTGTATGGAGATTGTGTTGTTAGAGGTGTGGCTAAATCATACTTCCTGCTATTTAAGATGCATCCAGAGATATTTTCAGGACCCATCCATGCAGTATTTTTAGGACAAGGTCTTATGTGATAACTGGAGGCAAGCTAGTTTCAGGTATATCTTGTGGCAAAGAGAGAAGGAAGAGAGGGGGAAGTTATAGTTGGTTTCATCAGCCAGTAGGTTTGCAATATTTTCAGGCTCAGTACAGGTAACATCATTCACAATCAGCTCATCACCTTGTTGCATTATGCTTCTGAGATTATGGACATGACTGAAACATGCATTCTGATTGTCTTTGGTTTGATAGCCATTTGAGCATCAAACATGGCTTTGGAGGATTTTGTTAAGTTCCTGAGTTGTTTTAGTGATGAAAGATGTTACATTATGGGAATTACTCTTCTTACTTTTGGTCAAAATTATATTCCTTTTATTGCAAAGCTTGTTGATATAATGGTTCTGTCATGCTGGTTTATTTCTGGGGTTTGCCTGGTTCTTGTTCCTACAGAGTACAGATGTATCTATGCAGCTGTTTGCATGTTCATCTAGTGCAGTGGTGAACATTTCCATGCATTCACTGAAGTTAACTGGGTTTGGTAAGACTTAAAGCTTGTCAATGTATCACTCACTCATCCAAGCCAGCACCCTGCACCAGTATCATGAATCAGCACTCCACCTCCTCAGCTGTTCAGGTGAAGAGCAGGAAGACAAACAAACAAACAAACAAAACAAAAATAAAACAGACATTCCTTCCATTGACACCAACCAGGTGGCCAGATGCACAACAGGCTCCCTCTTCCTCTTGCCCAGTCATTCATGTCTCGTTTCTGTGCCCTGCCCATGACCCTCCCCATTTTATTACAATAAATAAATAAATAAATAAATAAGAATGTCTTCTTACAAACTGTAGCAAACTGTTGCTACAGTTTATACACTGCATTCATGGAGTGCTACTAAGCTGATGTTTTAGTTAAAAAAAAAAAAAACTTCTTAGAAATTGTAGCAAACTGCTTCCTACAGATATAGCAAATAGTTACTACAGTTTATGCCCTGCTTGCACAGAGCACTTCAATACTCATGTTTTAGTTTAAAAAAAATCTTATAAATTATAGCAAACAGTCGCTACACTTTAGACCACACAGAGAATGTAACAGTGCTCAGGTTTGACTGCAGATTCAATACTGGCTTATAAAAGCTGGTATTGTATTAAAAAAAGAGAGATGAGGATCAACTGATCATGTCCCCAACACTTTGCCCTCAAGTAAGTTGCCCTAGCTACCCTATTGGGAAGAAGTCTGTCATTTCAGTTTTATTTTGAGGGAGATGACTTTTGGTTGAACCCTAACAAGTGATGAAGATATGCAAGGGATAGTGCAAAATGCCTTCTTATTAGTAAGGGCAAGATCCAAAATGTTTATGCACCTAGTGGGTACTCTGACTAATTGTTCGGGGACATTTGTATTGACAAAATCCAGGAATATGTGTGCTTGTGCACTAGTGGTGATGCAGGTTTCCCAGTCTATAGCTGGATAATGTACATCGCCTAGGAAAATGATATTGGGTTTACTACTCAGAAATTCTAGTTTCCATTTTTGAGTCCTGTGATCATATTCTAAAGTATTTTGTCCCTTGGAAACTTCTGCCTGATCTCTCACTCATATGTTCAGCCTGCTGTTCTATGTGCTATTTTTCTAGCATTCAGTTTCAAAAGGCCCAGTCTTGATCCCCCAACTACCAATTCATAAACAACAGTACCATAGCTCTCAACCTCTTAGAACAAGACATCTGAACAAAGCCAGAAATAATGGGGGGACAAAGGCCCCAGAATAGTGGCAATTTTTAAATATTGCCCTTACAAACTTAGAAAGTTAATAGAATAATAGGTTTCATGTACGCATGAATTTTATGAAGAATATGATGTCTGAAACTCAAACGTTTGTCATTATTTTCTGACTTCAGTCTTTAATGACTTGCTAATAATATGCCAGAAAACCACAATTTTATGAAAAATGGACCCAAAATATGAGGCAAACCTCTGGACATTCTGCAAAAGTCTGTACAGTTGAGAGGTATGAATTATGGTACTGGCAAAGTTAATGGGTAGAAGTCATTTATCTGTTTCGAGCTGCAGTAATTTGTGATTAGGACTCATACATTTACTTTCTTGAATGTTTGAATAAGCATTTCTCTTACCCCCTTTTATAAATGCATGATGTGAAAATGTGAAATGCTTTATGCCATTTATGTTATGAAGGTTTCAATCTCTTCTGATTTAATCTGTGGGAAATCTTCACTGGCAATTTGTTCTGTCAGACCATTCCTTGAACACATTACTAGTAGCACTGCAGCAGTATTTTCTGAAATAGTTCACTCCATGCAGCTAATTTATTTATTTGGGGATTTATTTACTTATTTATATTTGTTTACTGGGTAGTGCACTGAAGAATGTTCACCAATTTCAGGCTTAGCCTGGGTGAAATGCAAGACATTTCACAAATAAAAAATACAGAGTTGTAAGCAATTAATAGAGTAGTTTAGATTAATTATATAGAAAAAAGCCATATATATATATATATATATATATATATATATATATATATATATATATATACACATGCATTCTAATGAACAAGCATTGTGCAATGTACAATAAAGCACTGCCATCCAATGTGCCCATCAACAGCATTTAAAAACATTGCATCCATAAACTTACTGTGGAGAATCAATGTGGATACATTGCCGTAGCACAGATGGCCATTCTCAGAGTTGATTTTGATGTTGTATTTTATACCATTTCACATCTAATATATTTGTTTAATTTCCTGTTTGCTTGTAAAGTCTAGGCCACCATCCAGGCCTCATGTATCCCTCATGTATGCTCGTCAGTGCACTGGCACAAGGCTTAACAGGAATAACCACCATAGTGATGGTTCTATATTTAATTCCATTTTACATTATTTCCCCATGATGCGTCTTAAATAAATCATAAACTTTTACTCTCTCCCAAACACTGAATTCATTTTCTACTCTTGATCACTTAAACTGATTGTATTGTCCACCTCATGCTTTCTTGTACTTTTACACTTGTTATATTTACCACTTGTATTAATTTACCATGATCTCATAGTCAGTTTATAAGTATAATCAACCATATCCTGTTACAACTTAGTAATATCTCTTGCAGCCATACTTCAGAAGTGTACCGCATTATGAGGAATGTACCTCATTTGAACTCTTAAAAAGTTCATGTTCCACATTGAAAGGGTCTGTTACACATTCAGTGTGAGGAATTTTTTCTAACTGATATCCATGGTAAATAGAAATGAATCATATTAGTTCATTAAAACATCTTTTTATAAGTAAAATCAGCATATTTTAACCATCTTATGACAGTTGAAGTTGTTAAGAAGTTGTTAGTACATGTTCTACATTTTTCCTATTTGTTCCAAATTATGAGGGCTAGTGTTCCTCATTTCAGAGATGGAAGGTTGATAGCTATACTTGCAGCTGTGTCCATGGATACTGTGTTTTTATGCATTATCTAGTGCTAAATCTTACTTTGATAGCAATACTTTATCTTGTTATCCTGCATGTTATATATAAAGTCTGTCTCTTAATATATTCAGAGTTATATCCTTCCAAAATTTTAGAGTTCTTTTGATTTGTATCATTTTCCCATAAAGCCAAAAAATTATATAATTTGTTCTACTTGATTCATTCTGTGAAATTTACATACTTTTCAATGAATACGTTTGGATTAGATGATTTACTAAGCCTTTAATTGTTGGAAACAATTTTGATTTATATTTCCTAGATATCACTAAACTGCCAGATGATATAATAAATATAGTGGCCAACAAACTCAGCTCTAATTTTACCAGTCCCCCCCAGATAATACTAGTGAACATACTCCCACATCTATAACTAGAGATCAGGTCCTTGACATGGTCTCCAAGGCCAATAATACTGCATTGATTAGCCTCAATAATATCCCAGGATGCCTCCTAAAGAACATGAAACATGACCTATCAGGGACACTAGAGTTACTATCTAACCATATCTTCACACAAGCTTTGTGCAACTCAAATAGAGAACTGCAATAGTCATCCCTCTACACAAAGGCGGGACATCTATAGACCCTAGTAACTACAGACCCATAAGTCTGGCTAGCTTTATATCCAAATCCATGGAAAGAATTATCATGAAAATGATTAATAATGACATAAGACATCTTCAGACACTGCATCCAACCCTCTTTGGTTTTGTCAAGGGTAGATCATAACTACTCCATCTAGTGGACTTCTTCAAGAAAGTCTCCAAAGCAATGGAAAAGAGCAAAACAGTGCATACTGCCTACTTGACTGGACCAAGCCAGTTGATACAATATCCCACTCAAAATTGTAAACAAACTCACAGAATTAAGAATAAGCCTCGGTGTCACCCACTGGATAGCCAGGTGGCTCTCAGGTAAGAGCCAAGAAGTTAAGATAGGGGAGTCCACCTCCACAAAGAGGCTGTTCACTGGTGGAGTCCCTCGGGGGTCTGTGCTGGGTCCACTCCTTTTTTCCATCTACTTCTCTGGAGTCAAGGCCAACATCAAGGGCCTCTGGTGATTGCAAACTAAATGCAGATATAGAATCTCCCAAGATGCTAACATCCTCCAAGAAGGGTTGACTCAGACAAATGACTTATTCCAGAGCCATGGCCTAAACCTCTGTGCAAAGAAATCCATAACCGTATCCTTCAGGAAATTGGCTACTCCTAGAAATTACGTCATTGCTAACACACCCCTAATGCATTTATATTTATTTATGTAGATATATATATATATATATATATATATATATATATATATATATATATATATCCTGGCCTTCTGTGATCATGTGACTACTGCAATAAGGAGATCACCCTGTGTTGCAGAATTATAAGCAAGGGCATGGTGTCTATGTCTAAGGAAGTTATCATTCCACTGTATTTAGGCCTCATCTTACCAATCGCTGAGTTCAATGCCCCCTTCACTATGTACCTGACCAGACACATGCAACAACTGAAACATCAACAGAGGTTCCTCGCAAAAAGGATACAGGACATAAACAACATGTCCCATGTAGATCACTTCAAAGCCCTATCACTGTACTCAGTCTCCTACATACTGCTGAAGGGTGATCTATCCCCTAAGATGTATTAGTTAGGCAGGTAGGTGTCAAATTTAGAGTTTGGATGTATGTTAGAGCTGCAGGTTTGTATCTTATGTCCTCCAATTTGTGTTCAAAGATGTAAAAGCCAGTGTGTAATATTAATGGAGATGGATTTGGCATAATGTTTAAGGTCTTCAACTCATACACAAAAAGCACAAGGTTTGATTCTGATCCTGGGTTATTGGCTAGGCTTAAAATGGCCCCTTCAGGGCAGTTAGCCTAGTATTCACCTACAGACCTATAAACCTATGCAAGGAATTGTTGGATCCCACTCTGATGGACCTTCTTCATATCAACCAAACAAATAGCATCATAATTACCTCATCAAGGGGCTTAAACCTTGGTTGTAACATAAATAGGACATGTTGGAGGGACAGGTATGACCCTTCTCTGGAACAGATTTTCCATCAGTGTAAAGCAGAGTTCTTCCCTAACCCAAGTCAACCATAACTTGCAACAGCAGACAGAGATTAGGAAATTCACCCCTGGTCTGTTACCTGTGTCCTTAATGGACAGAAACAGTCTGGAAATGCTTGACCATCCAAGCCTGAGCCTACATATACCCCTTAAAATAGCTTAAAGTTTTTTTAAAACTTGTCAGATACAGTTGGGATGCATTGATGGGCTTAAAAAGGCTCCTGCAGTCCTTAGCCTAATATCCACCTATGAACCTATTGTAGTATAAAATGTTATCATCATACATGTATTTCCACTACAGAAAAACATGTATCATTCAAAGTTCATGTTCAGCATTTTGTGGATGGATGTTTTGAAACAAGAGTAAAAAGTAGCAGAGAATGAAAGGCTTCTGATTACTTCCAAAACAATATGCACTACATGGGAAAGGTCTTATCACCAGTAAGGAGACAGATGCTTGCCAAGAAAGAGCAATGCTATTTGATACAGCCAAAATAAGGGTAAACAGTGATGATGAGATATTTCTGTTCCTAATTTATCTTTTTATATAAAATAACTGACAACTCCCAGATGAGCATACACAATAAACAACAGATCATTTAGTGAGTGTAGTTTTATATTAAAAGGAATCATTAGTCTATAAAATAATCTAAGTTTCTCCCCTCTTCAACTTAACATGATTTTCTAAGTGGTTAGAAAAAAGGCTCCAATTATGCATGTCTTTCTGTATAAGATTTTCAGAAATATGGTCCTGTTATATATTGATTGAGCCCCCAGAGAATGAGATTCAACCTAAATTTACTTATTTCCAGTTTGATGACCGGGGATGTCCACTGGGCTCAGGGAGCCCATTTTCAGTGGAGGCCCGGGGAGAAAAGCTCCATGTTACAAAGTTTAGATACAGATACAATATAGAAAAGAAGAACAATTTACAATTATGTTTCATGCTAGAGAGCAGGTGTAATTTCTTAGGTACATGTTACCTTTAGATACAGACACAATATTATTAATGAACAATTTACAGTTACATTTCTTGTTAGAAATGTAATGAGAAAATTAAAAACTGGCATCTTGATTTTAATGAAACAAAGTTCTGCTGGATATTGCTGATAAATAATCATATGATTCCCACTGGTACATGCTATGAACATTGTACCATATTAAAAATGGAAAAAAAAGGAGGTTTATGTCTTAACAAAAGTATGTGTCTAGTTACCATAATGTGTATTTTGTCAAGAGAAAGAACAATGAGGCAACTACTTTGGAATAAATGCCCTCTATAATCACATTTTTGTATAAACAATACTAAAAATAACAAAAGAAAAGCAGGTAAAATAAATGTACTCCTAATCGGAATAAAAAATGCTACTGACACTTCAGTTGTTTTCCTCTTTTAGAGAAGCAAATCACAGAAGCAGAACAACTCATTAAATGTATTTATTCACCTATCAGATGAAAGTAACAGCTAATTGATCACAGACAATAATACACAATTTCTGTTTCTTAAGACATTAAACAAAATTGCACGAGCCTATCCAATTTAATTATATGTTCAAACCTTGCAGTATCAATGTTTAATATCTTAATATTAATTGTTCTTAAACACATACATACCTTCAGGCAGTTCAGAGGATTAGATTCTCCTATTAGAATTGTATTTACTTGTATTTGTTAACTATGGTAGAACATCCTTTCAGGCAGTTTAGAGGCCAGAAGAGTCTCCTATTGGGATTTTATTTATTTGTATTTACTTTCCAGGTTATAGCACTAATCCACGTGGACCTTTTTCAGTCTCAGCTCAGGACCACACTGACTTGTCAAGTGACTTGCTGAAAGGTACACAGCAGGAAAATGGAGGCTGAAGGACTCAGACCCATCATTACATGAACCATCTTGTTAATACCTCATAGCCTTAACACTTCTAGCTAACTAATATGACAGGAACATGGACAAAGGTAAAAATGCTAATTCTGCACAGATGGTACTCCTTCCAAGAAACAAACCAACAGAACAAGTTCTGTGAAACATTTAAAATGAAATAGTAAATACATTCATAGTTTTAGGGTACAGACTGATTATATATTTATATTATGAAACATTATTTATAAACTGAAAATAGCTGACTGTGATTAGAAGTAATGTATATTGCAAAACCACTGTTTTGTATCATTCACTGTATCTTGATAATTTAGATCAATGCTGTAGAAAAAAAGCAAGAAAATTGAGGTATCTGCTAGTCCTTGCAGGCCACTGTATGCAGCAGCTGAAGAAATGGGTACAAACTGAATGACGATACATTATAACCTGCAGCATTGTCAGATGGACTAGGGAACTGGTTGCGTTTAAGATGCATAGAACTACCTTTACTAAGCTGTAAATGTCCAAACACGCAAAAGTTAATTTATGTTATAGGATACAAGTAAGGTTAATGTGAAATACAATAAGTGATCCACTAACCTGATTATTGACATACACCTTACTGTGCATTGCTCAAATGTATATGCCTTACCTTATATCACATTGTATATATGCCACAACAGATAAGTTGCCTGTTTGTATGAAATTTTTAAATACACTATTGTTTTTGTCTTGCATGGCTTGCATCTGGTATCCTACTTGTTAATGAAAAGAATAAATATAGATGGATGGATGGATTGAAAGATAGATACAGAGATAGATAGCTAGATAGAAAGATAGTTAGATAGGCAGGTAGATATAGATATTGATTTGGATGTAGATCATATTTATCCTAAACTTGGGTCCCCAAATATATGGAATAAAAGCCTTTTTCCTTGTTGTTGTTGTTTGTCTTTTGGCTTTTCCCTGTTAGGGGACGCCACAGTGGAACTCCGGTCCGCTAATGATCAGCAGTTGGTTTTTATGGTGTCAAGTTGCCAGCCCGACGCCCAACCTTCAACGAAGGCATGCCCATTCAACGCATGTCTTTAGAATGCCCACTCGACCGCGGGGAGGACATGCAGACTCCACACAGAAGGCACTCCCAACCCAAGCCGCGAATCGAATGGGAGAACCAAAGCAAAAATATTAGAAAGTATCTTCTGGCTGATTACATCATTCAAAAAAATAAATAAACCTAGCTGGGTCTATATCCCCATAGTCTGTAATGGGAAAAAGGAAAATAAGTGGCATTGACTTCAATGTAAAACACACAACAGGAAAATACAGTATTACAGTGTACATAATACAAGCAAAAAAAAACCACACAAATAAATGGTAAAAGTACTAAACCTAAAATACTTAAACAACACAAAGTAAGTCACCTCTCATACAAACAAAGCACACATGTGAAATACAATATTATAAAAAACACTTAGTAAAAGCAAAGAAAAGCAGATACTAATATATTCAGGAGAAAACCTGCACCATTAGTATACATGAATAAAGCTCTGACTATGGCCCTGGTGAAATTTCATTTAGTGGTTTGAATGCTAAATAATATAGGCAAGGTGAGTGAGGAGGCATTAACTGCAGCAGGGGGACAGATCCATGAATTGCTGTGTATCCTTATATACATAAACCAGTACAGTTCTGCAATATATATATATATATATATATATATATATATATATATATATATATATACATACATACATACGCAGAAAAATGGATAAATGCAATATGCTGGGATATGGGGTGTAACAAATGAAATAGCTAGTGTTCTTGGTTATGAGAACCTAGTTTGTGATTTTTGGATTCACTACTAATTCCCAATAGCCAAAGTATGTGATATTTCATTTGTTGCACGCACATACACACACATATATCTATATTTGTGTGTGTGTGTGTGTGTGTGTGTGTGTGTGTGTGTGTGTGTGTGTGTGTGTGTGTGTGTGTGTGTGTGTGTGTGTGTGTGTGTGTGTGTGTGTGTGTGTGTGTGTGTGTGTATATATATTTATATATATATATATATATATATATATATATATATATAAATATATAAAAACACACACACACACACACACACATACACGTGTGTGTGTGTGTGTGTGTGTGTGTGTGTGTGAGTGTGTGTGTGTGTGTGTGTGTGTGTGTGTGTGTGTGTGTGTGTGTGTATATATATTTATATATATATATATATATATATATATATATATATATATAAATATATAAAAACACACACACACACACACACACACATACACGTGTGTTTGTGTGTGTGTGTGTGTGTGTGTGTGTGTGTGTGTGTGTGTGTCTGCCAAGATACAGAGATAATAATTCATGATGTATACAAGTATTTCTACTATTTAAATACTGATAAAGGAAAATGTTCTGTTTTTTATTTTTTGGGAGGCAGTGCTAACTTTAGAAATGCAGGTAATTGGACAAGGCTGACAATGCTGAATATAATGTCTATAGATTTTTTCAGTAAAATTCATGAAGTTTAAGTAAGCATGTATATGTCTGGGCTACTGAGTATTCATACCAGTTACCACAGTTATAAAGCAAAAACAAAAAGCTGAAAAAGTATATTAAAACTAATTTTTGGATGGCTAATCGATGCTCTGTGATCAACAAGTCATGGATTGTTTACATGACAGACAATACTGCACTGGTGAATAAAGCTAGACAGTTATTGTGAAAAAAATGTTATATAATCAAGAGTATAACTTACACAGAAATGATTATAGTCCTTAGTCTGTTGGATTGCAATGTGTCCAGGCATCAGTATAGCTTAACCATGCAAGGTACAGTCTCGTTCATGAGCTGCATAGTGATGTACAGTTACCACTGCTGACTAGCCACACTAATGTTTTTAGTCTGGATCTCAGCTGGGGTGTCTTAGTGCAGCCACTGCATGTCCATCAAGTGCCTCTATGGGATTTTTTCAGAGGAAGTCTCCACTTTCCTCCCATATACAAAAAATACACAGTGAAATGGTCATACTCTAGGCTGCACAAATTTGTGTGTGTGTGTGTGTGTGTGTGTGTGTGTGTGTGTGTGTGTGTGTGTGTGTGTGTGTGTGTACATGTATATTTTTTGAACTCAGGGGGATGGAGTGACTGTGCATGTCTGTTCTACAGTATCCACCCAAGACTGTTTCTCTGCTTTACAAACACTGCTTACCAGGACAGAATCTTCTCCATTATACTGACGAATAAAGGGGGTATTAAAAAATGAGAAATTGATTCATAAGTCACTTGAATTGAAAACTGGTGTGGCATCTTTTGGACAATCTCTGTTATGTTAGGTCATGGAAAAATATCAGCTGTATGACAATAAAGTGGAATATGTTTTTGCTTCATTTTTCATGTTGACTTGCCATTTGTCTCAGGCTCTCTCATGCTCCACTGTGAATTTTTATGACTTAACCATTCCTCTTATGTGGTTGAAACATATTCAGAAGGTGTAAGGTTATTTCAACTTGTAAGGAAGCTCTCACTTATTGAGTGATGGCATCCTCTTGTTTGAATCTCCTTCATAAGAGAGCAGGAAATGGCAGCTTATACATCCCACTGAGAGCCCAAAAGTACTCACTCACCTGAGCATGTGATCCTGTCACTCTACCTAAAGAAAGTAAAGCAGGTGAAGATCCTCCAATCCTCTGTTTCTCTTAGATGGCTGCTGTTGTTTCTGGATTTTTAGATAAAGCCAGGTTGTATGGACCATAATCAGGAGTCCTTCTCTCTAACTACAGTGAAATTAATAAGAAAAAGAGTGCAATTTGAAAGGTGTCAGTTCTTTAGAGGAAATGTCAAAAAGCAATGGAAACGATGCATGATTTCCTTGTTTAATAGTTTCTGGTAATCAGCATAAAAGTCAAAGACCATCATAATGCAAGCTTCAAGGTCATAGTGTAGACATTCAAACCAAACCAAGTATTTAAAGACTTCTTGAATGATTCTAAAGAATGACATTTATTTACTTGTAATGGCAGTCTGTGCCAAGACCTCACAATACTTTGGGTGATAAACCTTGATCTATAAGTGGTTTTGCATTTTGCTTTTGAAAGTTATATTTTGTCCTATGAGATATTTGCTCTAATTTCAACTCAGTATTATAACAAAAATCCATATTTCTTCATCATGAAGTACATGTTATGCTAGGCAAAATCTGCCAAATAACCAGCAATAACTGATAGAGAATAAGTTAAGTTTAGCTAAATATTCCTTGTGTGATTGTCCTGTACTCCGTAATGATTTAGTACATTTTCTTTAGACTCTTTGCAATATGAAGAGTTCAACTCTTGAATATGTACAAAATAATGAGTTGCATTTAATTATATGTCTAATATACATTGTAAATAATTTAAATAGGGCTGCAATAGATTTAGTCAAAAACATCTCAGTAGGAGTACTTAACAGCACATGTTCATAGGTTCATAGGTAGGTACTAGGCTATCGGCCCTAGGGCCTATACAAGCCCAGCCAAAAAGGTACCCTGGCTTTTGACACCCAAGAAAATTATTTTCCTGTGTCACTGTCGAGCAGAGCCACAGAAGTGATCCCTGTGGTGAATTTCCTATTTCCCATCCAATCATCAAGATTTTCCTTGAAGAGTGCTAATGAGATTTGTTTGATATAGATAGGTAGTTTATTCCAGAGTATGGGAAGTCTCTGGGACAGGAATCTATCCCTCCGGCATGTTCTGTTTATTGTGGTGACAAGGTTTAGGTCCCTAAAGCATGTAGCTCGGAGGGATTGGGATTTCTTTAAGTGGAGCATGTCCAACAGCTCTGGGTTTGACATAGCTTTGTATGTTAGGCAGTGATCACCTCTGAGTAGGCGATATGCGTCGAAGTAAAGCTGGAGTTTCTTGAGACTGTCTGCATAGGGCATCTGTTTGAGGCCGGTAGTCATCTTTGTGAGGTATTTCTGCGGCCTTTCCAGTTGTTGTAGATGTCTTGTGAGGTACATACCAAAAGGGGCATTGTACTCTATAATGGGTCTAATGAGTGATGAGCAGAGGGGAACAATGACCTCTTTTTTTCTGGATGTGAAACCTTTTGTGATGAGGTGTGCCACATAGAAGGATTTCCTGACTATTGTGGCGATGTGATTATCAAAGGAGAGACTACTGTCCAGCTGTCCTAAGGTCTCTTATCACACTTTCCGTGTTAAGTATACTATCACCTATGTTGTAGTTCATGGGTACAGAGTTTTTACCAAAGGAGATGATAATGGACTTTTTGGCACTGAGCTTGAGGCCATGGCTTTGACACCAGGCATCTGTCTCAGTGAGGACCTTTTGTAGGATGTCCACATCGTTAGGAGTTTTGCTTATGGCTCCTAGTTTGCAGTCATCTGCGAACTTCATTAGCCAAAGACCTTCTGTGTTAGCCTGTACTTCAGAGAAGTAGATACCAAACAGGAGAGGACCCAGGACTGAACCCTGTGGTACTCCACATGTCACTGGTCTGAAGTCGGATTTGGAGTCTGCTACTTTCACAGTGTGGGTTCTGTCAGTGAGCCATTTGGCAACCCATCTTGTGACATAGGGATTTATATCTCGTTTAGTGAGTTTATCTATAATTCCAGAGTGGGGGATGATGTTGAAAGCCTTGGCAAGATCTAGATTGGCTGTGTGAACCACCTTCCCCTCGTCTACGGCTTTGGTGACTGCTTCAAAGAAGTCTATCAGGTTTAGGAGACATGATCTGCCTTTTACAAACCCGAACTGGGTGGGGTCCGGAGTTTGGAGATTACCAATGTCTTTGTTTACAAGTTCCATGATGATACGTTCCATGGCCTTGCAGACCAGGCTAGTCAGGCTAATGGGGCGGTAGTTCTCGGGGTCTGTGGTGGCTCCCCCTTTGTGGAGTGGGATAACCGTCGCTGTGCACCATTCAGTGGGCACAAAGCCTGAAGTGAGGCTATGATTGAACATGGTACTTAGGTGGGGTGCCAGTTCATTCTGTAGTTCAAGTAGAACGTAGCCTGGGATGTTGTCTGGTCCCATGGATGCTGTGTTCTTGGCTTTGGAGAGTGTGGTTTTTACCTGTGCAGCCGTGATTACAGGAACTTTGCATTCTTCCGGTATATAGATGGGCCCGTTTAGGGAGTGAGAGGGGGGTAAAGTTAGCACTGAACCTATTTGCCAGGATGTTGGCAATATCAGTTGGGTCTGTATATTTAGTGCCATTGTGCTGTAACTCAGAGCAGATCTGAGTGTTGCTATTGTGTTTCTTGACATAGCTATAGAATGCTTTGTAGTTGTCTTTAGAATCAGTGGTGATTTTGTTTTCATAACTAGCTTTGGAGGGTTTTATGAGGGATCGCAGCTTCTTACTGAGGCTGACTAGGGAGCTCCTCCACTCATGGGATTTTACTCTCTTTGCAACAGTTTCTTCCTCCTGTTGTACAGTTTGTTTATGGTAAGGGACCACCAGTTTGGCTACTTTTTTTTGGACAATAGAGTCTTGGTTCTGTTTGGGATAGCATGATACATGCACTCGTGTAAGTGCTTATAAAGTACAATTTTTGTAGGATTCAGTAGTCGTAACTGTATTGTCCATCTTCATGGGTGTCATGAAGTTCACCACTTCTGTCTTAAGAAGCATGAAGTTGGCTTTGGAGAAAGTTTTTGCTGTGGTTTCCATAATGGGGGGGGGGGGCAGGATGTGGATATCTAGGGTGATTAGCTTATAGTTGGATTGGACCAATGAGGCGTTGACTTCAGGTGAGGAACACTGGTCACTCATGTTGGTAATGACTAGATCTAGGATATTGTTGCCCCTGGTGGGGGTGTGGATAAGTTGATCTCGGGCATTGGAGTTTATAAATTCCAGAAAGCGTTGAGTGAAGGAGTTGGTACATGAGTAGTTTTCCCAGTTAATGGTGGGGTAGTTAAAATCATCCATTATCAGGGTGTTTGGTTGAACCCTAATATTTTCCAGTACATCAAGAAAAGAGGAGTGGGAATCCTGCGGGATGGTGGGGGTCTGTAGCAAGCTACAATCTGGATTGCAGTTTTGCCCAGAGTTAGTTGCACTTGGATAACCTCGGATGCATTATGCTGAGCAATTAGCCTGGATGTGTGGATATCCTTAATGAATATGGACACACCTCCGCCTTTGGTGTTCCGGTCCAGGTTACATGGCCGAAAAGTGTGGTATGAGTTATAGCCTGGTAGTGCAGGGCCGCTCTCTGGAGCCTTGAACCAGGTCTCAGTCACTGCACAGATATCGATTTTCTCCATTTAAAGGAGTGCCTCGAGTGAGTGCATTTTGAGGTTTAGACTTCTAGCATTGAGTAGCATCACCTTCAGTTTTTACTTGCCTGTTCCTGTTACAGTGGTGAATTTGTCATTTGAACCTTGCCTAAAAAAGGCACTATAGGAGCGGCAAGAACCTTAGCCAGTATCCGGAATCCCAGGGGTAGCAGTTGCAGGCCATCTCTGGCAAAGCATCATGGTCTGTCGACCATGTCATCCCAGGCAGACAGATACTGGATCCCTTTAGAATGACACCAGAAGCTTAGCCAATTGTTGAAGTCAATCATTTTGTCCTTGTACTGCAGTATCATTCTAGGTGATGGCAGAATGCTACTCAGGACTAGGGTCATACCTGCCTGGGCTACAACATTGGAGAGCTCTTCCATGTCTTTTTTCATGTAGTCCCGGGAGGTACATCTCAGGTCATTCTCACCAACATAGACAATGACAGAGTCATATCTGTACTTGTTGTGGAGTGACCTGAGTGTGTGAGTTATGTGGCGGATCCTGGCACCTGACAGGCAGCTGATAGTAACCTTCTCCTTGTTTAGCCTGGTGAGTGGGACATCAGTGTGCCTGACTATAGAGTCACCTATGACTAGTGTGTTGGGTACGTTGTTTTGCCTTATTGGCTGTGGTTGAGTGGCACACTGAGTCTGCGGGCTATGTGTCATTTGGGTTGTGTTAGAGGGTGGAGGTTGCTTGCATTTCTGCTTTGGAGATCTCTGTTGCTTGAGCAGATTATTATTGAGAGCCTCAGCGAATGTTTTTGTGTTTCTATGTGTGGACATTTATATATATACTGTATAGATATATAAATTTCTCTTTATTCAGTCACTTCCTATATAAGATGGTTTCTCAAAATAAAATGTTGCTCAGCTCTGAAATTAACAAATGCACAGCACTACTTTTAGAAGAATTGACATTAAGACCAATTTTATTTAACCATCCCAGTAGTACGGATACATATTAATTGAAAGCTAAATACTCTGACAATAATCGTAAAAATGTTCCAATTTTAATGGTATCAGCATATTTTGACAACTGAACAGTATAGGGCCTAAAACAGACTCCTGTGGAACACCAGTTGCAATCTCTGACCACTTTGAAAAGTGACCCTGAAATTTAACATGTTGGCATCTATATCTAAGCCAGCACCTAATCCTTTCAATATTATAAGGATTTTTCTTATGCTTTACTAGAGAATGAACTGTTGATGCACAAGGGATACTATCAGATATCTTTGACAGATCTAAGTATGCAACCACCACACTAAGACCGTTACAAAAGCCTCTGCAACAGTTTCATTAAATCTAATCAAATTAACAAAAGTCAATCTTTAACTTTTGAAACCATGTTGTTTAAGATCAACAAATGCTAGCACATTCTCATATATGTTCAGAAGTGATAATAAAATACCTCTCAAAGCACTTGCCCATAGGTGATATCAAACCTGGTATAGAGTCAGAGCCAGCCCCACTGATCTTGTTAACAAAATGTAATGCCTATTTCACCATATGCTATGTACTTAACAGACAAGAAGTATGAGCTTGATCTTGAGTTAGGACTTCAGCAATAACTAAAGTACTTAATGAAACTAAGTTGGTGAAGTTGTCATTTAAAACATCATGTATTTGAAAATAATTACAAAGAATTGCATCCTGATTAAGAATAGGACCAACTCTTTTTGATACTGCTGCCTTCACTATATTTTAAGGCCAGTATTGTTAGTCACTGACTCATTATAACCTGTTTTACATGTTTTAATTTGATTATTCAGTAGTCTGTAGTATGTTAATATTTTCTTTAATAATAATAATTTAAATAATTTGTAGATTTTACTAATGTTTACAGGTATTTATTAGTTGTGAGCATTTGCTCTCAAAGAACTGCCAAGATGCTGATGGTACGGATAATGTTTTGATGTTTCAGTCTAGGTAATTAATTTCTGTAAAAAGTAGTTTAGCACTAAAATTCAAACAGCCATAACTTTTATAACCGTTCTTTAAAGTATAATAATTTAATCTACTGTAAATTCTAAAGATAAATGATCAGAAGCCCATAACAGGAGAAGAGAATTAATATTATGAATGTTTCTACAAAGGTATTAAGCAACAGATCCAAAGTGTTACTGAGTAGTAAAATTCATGTCTTGATGTTAAGTCATAAAATTCATGTTCAGTGGGTGAGCTACATGTTCTACACCTCCTGTTAATATTAGGAACATTAAAGTCACCTGGGATTATCAAATGTTTAAAATTCCATTTGTCAACCATGAATTGTAAATGTTGAGTTTGTTGCTCAACATTCATTCTTGTGCAGCAGTTACTACAAATTATATGAAAACTGGTATTACTGAAAAAAACATGGAAATTTAATGGCAAGAGATTTCATATTAGTGTTGCCCCATAATAATTCTGGTGGGGGAGGAATCATGATAAAAACAACAATCCCACTTCCAAAACTGTCAGTTCTTATGCATTCATATTTACTAAAAAATAATAAGTAAATATCACTGTATTGCCATGCCTCAGTGATATCGATTATAGAAAGTTCTATCTGATTAGCTATAACTAATAGCTATCCTTAATCTTATTTTAAGATTGCATACATTAGTGTAGTAATTTTTGGTACTATGATAAAACTGTTGTCCTTGTCATGCCTTTAAACAGGCTAAGATTGTAGTCTCAACATATGTTATTAGCTCTGAAAACTTTTACTTAGTATTTTTCCACCTGAGAAGCTAGGATGATAGTGTTCCCTGTCAAATAATTCATTCTTGCACAAATATTCATCCCATGACCTAATCTGGTCAGTGTCCTTATTCTGGCAAAAATCCCTTAGCCATTTGTTGTATAAAACTGCTTTAGAATGTTGATAATTACTGAAATTCAAGGAAGGTAGAGTTTCAGTAAAACAGATGCCCACTTTATAGCTATAGCACAAATCAGATATGTTTTCAGTTTGCTGATACAAATTATACAAAGGGTTACCTACAAATCGTTTACTCCAGCATGAAGAACAACAGTACTAAAAGACAGCTTGCATTTTTTCATATATTTTAATGTGCCATTGCCTCACTAAGACTAAAGATAGTAACTGATTATTTTGTTAATCGTGGAAGCTCCACTCCTTCTCCTCTATTTTCTGAAACTGTGACTTCAGTTGTATCACAATCAGCACTAAGTAGTGCAAGATTACCTCTAATTGTCGTGCTCTTCAGTTTCTGTTCTTTTGTGATTAATTCTGGGCTAATATCAAAACTCCTACTTTGATACATTACTCTTTTTGCATTTCTAGTTATCTCAGCATATGAAAATATTGAACCTAGGAATTGTGGGGTCATGTTTTGAACTGGAAGAGAATTCTGATGCATTTCAAGTATATGACACTGGATTGAACTGTACATATAATTTTTTTCAGTATATTGTATGACTCTATCTGTGTGGATGTATCACATATTTGCCTGTCTTAAAATTTACAGAAATACTCTACCTTGTCAATTAATGGTGGAAAATAAAGATCACACACTGAGTATCTGTATCATTAACGGAGGGCTAAACACCCTCACCAAGAACGTCTTCTACTCCCAATGCAGTTGCCTTCCTAAACCCTGCTAAATATACTTCCAAGTCTTCTAGAACAGTACATTGTTACAAACTGAGATTTCAAAGTTTGAAAACAAATCCCTAGGTAACCCATACATACTGTACTTAAGTATTGAAATACTGTACTTTCTTCAGTTAATGACTAAACCCAGTTCTGTGCAAGGCAATCCATGAGTAAACAGTAAAAATTTCTGTTAATTTAAATTTAAGCAATGTAACAGAAATGGAGAATGGCCTGGAACCATATCTAAAATGACATGAGCTGCTATTCAGATGGCTCTGTGATGTTCAGAATTGGATTACAGAACAGCACTAGCTGCATTTCTTTATCTTCTTTAGGAGAGACCTTATTTTGACAGAGCTAAATAATTTAGATTAGTATACAGAAACTGTCTTAAATAGCCAGTTCAATGGGAAGAAACACAGCTCTGCAGCAATACTGATATAGCCATGCTTGCTGCCCTTGCCTTTCTGCCATTATGAGAGCTCATAGGCATAAAAAAGCAGTGCTTGTCATGTACCACCTTCTCTTTTGTACTTATACCATACATTTGCAGTATACCACATTTGCTGTTTAATCCTTGGTTTCACAACACATATATGTGTTAATAGAATTATCTTTCAACAAACTTTTATAACTGATCTATCACTGATACAAAGTGTAGACCAACATTATGCACTGTGTGTGTGTCATCCTGTATAAGCACATACATCTTTGAAGTATGGCAACCAGATGTGAGAAAGTCGTACAGCCACAGAGAGAGGAGATGCACCTCTTACTTCATGTTGGAAAAAGTCCATCATTTATGGATAAATCTTGCACAAGCACCTTTGGTCATCTCCATTTGTGTCTGGTCTCTTTTCTGTTGCTGAAGGTTTGTGGGTGCTCTACCTGTCACTGACACCTTGCTAGCTTAGCATGATTGGTTAAACATGACTGCATGACTGGATTGTCTATTAGGTGGGTACAGTTGTGGTGATTACCTTGGTCCAACAGGGTGACCTGCATCCATGGTGTGGAAGATTAAACAGGAACAGGTCATCCAAGCCACAGCAATTTGAGCTGTGAGGACCTCATCAGATGTAGGGATAGACCTGCACAAGTAGTGAAATGTTTATGAAAATACACCATTAAAGTGCTCTAAATAATTGATGACATGGACAGAAAATCTAGTGTGGGAAGTATTGTGAGTTAATGGACCTCCCAAAAATAGACCAAAGTACAAAACAAAAAAAATAGCCTTTTTCAGTTGATTGTGCTGCTGCTTAAGTGCTATTTTAAGATCACAGCAGTTCTGAGGATATTGTTGTGTGGTCTATTATTAATCTGACTTCTCTAGTCAGCACTCCATAATGGTCAGCTTATTATATAGGCCAGCTATAGAGATGACACCTTTACTGTTTTCAGTATGAATAAAAGCCATGTTGATGTATTTGCTGTTAAGTATATTATTTGATTAAGTAGTAGTGTATAGGAATAACAAGAAAAATGGTGACAATATTGCCTTTTAATAATGCATATTAAAAGGCAACAATAACCAAGGATTTTCACGTTTGTCTTTCAAATCCATCTTTTCAGGATAAGTGGACAGCTCTTCAGTTAATGATTATGGTCATGACTTCCAAGAACAAAAATTCTACCATTCTTTTTTCCCTTAATACAGCAATTTGGAGAACAGCTTAAGCCAGTAGTCTTTCTCGGGGTTGCAGGCACAGATTATTTATTTACTTACCAATTTACTTATATTCATTTGTTAACCAGAATCGTCCATCTGAGCTAAACCCTATTTTCAGCAGAGGCCTGGGATGAATCTCACAAAGTTAATAATGTTGAGCACAATTAGAGATTTAAATTTAAGTACACAGCCAAACAAAAATGAGAAGTTGCTTCAACTGTAAGTTGTAGGCTGACAAAAGTTGTGGTCTTAATGCGGCTGTTATGGGAAATGTATATGACAAAACCAGTATAATCAACACTAACTGATTTTTTATGCTTTCTTTTTCCCATGAGAGGAAAATTAATGAAAAGTTTCAGTGTTGAGAACATTTTATTGTGTTTTATCCCATGTGCAGTACAGCTGAATCAGCTGTGGCAAGGTTTTCAGACTGGCTGTTTGCTTTTTGTCTCATAGATCAATACAAGACTTTGCCTTCCAGTGTGCAATCAAAGTACTACAATTGGCGAGCAATATTTTTATCCACACAACTTATCAATCACACCTACTGTTCTGGCCTGTAGAGAGTGAATTACCTATGAATTTACTGGAGTGTCAAATCAGGAAAGCAAAGCAGACTAACTTAACCTGTGTGCCTTTTCTTTCTTCATGTTCTGTGCTTTCCGATTCAGTATGCTGAATGAACATCATATGAATGGAGTTCAGAGTACAGTGAGTCTGGATGAAGAATCCAGTTTGTTGCTACAAAATGTCACACATAACATACCAGAAAGTAAAAAAAAAAAAAACATTTCATCAACTTAAAAATGTAGTTCTTGATTTTATGTAGGAAACTGCTGTGATTTCTTTTTCAAGTGGTTCTCTGCTTGTTGTGATGAGAACTACTCAGTGCACAGTCAGAGGGGTAAACTGGAGGTAATGAATTCTGACAAATCCATTAGTGCTTTCACTCTGTTATGCTTTAAATGTCATGTGGAGTTTAAGTGCTAATGCAATACAATGTGGGATATCATCAACAGAATTCAACGTGTGTATGAGTTTGCTGTTACAAGCTGAGCTATAGAGACAAGCTGTAGGAGCCCTGCCTCTAGAGAATCAGACCTTTTTTTTTAAATCCTAAATTCCCTGTAGTTTTTAGATGGAGTCCAACCTTTTAAAATACCCTTTTTTAATCTAATACGATACTGGTTCCCTAGTGAGACATATGATGGCTTCTGAAATAAGACTTGTGTTAAAACACTAGGGGAACTATGAACATGTCACAATATCCTTAGATTTTCAAATTAATTTAATTTATGCAAAAGATGCCAAGGGCACACTGATGGCAAAACTTTTGGAGAAGCACTTCAGATTAGCTATGAACAACACAGCAGCTTCCATGATAAATTCACATCTTACTTCATATGGAAAATGAGATCTTGGCAGCTTGCCCTTACACTTTTGTCTGAAGGCAAGCTAAGGAGAGTTGAAGGGTACATTTTAATCCCAAGGATGATTATAAACATCTTTCTAGTGGGTCTCATACAGAATGAGGTAAATGTTCATATTTCATTTCATAATACACTTTCTATAAGTGTAATGCACTAACATGATGGATGTAAAATGTTTTTGTTTTCTAGTAGCCATTTATGGGGGTGGCCACGGTGGTGCAGCGGTTAGTGTAGCTGCCTCACAGCAAGAGGTTCTTTGGTTCGATTCTCGGCTGGGGTGCCTTCTGTGCAGAGTCTGTATGTCTTCCCTGTGGTTGCATGGGTTTCCTGTGGGTGCTCTGGTTTCCTCCCACATCCCAAAGACATGCTGTAGGTGGATTGGACTCTCTATGTTGGCCCTAGGTGTGAGTGCATGCATGTGTGTGCCTTCTGTGGAAGGTTGGGCACTGGGCTGTCAACTCAACACTGTAAAACTCCACTACCAATCATGAGCAGACAGGTGATGCACTGTGGCGACCCCTAACCAGGAAAAGCTGAAAGAAGAAGAAGAAGTAGCCATTTATGGCAGCCTGTCTTGTCATATTCTACAGATGCAGTGATAAAACAACATTTTTCTGTGTTGTTAATTTCATTTGTTGGTTCATTCTTCATGTAGCTATTGCCAAAATACCTACTATGGCATTACAAAGAAAAATACAATGGTAAAATCATGCTGAGTACATGGCTGCCAAGACACCTGTGGTAATAGCAACTAAGCCAGCACATTCAGATATCTTTGATGAATGGATATAGCTTTATGTCTTTGCAACATCAAGTGAGATTCATTGAGATGGTACAACTGTGTGAGGGTAAAGCATGGTAAACAGAATAGAAAATGTCCTAATGCCATCCAAAGAAAGTCTACAAGAATATAATATAGAGCAGCACAGATCCATGACATATACAGTTGGTATTTAAATCAGCAGTCTCCTATATATGCAGACACTAGAGAACACAATTCATTAAGGGCAGAACTGAGTACCACAGAATGCAGCACCTCTGCATTCTTGTTTATCTGTGTGTGTGTGTACACAAACCACAAAAAACAATACAGATATAAATGTCTCATTTAGCAACAATCATCCTTAATAAAGAATAGTAAATTGAAACATAGTCTAGCCTAAACATATGCCCTTTCTAGGAGAGATCTTACCTAATAATCACTGACATATTCTATTTGTATATGTACTCCATGATCAAATTAGCTGTTGCACTCAGAAACAGTACTTAAGCCATGCTGAAAAATGGGAGTCATTGGCAGGTAATCCCTGAAACAATTAATCCGATCTGTCTGTGAAGGAGACAAGGGGTATGGAGAGTAGAAATACCATGTAAAAATGCATGTTGTTTGTCTTTGCATGACAAATGGGGGAGTCACTGATCAGAATGCTTATGAACAGTGGCCAGGGATACTGAGTTTTGGCCTACTCATAGTCCCTCTACACACACACACACACACACACACACACACACACACACACACACACACTCTCTGCAAACTGTAGCTAATTTAGGTGGGGTATGTATGACTCTCTAAACACATCACTGTTTAGGTTGTCTGGTCTGGAATCTATAATATAACTCATGCACTGAAATAAATCCAACCTCCAAAAAAGAAAAAAAAATATTGCTTAGTAATTCTTATAACTCCCCTCATCAGATATGTGGGTGTTTTTTTCCTTGTCCTCATTTCTTTCCTATTATTTTATTGTTTAATCTGGTTTACTTGATTATCTTCATCACTTTATTTTCTGTCCTTAAGCTATGATTATAAAAATAATAATTCTGACAATTGTAGAACCATGTAATATTTTCAAAATGTTTTGTGTATGTAAGTTACCACTAACTTTAAATGGGATACACTCAGCGTATTACTACAACTGGATTTGAGAATAGTTTAATGGGAAACAGTTTATAAGTAGAGCTGTGTTTTAAAATAGCTAATAAAATGAAAAGACCAAAGACTTTAGGAGACCCCTGTAAGTAACTGTTAAAGTTATAAAGAAAAGGATAGTTGAAAAGGAACATTCCCAGTGATGCAGATTTCCATTGTTCTTGCAACATGGACATCACCTGCCAATCCAATGAAGAGATGCATTGTGTATCTCTGCTTTTGATAGCAAATGTGGGACATTCTCATTATCTTTTATATTCTCCATCATGGCATTTGAATCAACAAAATGAACTATTGAAAATTCATAACTGTATTCTATATCAATATTTTTCTCTTGTTTTAATTTTTCTCCATCACAACATCAGTGGCGGGGAGAATTTATCTCCTTATTTGCTCATAACATCATTTATTATTTTTATTAACTATTGCTCATTATATCCTCTAACAAAAGCATTTGTTTTAACTGTTAAGTTTCCTTTGAAAATACTTGCCTACATAAGCTAATAAAACTGTCCCTTAACAACACTTTTTCAGCCTAGGGTGGGTGACAACTAATATGTAGTGTACAAAGTGCTGTTATTACTCTCCAGAACTGAGAAAATTATAAACTTGATGAGTACATTCATAGCTCAAGACTATGTCTTAAAAGTGTAGTAAAAGTATTTAGGAGCAAAACGTTAAGGAAACCTATGTTTTGTTAAGATCAGGTCTCACACTGGGAGCTAACAGCAAACAGTACCTGCAGGCAAAGATCAGTGACAGAAGGTGAAACAGCTTTTAAGAGTTGTTTGAAATTCACTCAGCACGTAAATAGAAAACATGTCAGAATGAAATGTCTAACAACTGTTAAATCTGTTAGCTGTGCAGAGGAGCACTTCATTTCTGCCTGCTGTCTATACTTCAAAACTGTCACTAATTTTGCTGAATGTCCCTGATTTTGCCATATAATTTTGCTATGTCCTTTGTGACATTTTTATTGATAGTCTGGTAAATTCATTAGTTTCACAGTGAGTCGATATTGCCACACATTAGAGTTTCGTATTTCTTCTTATTCAGAAAATGAATGTTGATGGAAATTCTGTTGTTCTATTAATACCTTTTAAGTGAATTAGAGTAATATTTAAAAATGGTGCCCCCCTCATTATTTTGGATTTGTCCAGAATTCTTAAGTAAACAAGCTAGATGTATGATGCTGCCTGTTTCACAATGCTAACTGCTTTAGTGGCTTTTCTTTCTTTCTTTCTTTCTTTCTTTCTTTCTGTAACTGGTAGTACATGGAGCAGAATTATGATTAGGTTACAGACCAGAATATTTTATTATGCGTTCTTGATATGGATGCCTAGATTCACTTCTCAAAATTTATTCTCAAGGTGAATTTCTTAGCATTCATGTCTCCAACATATAGAAAGATGGTTCTAATTGGAGACTGGATCATAATCCCTGATGATGTAGATGCATATTTTCAAACTGGTATTTTCTTGAAAACATTAGACTAGAATTTGTTCTTATCATCTAAATACAGTGCAATATAAAGATAATTATCAAACTGCACTTTAAATCTTAAAAAATGCCTGGGTTCATTTAATTTACAATGTTCTAAAATGCCCACTCATATTTGGCCATATGAAATCACCCATTAAATGCACATAAAGCACAGCTTGAGGAAGTCATTCAGAATTGTATAAAAAATGCTCTTTCACTCAACCTGAATTATAGAAGACAGTTATGCCTTTTTTCTGTTTAAAGTTATTTGTCCTTGGATAGAAGAAGAATATTGTACCAAATTATGCCCAATTGAATACACACATATTTGATATAACTGCTAATTGTAATAGGCAGTGTAGAAAAGTACAAACTTAGCATTTCTACTCTCATACCTTGGGAAACAAAAGTGTACAATGATTAAATATTCACAGTTATTAAGTCCAAATCATCTAGTAATTGCCTTTTATTTAGATTGACAGCCCAAACAAAAACAAATCACCAATTTCTGTAATGTAGTGTAATGCCTTAATCACAAAGAGATTCAGTTTTGCATCCATGAACAATAAAATTAGATCCCCTGTGAAAACTATGGAGCAGAATGCAATTCTCAGCATCTTTATGGATTTTAGCTCCAAAAACACTACCTGTCTTGATGTTGTCATATTCAAAAATTCAACTTCTGTCATATCTAATAATCTTTCTAGTACCATTTATTCAACATTAAATCAATCTGCTTGTATACCATATTTCTGTTGAATACTGATACATATTTATAATGTTCTTTAACTTCCAACAGCTTCATCATTTCTGATTCACAAGCATCTGTATAGTTTAATATTGAAATCCTGAAACTGCATTTGTCGACTGGCCACAATATCAACCCAAAATGTAGAAAAATGCAACAACGAACAAGCATCCAAGTCAAAACTGAATACATGAACACCTGTAGTTCAATATATTCAACGCAGCAGGAGGTGATGTCAGTCACCCAAGCTGGGCACGGTAATATGTACTGTTACACTGTATAGTCAATGGCATGTGAATTTTACTATTTTACAGGGTGTCAAGCTCCCATGAACCCCCCCCCCCATGTGGGCGGCTGTAACCCCCACACCCACTGAAAATTATATATACCAACTCAGAAATTGCACTAACGTGAGGAAATGGGTTAATTCCCTGTTCCTCACTGAACCACGATCTCTAATCAAAATTCTGAATGCACATGATCAAAATGTGCTACCTATTCGGAACTGTGTATTCAATGTATTTTGGTTCGCAAAAATGCCTATTGGAAATTTGCATTTTGACAATGTCACACTCAACTGACTGCCATTTGCGAATGTGATAGTAGACCCATCTGTTTACATTATAAGTAACCAACCCCATTTGTCAGTCTTCATCTGTTGTATTTTAAAGGTTCTTAATTCTCTTAAAGCTGATCTTTCATTTTATTTTAAATTATAATGTCTTATGTTTGTCTAAAACAGATCTAATTTCTGCCCCAGTGCTAAGTATGGTGGGTTAAAAGCACTCTCAGTTGTTTTTTTTTGTTTTTTTGCCAACAAACAGGTAAATCTATTTATCTTGAAATAGAGGCTTGAGGTTCAATTTGCTGTTGTACAACCTTAAGTGAACCAAATGTTGGGCTATAGCAGCCTATTTTGTAGGTGCACATGTGAATTTTGTAAGTGCATTGCTCAAAATTTTAAAATGTGCATCAAAATAAATACAACTCAAATTGTAAACTTTAAGCACACAGTTTACTCCTTCAGTGATTATTTCCTACAGCCCCTCTTTCTTCTAAAACATCTGTCTGTTCCTTGTCTTCTAGTGATGCCTTTCTGCCTTTGATAAAAGTCTGTTTCTTTTGAAAGCTCTTTGATTGGTCACCCTGTACCAAGCAGTGTGATCTTTTCATTCAGAGACTGATCTGTGTTCATTAAAATCATCGCTGCTGTATAAGGAGTACTTGCTTAGGACACTATCACCTTCATATCAGAACAGTGGGTTCTTTTTTGCATGTACCTAATAAACTGTGCTATATTCATAATCCACATCTCTCACCAACCTTGTTCTTTGTTTTAATCAAAAGAATGTTATTATATCAGTCCAGCCTTGAAATATTAGGTCATGAGAATATGGAAATTTATAAAATCAACAGGACCAGTAACGTTCAAATGCAAAATTTTCTATTTCATCACTTTGTCTGGAGAAAGAGATTCTAAGTCATTGTTTTAAGTAATATCTTAGCCAAATGCAATTACACCTTATCAAAAAACTGCATTAGTTATTTGTATAATGGTAAATGTGCTACAGTTGCAGTTGGAACCATTGAAAACCATAGTCCCAGGTCAGCAACTTGCATGTAAATAAATGCCTTCTTGTCATGTACTATGGAATGTACTATTAATTAATAATTCTAGCATGTTACCAATATCCCTATTGTCTACTTGCTTTTGGAACTGCAACCCACCAAAAACATTGGCTGTGTTTTTGTAAATATGTCTAGAATGTTGATGTCCAATTTTTCTGATGCTGTGAAGACATGTGTACTATAAAGCAGAGTGAGGTTATCCAACTTTGAGTCCAAAGAACTTTGAGGTGGGAATATTCTGTATTGTACCTTTCTGCTCTGAGTTCTCAGAAGTTGTCTTGTACAGTCTTGCTGGATTGTAGTACTACAACATTTAGGTATGGACAAAGCAGATACTGAAACATGCTCAAGAGCAAATCTGAATGTATGAAGATATTTCCAAGGCCAACAGCTTCAGGAAAAAAAGCCACCGCGATTTTGGTGACAAGTTGTGCCCCTCCCACAATTTTACTAAAAAAAGACTCTGCAATTTTCCAGCAGTTTTATTTGGACAACTCTCACTCGGATCTATCCATCAATATTATTTCTGATGCCAGGATGCTTCCTTAGTCTAGCTGTATGTTATTTTTCTTTTTTCTCTTTCATATCCTACTAGCTTGTTGTTCAACAACAGCCATGAAACCATGCATGAAGTATATTGCAGCACATATTGTAGTCATATCCCAGTAGTGCAGTAACAATCAGATGAGCAGATTAACCAAATCCATCTGCAAATCTGCATGCTGCAAAACTATGAATCCACTGGGCTGGGCATATATAAACATTACTGTATTAATGAATTCCATAGCTTTTCCTGTGTCTTTTTAATTCAAGCCCTTTTTCCAGATGAGCCTAGGCATAACTAAAAATCAAATTCTATTAATTCCATGGACTTTTTTCTTTAAAGAGATAATACCTTTAAGCATTGATGATACTGAGATTCTTAAAAGCAGAATTCCTCCCCAAATGTGAAATTAAAACATCTGATATTACATGTATTTTGCTCATCTGGTTCACCATTGCTTTTAGTTGTACCTATGTCATCCTTTGTGCACTTCTCCAGTCTAGCTTTTATTTCAGTGTTACAGCTGAACTAATTTAGACTCCTTCGGTTTGCACTGGGAATGTCCTCTTAGCCAGAGAAACAAATGAGTACTCCAGAATCCAGACCCTCTTGCAATCTGGACAAGAAAATTAATCTCTAATATGATACCAGTAAAGCATGTCCTGTTCTAGCCACCACACATATTCTAAATGCTCCATGATATAAAAAGACTTCCAATATGGGTAATGTAAAAAATGGGCAACAATAATTGCTTTTGGCCACAAAACCCTTGTGGAGGGCAGGTAGCAACACCCTCCACACTGGCTATCTTTGATCTAGTCTAGAGACCTAGAATCTATTCTTCCAGCTGTCCAGTGCTTGGAAAAATCCACCTGTCTTTGAACCTGAAATGCAAAACAAAGTCCTGCCTATACCACTTGTTGCCATATAGACATTAAATATAATTTGCACATTAAATATCCTAAAAGGAAAACACACCAATTCCATGGTAATGGAAAACTAACAAATTTCCAAACCACCCCTGCATGCTTCATTATAAAATTCTCAGGAACTGAGAGCTTATAACTCCTTTAGAAAGCAAACTGGTAACTGTCTGTATGATACTACGGACCACACAGGCTGAAATACAACTCTGTGCTATTTAATGTCCTGTTAATGTGCTCCACATATAACTACCACCATATGCATTATAATAGCCTTCTCTCTTCTATCTATTCTGTTGATTTTGATGGATCAAGCCATACTCCCCCTTGGACTGTAGGGGAATAAGAGTAGGAATGGAGCAGTGAGGTAGGGACACCCTTGCAGCATTAAGCTCATTACACCCCATACTCTCCCTAGTTGAGTAACAGTTTGACCAAGGTTTCCTGCAAGGTTTTCATCCTCAATGCACTATTTCTGATGCCACAGGCTTGTTCTCTCCTATTACTGTTAGCAATGTTTTTAAATCAAAGGCAGAGACTCTGTTTTGTCTGTATATCATGGCAAAGCAATATCAACATCCTGATAATAGGGATTACATTATGAATCCCAGGACAATGATTCTCCAAAGAAATGTGATATGGAATGTTTTATCCACCTCTTACTTCCACCTATACTTGTCCTGAGACTCTAGTGCTTTTCTTTAGTATTTATCTCTCTCTCGTCAGAAGTCTGCAACATAAAGTACTCCTGAAGCCAGCCTTGTGTGGCTAAGTGGCATACCCCCCCCTTCCTAATGAAATGTTTATTTAACAGCTATACCCCTTCCCGTTTCCTTTTCCTTTTTTAAGGAATCCCAGTCGTCACACATATTTACATATGTCACATCTGTTAATTGTTATGTAAACTTCATCTGTACATTAAATTTATTTATTTTTTCCTGTCCCCAAAAGGACACTTAAACTTTCCATGCCTTCTGTGACTTTAAGGATGCTATCCATAAGACATCAATAATGTTTTGATGCTTACTCTGAAACCTAGGTGCTGTAATGTCATTCTTGTTCTGTTGATCTCTGCCCCATACTCTCTGAATGTCAGCTAAGACAGCCCACATGCCACAAACACCCAGAAACAAAATACCAGCTGCACACATTCCAAACAGTATCGTAGCCTCATGATCAGACTTCATGGTCTTATTTTTTTTTTATTTGTTACAACAACAGAGCAACCTCAAGCTAACCATGCATGTATTTCACTGAAAACAGCAAAATATTGCTAGTAACTATCAATGACCACAGATTCTTGCACATTAACCTATACCAAGCAATGCTGACTATTTAAACAGCATCAATCCTACAATCCTGACAATGCTTCCTTCTATTTTATTACTACTTGATGTCATTTTTTAATCACCCTTTTTATTAAACTTAAAAGCCATCATTT
>NC_056732.1:226991982-227026982 GCF_019279795.1 Protopterus annectens | reverse complement strand
CTGCTGAGAGGCAGTCAATGTCTGGCATACAAAGCATCCTTGGATCCCTTTCTGATGGACTTTTTGCACGTCCGCATCAGAACTACTAGATCTAAGGGCTTACATTTGCTTTAGACATAAAAAAAAGAAATGTTGGAGGGACAGGTATGCATCTCACAGAATTACCATCCTCTGGAACAGGTTTCCCATCCACATGAAGCAGAGGTTGCCCTAACCATATTTAAGTGTAACCTAGACCAGTGGATGGGAAATCAGAAACTCACACCTGGTCTAGCACCTACATTGCTGATGGATAGGTCAGCAGTTAAATTATGCTAGCTAACATACAATGCTTAAAATAACCTTGACGGTACACTAACTAGTGGGAAACATTTATGTTGCATGGCTAGACTTATAAAAACCCTAGTGGTCATTAGCCTGGTATATCTCTATGAAGCTATAAGCTAGATAGATAGACATATATGTAAATGGGTAAACATGCTCACTGCTCTTCAGTGCCATGTCTTAATATTATGTAGACCTGAAATCATCTTTGTCATTCACTGAATTTACACTGTCTACGTATTGCTGCAGTTCTTGAGTAAGGGTTTAATAACTGGCATTTCTACATTGTCTTTATTTTAGGAATACACTGACTTTATATCATGTGTATTTTGTTATCAAGAAAAGCAAATCATCAGAATCACAACTTCCCAGTTAGCTTTAAAGAAAAAGCTGTTGAAGAAAAGTGTGCATGAAACTGCACAAATATGCTGCTATGAACACCACAAGAAACAAGCACAGTCAGTAATTACATAACTTAAAATTTTAATTAAAATGTTCATTATCACTATTTGTTTTGGGAAATAAAAGCACAGTAAGAAAGGTCAGCCTACCCTGTGCCTCAAAAGGTCAGGTATAATTTAATTTCCACAAGACATTTATATTGATTCCATAAGCTTAACTAGATTACTATTTCTGAAAACTTCATTATGGCACCAAGTATGAAACTGGTTATTTGTAATTATTTGACAGTGCTTTGGGGCATGATTTTATTTTCAGGAGCCACGTTTCAGGGGACACTTCATATATGTATTTACGGATGCACCAGTGTTTCAAACTGCTGGTCATGTTTATGCAGATCTGATCAAAATCATACACACTGCATTTTGATGGTTTATAGACTGTTGTACAGATCCTACATTTAAGTTACATTAAAAGGCACTGCTAAACCTCTCTGTGATATTGTACATACCTATTTTACATCACCATAATGTCAAATACTGTGCAACCAGACTACCCTTTGCCATCTCATCAGATAATGTTCAGCCTAATATATAATTTTGTGGGGCTTATTTTAAGGAATATCTGTAATAGCTAACTACTGATGTGAAGTTGTTCTATCTTGCCATTCATTCTTTACTGATGGGTTCATAGCTGATCCCTCGGCTCTGAGTCGGCCAACTGCAAAGCTCGAGGTCTTCAAATAGCTCGAGGCCAAGTCCCTATCCCATGATGCACCTAGAGTTACCCCAGATCTAGTTTGCTGCTGCAATAAATCAGAGGTTCTGCATTAGCTCGGGACAGTAAAATTGTTTTCTTCTTACTTATTTCTTATATCTAGATAGTTAGATAGTTTAAATAATTTAGATAGTTTATAAAGCTCTTACAGCTTTCTAGTGTGTCTGTTTCTGCATTTTAGTCCCTTCCCTTAGTGTGTTTTAAACATTTTCTAGTTGGCCTCTTGTTTTAGGCCTAGTTTAAAACCTTTTGCAAACTAATAGAGTGTGTTTAGTCAGTGCCCTTTTGTCACATTTTTTTGGCTAATTAGTTAAATAGTGTATAGTTTTTGCTGTGTGGTGTGTTTAGCTTAGAAAAGGCTTGATTCTATTTTTACTGTTACAGTTGTTGTGGTTAACAGTAATTTTGTCTGACTTACAATATTTAGACAGTGTGTTTTATCTTAGCAGCTATCTCCCTTTTTTGTATAGTCTGCTCATTTTGTGTGTTTTCAGACAGTTGGTGGTGACAGTAAAGACTTTTCCTGTCACTTTAATATTTACACTTGCATTTGTGTGTGTGTGTGTGTGTGTGTGTGTGTGTGTGTGTGTGTGTGTGTGTGTGTGTGTGTGTGTGTGTGAGACTTAGCCTGATTTTATTAAAGCTTTTGGTAGATAATTACTGTTAGGATATTTTTGCAGTGACAGTAATTTTTCTCTCAGACTTTCGATGGCTGACTAAGACAATCACCCCAAGTCTGGTTTCAAAAAGTGCTCAAAATGTGGCCAAATGATATCGGTAAAAGATAGCCATGTAAATTATGTGTACACTTCATTTGCAGGATAGCTGTGCTATATGTCATTCCTTCTCCTCAAGGGTCCTACAGGAAAGGAAAAGAAAACGTATTGACAGAGGGTTGTTGAAACCATCGTTTCAAGAAGCTTTGAGCAACCAAGATGGATCCAGCAAGTCCTTAAAGTCTTCTAAGACTTCAGACTCTAAGAAATCTAAGACATCTTTGACTTCAGCTCCACTGCCATTGGAACCGACAGTCTTTTCCTTTCAGAGCCGGTCCTTAGTCTTGGAACCAGTGTCTGAAGCTCCTGAGACCGTTACTACAGTTGGTACCACCTTTGGTGCGCTCTTCTCAGTCCTCTATCAGCCTGTAAGATCTAGATGTGGATTGTGCAGTGCAGAAGCTGTTATTGGCACCAGCTTTTGCAAAAATATTATCAGCTTCAACCCAAATGGCTTTGGAGCCAAAGACATTTGCACCAGCTCAAACTATTCCTCCTCCAAGCTATGCTGGTCCTTCGGAGCCAGAAGAGTCAGACCTGTTGATAGTGGAACCCATGGAGCTGATGCCTGCTCCAGTGTCTTTGGCTCTGTGCACTATGACATCCTCGGTGCCGATCGAGGACTCTAGGAGCCGACACTCTCTGGTCGAGTCCAGGGAGGATAGTCGGACCGACTTGTTGGTTCCAACTCTGCCTCTCAGGGCTTCGGCTCAGATGAGCTTGGCTCCTACCTCTGGTTTGGAGCTCACTGTTCCAGTACCGGGGGTATCGCCGGTTTCTTCAGATCTGTCGGTTTCCTCACATCAGAGCAGAGGTGCTTTCGATGCCATGAGGAGAGTCATGTCTTCTAAGACATTCTAGACCTCAGGTCTAGCTTCTTCCTCCCCTAAAGCGCATGTGTCTGCTTCTGCCTCACACATCCTTACCAAGCATAGAGATGCAGAGCCTCAGGAAGCCCCATCGGGTGGCCCTTGCTCTTCCGAGACCTTACCAGAAGCTCCCACTGATGAGATTCCCAGGAAGAGATTGCATAAGAGGTAACATCTGGACTCTCCTCAGGGGTCTCTAACATCAGATACTGACTTAGATGAGTCAGAAGGGTCCCCACGGTCCCCCTCTGAAGATATCTCATTCACTGAGATATTTGAAATCCTTTGGCAGAGGGGTGATTGGCAGTCCAAAAGCCCTACTGAGGATGAGTCAGTTCTCCTGAAGGCTTTTGTGTCTCAGCCATCCACCTCTTGGGTGTCTCTGCCCTTCGATGAGCTGATGCAGCTGGTCTCACAAAGGGCATGGGAGTCTCTGGATACTATGAAGTCTATCCCTAGGGGGCCTAATAAATTCATTTCTGCCCCCTTGACAAATCGTTTTTAACAAAAGGTGTTCCAGTTGATGCCATGGTGGTGGTGGCAGCCACCAAAAAGGAAATGTCTGAGACTTCCTCATCCATCCATCTTCCTAACAGAGACTCCAAGATCATGGATAGATACGGGAAGTGCATGTTTAGTTCAGCGACCTTTGCTCTTCGTTCGCTCAACTATTTAACCCATTTTAACAGGTTACAAAGAGATCCCCTTAAGGAGGTAGGGGATACTCTTCATTGTACAGTAGCTGCAGGAGCTAGCAACAAAGTTCCTGCCCAGCTTGCTACCCTCAATTCTATAGTAAACTCATCCATGCGTCTCATCTCATATGCAGCTGATGGAACGAGTAGAGCAGTGGGTACAGGAGTTGCTCTTAGGAGACACTCCTGGATGCGCTTGTGTTCCTTCATGGAGCCCTTCAAATCATCCTTCATGAATACTCCCTTTGGTGGCTCATCCCTTTTCAGGCCTAAAGTGAAGGAAACTTTAACCAGGTGTGAACAGGACGGAAAGACTGTCTGCCATCTGAGTCCGTTTTTCCACCCTTACCCAACCCTACCCTAAGGGTCAAAGGGGAGGAAAAATGTGGTTCCGAAAAGTCAAAGGAGCCTTTCAGGACACATGTGGTGAACCCCCCTCCAGAGGCAGAGAAGGGGGCAATAAGCAAAGATGCCGCCCTCACGGCAGAGGGGATCCACAATACTAGGGTGACAGAGATCACTTCTCTGGGAAGCCCTACCAGTGCTCCTGAAAGGAGGCCCAACTGTTCTTCTCTGGAGGCAGTCGGGGGTTGCTTATCTTTGTATCCAGATGCCTGGCTCAAAATAACAAAAGACAGCTGGGTACAAAGTATCATTTCCAGAGGATATTTCATCCCATTCACCGCACCCCCTCCTCCCATAAGAAAACTCCCGGACATTCCACCCAGTTACAGGGAGCAGGCAACAACAGAGGTCCAAACATTCTAACAAAAAGAGTCATCCAACCAGTCCCAGCAGACCAGACAGGATCCGGAACTTACTCAAGATTCTTTTTGGTTCCAAAAAAGATGGGGGACTGGAGACCCATATTGGACATCAGCAGACTGAACAAATATGTAAAGAAAGAGAAGTTCCAGATGGTCATGCTTCAGTCTATACTTCCCTTCTTAGGGAAAGACAATTGAATGTGCTCGATAGATCTCAAGGATGCGTACTACCACATAAAAATGGCCAGGCCATCCAGGGATCATCTGTGCTTCCGGCAGGGAGCCAATCATTACCAGTTTCGAGCCCTGCCCTTTGGTCTCACTACAGCCCCCAGAGTGTTCACCAAATGCATGGCAGTGGTCACTGCTCACTTGAGGCATCTAGTATTCCAGGTGTTTCCGTACCTAGATGATTGCCTCCTTACCACCACCACCAGGCATCAACTCATTCAGGCCAGGGACACCACTCTACAACCAACTGGGCATTACAATCAACTCAAGAAAATCTGCCTTGTCTCCATTGCAGCATATCATTTTTATTGGGGCAGAGTTGAACACTACCACCACCACACTAAGGCTTCCAATAGAAAGAATATTTCTTCTTCGTCAACATGTCAGCATTCTGATATCAAAAGACAGAGCACCAGCATCAGAAGTTCTGAAATTATTAGGCATGATGGCAGCAGCAATTTTAGCCATACCGCTAGCTCGTATGAACATGCTGATACTACAATGGCTGTTGTTCACTCAATGGTCTTACCAAGAGCTTCCCATGTCTCACACTATAATGATCACAAATTCCTGCCAAAAGGATCTTCAATGGTGGTTGACCTTACTTCATGTCACGATAGGACTCCCTTTTGTGCTACCCCCTCCAGTGGCCGCAGTGACCATGGACGCTTCCCTGATAGGGTAGGGGGGACATTTTCAGGGAAAGACAGCCCAAGGCACATGGACCGATCAAGAGATACATCTGCATATCAATGTCCTGGAGATGAATGCAGTACTTTTGGTGTTGCAGTACTTTCAGGACTCTCTTCCTCTGGGTATGATTGAGATTCAGACAGACAATATGTCGGTGGTCTGGTATTTGAACAAACAAGGAGGAACCAGGTCCCTTTGTCGCGAGGCTGTCAGAGTATGGCAGTGGGCTGTTTCCACCCAGCGCTTTCTGTTGGTAACGCACATCCCGGGGAAATCCAAAATGATAGCAGACAAACTGATCAGGGCAATCTTGTTGCCCCATGAGTGATCCCTCAAGAAAGAAATAGTGGAGAGGATATTCCACAGGTAGGGCCAGCCTTGCTGTGACCTCTTTGCCAGTCACATGAATGCGAAATGCAGAAGCTACTTTGCCCTGCTTCCCCCTCCGGGAGAAGCCCCAAAGGATGCACTCATACACGATTGGCCTCCGGGTCTCCTCTATGCATTTCCTCCAATCCCGTTGATACCCAAGGTTCTACAGAAAGCAAAAACCCTGGGAAGGACCATCATTCTCATAGCCCCTCATTGGCCTCTTCAGATTTGGTTCCCCTTCCTTTGACTTCATCTTTTGGAGGACCCTTGGATTCTGGACCCAGTTACGGACCTTCTGATGCACGTATCAGGGGAACTTCATCCCTCTCTGCAGTCCCTGAAGCTGACACCTTGGCTGCTCCAATTCCCATCATAGCCAGGTTCCATAACCTCTCCAATGAGACAAAACAGACCCTTCTATCCGCTTATAAATCTTCTACTAGGAAGCTATATCTTAGCAAATGGAAAAAAATGTTCTATATGGGCCTCTAAAAACAATATTGATCCTTACCAAGCCCCTATGGCCTCCATTTTAGAGTTCTTGACTATGATTTTTAACAAAGGAGCTACAGCAGCAACAGTTCATGTTCAACTGGCTGCTATTTCTAATTTTCATCTTGGATTTGAAGGACTGAATATTATGTCTCACAAGTTATCCAAAGCCTTTCTCAAAGGGACCTTTCATATTAGACCACCTGTGAAATCACCCTATTCTACATGGAATCTAAATTTTATGCTTTCCTGCATAATTCTTCTGCCATTTGAACCAGCTTCTTCTTATCACCTCAAATTTTTGTCATGGAAAACCATCTTTTTGGTAGCTATTACTTCTGTCTGCAGAGTGTCAGAGCTTCAGGCTTTATCCATCAGGCCTCCTTATTTGATATTCCATGCTGACATTGTCTCACTTAGAACAAACCCCTCATTCTTGCGTAAAGTTTGCACTGAAACCAATCTCAACCAAATTATTGATTTGCCATTCTTCTTCCCCAACCATTCAAACAACTTAGAATATATGCGGCACAAACTTGATGTTCACAGGCAGCTTAGATTTTATTTGGATAGAACAAAAGATTTCAGAAAATCAGACCAGCTTTTTGTTTCATTTTCAGACTCCAAGAAGGGTAGGCCAGTGGCAAAAACAACTCTATCTAAATGGTTATCTGATTGTATTACCTTTGCTTATTCAGCTGCCAATATGCCTTTGCACCATAAAATTAAAGCTCACTGAACCAGAGCAGTTTCTACATCATCTGCTTTTTCTGTCAGGCTTCCTATTGATAACATTTGTGCAGCAGCCAGTTGGTCAAAATCTTATATCTTTATCACTCATTACAAAGCTGATAAGGCCTCCAGGGACAGGGCCTTCTTTGAATCCATGGTCCTGAGAAATATGCTCCCGTGAGCCACCCGAGATTGATGGTGCTTGGGATGCTACCCATCAGTAAAGAATGAATGGTGAGATAGAACAACTTCACATAAAGAAGTTATGTACTTACCATAATGTTCCATGTGAGTTGTTCATCTCACCTTCATTCTTACATCCCTCCCTCCTACCCTCTCCTGGGCTGTTAGATGACTGAAATGCTGGATCCATCCTGGTTACTCAATCCTTCTATAACTTTTTTGGGAGTGAAAGAATGACATATGGTATTATTATATGCAGCAAACAAGATCTGAGGTAACTCTAGGTGCATCATGGGATAGGGACTTGGCCTTAAGCTATTTGAAGACCTCAAGATTTGCAAATGGCCAACTTGGAGCTGAGGGATCGGCTCCGAACCCATCAGTAAAGAATGAAGGCGAGATGAACAACTCACATGGAACGTTACGGTAAGTACATAACTTTTATGAATCTGCTTGATAATGTAGATGTTTTTATTACTGCTGCTAGTACTGCACATTACATTCAGCTGTTGACACTGTGTACCATAGTTACAGATGTATAACCTCCTTCACTTAATGTTAACAAGGTCTTGCACTTCTGCACTCAGTACTGAATAAATAAATAATTTAGCAGTGGTTCACACCTAACATGTTCACCATAAAAGACTAATGACTAATTTGAACTTGTGATAGAGTAGGAGTGGCAAGGTAAAGAGTGCTAGCCACCTAACCACATTAGTAATACTTGTGATATGTCAGACTTTTTCAGAACTTGACGATGATTAAATATAACACTGCCAGATCTTTAGGGAGCAGAAGTGCTGACCAGGTATTTGCATATATATATATATACATATATATATATATATATATATATATATATATATATATATATATATATATATATTCTAAGGAATATTTCCAGGTATGCTAAGGAAGTAATCTATGGTTTAGCTACTATATGGAAAAGTTTGACATGCTGCATTTATCAGTATAATGCTATCTTTACAATAAAGTCTTTTTTTTTACCACAATTTTTGAGAATTATTTAACATTAGATTTATAACTTTAGTTACATACTGTAAACATGATGTTGTTGTAAAATGTCAAATAATATAATAAGCCCTTTAGCATCCTTTATTTTACATTATTGTCATTCTACCATTCTGACTAAAAGAAAGTTCTTCATATTGTTGGCAGACTAATCTTCAAGGAATGAAACTAAATACAGTACAGCTTTCACAACTAATGAATGACTGAAGTGTTGGTTCACTCCCTAGTATATGTGCGATACTAGGTAAACAAAAGCCATGTTACAAAGTTTCCTTGAAATTGCTGTTCATGTTCTAATGCAAATGAGAACACCAGTAATCTAGGGTCTATCAGACTTGCGAAAGCTGTCTTTCGCGAATATATGTTCATCGACACATATACGTCGAAGAACGAGAACAGCGAAGTACCAAAAGAGTGAAATGGAGAATGCTGAATGGATTTTCTTGGCCAGCAGGGTGATCATGGGGATGAGGAAATGAATCCTTTTCCCCACTGTAGTGTGGTCTCGAAGTTGGTATATATAAGTAAGGGGGGTGGGGGGTGCAGGGGGGCTTGCCCCCCCTGCAAAAACATTTGAAAAAGTGCTTTAGGTAAGGTTTGTACAGTTAGGTTTACCTTACCTGCATGGTGCTGTTACTTCCGGGAATGCATTCGGCATTCTCCATTTCGCTTTTTTGGTACTTCGCTGTTCTCTTTCTTCGACGTTTATGTGTCGATGAATATGTATTTGCAAAAGACAGCTTTTGTGATTATAATATAGACCCGTAATCTATCCTGTAGCCAGGGTATGCAGTGGAGATGTACATAAAAGATAACAGCTATAGAGGTAGACTAAACTAACATTTGGGGTCAATGACAGTTGATTAAGGTGATAGCACTTATTTTTAGCTTAAAACCAAAATGCTGCTAATTCAATAATAAGTACTGAGAAATTGGTGTAATGTGTGCATGAAGCAATTAGCATTAAAATGAGACAACATTCAGTTTATTAAGTAAATACATACATACATACAAACCCAAACTTGAGTATTGAATAACATTATGGAAACCTTATAAGAAAATAACCATCAGTAAACTAGAAAAAGTAAAGTGAAAATGTACTAAGGGCATCCATGGATGTGAAAATAAGTTATAACAAGCTTGAGTAAACTGGAAAGAGTAAAGTGGAAATGTACCTAGAGCATCCATGGATGTGAAAATGCAATCATAATAGAGTAAAATATCTGAAGTTGTACAGTGTCTCTTATAGATATTTAAGAAAAGATCTTATTCAGGTATATAGAGCATTTAGAGGCAAATATCTCTGGGAGTGGTTCACATACCTCTCAACTGTACAGATTTTTTCAGAATGTCCAGATTTTTGCCACATATTTTTGGTCCGTTTTTCATAAAATTGTTTTCTGGGAAATTTGTATCAAATTATTAATGACTGATATTAGAAAACAATGACAGACATTCACGTTTCAGGCTTAATACCCTTCAGAAAATTCATACTAATGCAAAAAGAGTTATTCTATCAACTTTGTAAGTTTGTAAGAGCAATATTTAAAAATTGTCCCTATTTTTGTGCCTTTGTCCCCCTTTTATTTATGGTTTTGTCCAGAGTTTGCTCAAAAAGTATTAGAGAATCATCAGACAATCTATGTAGAAGATTCTATATGAATGAGAAGTGTGCTAATTGGTTGTCTGAGACAGCAGCTGATGCATGGAACAGACTACCAAACTGCATTAAAGCAAGCACTAGTTTAGATATTTTTAAGAACAGCCTGGACACTTATTATGGGAAAAATGTTTTGGTATATTGGCAGACTAGAAGAGCATTAATTTACTTACTTCATGCCTAGTACCTTAGTTCAGCAATGTATTGACCTTAGTCTTACCATATTTCTGCGTAGTTTCTTGCCATACTACGTGAAAATTTCCATAAATGTATTGTATTGTATTTCAATCCATTCTGTGTATTCCTTCATTGCATGTTATGTAATTACTTCAGAAGTATGTATACTTAAAATGTGATCTGTGTTTATCTTTGTTCTTGCTATTTGTTTACTTAAAATTTTTTTTTTTTTTTTTTTTTGGGAGCTTTTCTCCTTGGGTCTCTCCTGAAAAAGGGCTTCTAAGAACCCAGACAGACTAACCCGGTTAACAAATGTAAAAATAAATTAATTAATTAATTAATGCCCATGCTTGAAATATTTGTATGTACACATAAGTTAATAAACTGTATGAGCACATCCACTCATGCATGAATCGTGTCATCCCAAATAGAACCAAGATGCTCTCATCTAAAAAAAGGAAGACAATCTGGTGGTCCCCTGCTATAAACAAACTTTACAACAAAAGGAAGAAACTGTTGCAGAAAAGAGGAAAATCCCAGGATGCAAAAAACTCCCTTACCAGCCTCAGTAAGAAACCGAGATCCCTCATAAAATCCTTCAAATTAGTTACGAAAATAAAATTGCCAAAGATTCCAAAGACAACCACAAGACATTCTATAACTATGTCAAGAATCTAAATGGCAATGCTCAGATCTGCTCTGAGCTAAAACAGAATGGCATTAAATATACTGATCCCAAGGACATTGCCAATATCCTGGCAGATTGATTCAGTGCCAACTTCACCCCCCTCTCACTCCCTAAATGGCCCATTTCAATACTGGAAGATTGCCAAATTTCAGTAATAACGGCCACACAGGTAAAAAACGCACTCTCCAAAGCTAAGAATACAACATCCATGGGACCAGATGACATCCCAGGCTGTGTACTGCATGAACTACAATATGAACTGGCACCTCACCTAAGTGTCATATTTAATCATAGCCTCACTTCAGGTTTTGTGCCCACTGAGTGGCGCAGAGCTACAGTTATCCCACTGCACAAGGGGGGAGCCACCTTGGATCCCGGAAACTACCGTCCCATCAGTCTGACAAGCCTTATCTGCAAGGCCATGGAGCATATTATCATGGAACTTATAAAAAAAGACATTGCCAACCTTCAAACACTGGACCCCACCCAGTTTGGGTTCGTGAAGGGCCAATCCTGTCTCCTGAACCTGATTGACTTCTTTGAATCAGTCTCCAGAGCCATGGACAAGGGTAAGGTGGTCCACACAGCCTATCTAGACCTTGCCAAGGCCTTTGACAACATCTCCCACTCTGGAATCATAGATAAACTTACTAAGCTGGGCATTAATCCCTACATCACCCAATGGATTGCTAACTGTCTTACTGATAGAACCCAGACTGTAAAAGTAGCCGACTCCAAATCCAGCTCCAGACAAGTGACAAGTGGAGTACCTCAGGGTTCAGTCCTGGGACTGCTCTTGTTTGGCATCTACTTCTCTGAAGTACAGGCCAACACTAAGGGACTCTGGCTAACAAAGTTTGAAGATGACTGCAAACTGGGAGCTATAGATGCCCTACGCTGACCACCTTAAAAACTCCAGCTATACTCTGCGCATCATCGCCTACTCAGAGGCTCTCTCTGCTAACAATACAAGCCATGTCAAAACCCAGAGCTGTTGGACATGCTACACTTAAAAGAATTCCAATCCCCTCACTCCAGTGATCGAACCTTGACGATTGGATGGAGAAAAAGGAAATTCACCGGGATCACGTCAGTTGCCCTGCAGAGGTAGAGGGTCCAAGGAAGAAGTAAATAAGAAGAAAAAATATGTAGCTGAATTATTATATAGAGGACCCTAGGGCTAGGCCTGGCCCCTATACCAACCTATGACCTATGAACCCCTATAAGAAGAAGAAAAGAAACAAGTCAGAAATAAAAGAATAATGTGGGTTACTCTGCAACTGTTATAAATACAGTAAATGAAGGGTCTAGTCAGATGTTGTTGTATAGATTAGTTAAGTTAAAAAACAATAACTAACTATAATAATACTATACTAATACTGCAGCAAGTTGGGCGTTGTAAGAAGTTGTAGTATATCTCAATGTTGTTGCAAAACATGTTGTTAAGAAAATTTAAAAAATATGTAAAAATTTTCCTGATTTTTCCCCCTTATTGTGTTGCTTGTGTCCAGATTCTTGCACAAAGAGAAAAAAAAGAAGATGAAAAGTATAAGAAAGGTGAGAGTGAAGATAATATGGGGTTGGTGGCAAGGGTCAGAAAAAGCAAAAAATTGCTATGTTACCTGGGCACCAAACTCCTGTGCTACAATTCAGATGATAAATCAAATAAGCTCAGTTATATTATTCCAACATTAAGTTTTGATGAGCTTGTTATCTGTACCTGCAGACAAGGGCAAGCTCTGCAGATACTGCTTCTATTAAAGAAGTCATAGACTATGAATCAAACATAAGTACTCTGCATCTAAGTAAAGCTGTCTTTTCCCCTGCTGTCTGTTGATCATCTGTTTCTTAGGAGCCAGTAATCCCTTTCATTCCCTGTCACTGGGGTGAGGGCAGACCAGGCCAACAGAGATGGTGTACAATTTTTTTTGTTATGTTATCATGATCATCACATGCACTAAGTTAAGTCCTGATGAAAGGGATGCAGCAAAGGGCTTCTCCTCACTTCTGCAAAAGTTATTTCCACTCAAGCAGCCTTGTCCCCACTTTTGAAGCAAAAGTGGGGGGTTCTGCTGTCTCTTCCAAGGAAACCACACCACTCAGTGTGCCCCCAAGTGCACCTCTGCACCCCCAAGAGAGGTAAGTGGAGCATTCCCTTTCACTAATCCCCCTCTCTGCCTGACTATTCCATTGCTGGGGTAGCAGTCAAGACTCAGCCCTCTTTGCCATGCAGCCAGGCTTGTGCAGAGCTGAATTTAAAGGATTTTCTAGCATTACATGGCCTGTAACTAATAAGATGTAAAATCAGGGCATGCAGAGCACAAGACGTCCGCTAAAGGGAGTGTGTAGGAAATTAGAGGAGCTTCATTATAGGGATAAATAGCATTAGGCAGATTCATTGAAGAACCCACATTATCACAGTGCACATGACTGACACAGAGGATGTGCCTGAGCATGCACAATATTTTTTTAATTTTATTTATTTTTTATACAGGTAAGCTCACCGGTCATAAGTTCCTTTTTCAGAAGCAACTTGGGAGAATTATCAGGTTAAGTGACTTGCTCAAAGTCAAACAGTATGCAACTGGAGGTTGACAGAATCAAACCCTGGACTAAAGGAAGCAGCTTAGTAACAGATCAGAGACCTTAATCTTCTGTGCTTACTGCCAGTCTAGGAGTGCTCATATGTGCAATGAAGTGCTTCATCACTGCCACATATGCAGTTACGGACAGGCCAAGGAGGGTCAGCACAGCAAAATTCTAAACTAATTCATCATATAAATGAAGAGGAAATGGGAAGATTGAAAAGTAATAAAATGGTAAAGAGGAAGCAAAAGAAAACAAGTAAAGGTATCCATAAGAAGTAACTGAACTGGGGGATTATATTATTGTACAAGCATCTTATCACTGGATATGACATTTGTGGCAGGTGAAAATCATAGCCAAACAGTCATTATTTATGTCAGGGAAAATTACAAGTACTGTAATGTTTTTCAAGTTAAAATCAGTATCCAGACAAGGGTGCTTTGTTTTTATGAATGTCCCAATGTCATAGGCCTGTTAATAAGATAAAACATTAAACCAATGTCGCAACTTCCTGATATTTATCAAAAAGCATAGGGAATTTTCCCTGGTGCCCTGGCCAAATTACCCCTAGTTAGTATGAATGCCCCTTTGAGTCTGCTGAAAATGAGGCCACTTGCCTAGTGGGTCTAACCCAATCAACAAAGGTCAGGTGAGAGTTTGCCATCCAGGATGAGATCTCCATACATCAGTAACTCCCACTGTATGTTGGATGTTAATCAATGAAAAGTGGTATTGCTATCAACTTTTGGAGCAGGCAGGTGGGACATATAAGCAGCTACTCTACTTTTTGTAGGCTAATGTGGATAATAGCAGGAAATGATTCAGTGTGTTCATTATTAAAAAATGGCATGGTATTTAAAGAATTTTGAAATGATAAATGTACCTCTAACTTGCCTACACCTTAATGGGAAGGAGCAGAACAGCATGTGCTGTAGACAGGGGCTATTATTTCTGAGTCCACGATGCAATAATGAAGCCAGGCACACCAGATATAATCAGAATGTTTGTATAGACACTACCAGTTGAGAGAGTGTATAAATTAAAATGCCTTTCCCTAAAATTATACTGTGTGTGCAGTAAAGAAAAAATAATATGGCTTGCTTTGCAAGAACAGTTACGTGATGACCTTTTATTAAAAAGATTAGATTTCTTGTAAATGTTCAGCTTAGATAGTAATAACATATAGCTGTGGGCTTACTGTAAAAGGCATCATGTTGTAGAAAAAAGGAAGTTGACTTTCTGTGAGCTTTCAGATGCAGAAATAAATGAAATAAAATAGACACTTCAAGTGACATAAAGATGACGTGAAGAGACTTTCTGTGTAGTCTTCAGATACAGCAAGAAAGAAAATAACCAAAGAAGGACATCAGAAACTGGCCAGGCTAGAAATAACCAATGGAACAAGAAGAACAAATCACAAGGACATTACAAATAACATTGCTTGACATTTAAAAGAGTATATAAACTGGACAGTATTTTCACACTGTTTAGTGACGTTTTTGGACTGAGTGTGCATCAGTCTTTACTTTGTGTCTAGCTGTGTTATAATAGAATTGAAATAACTCTGACAGTATAAACTGTTTGGCAGGAATTTGTACTAATACAAATAAATATTAATGGATACAGTAGTACGGTGTCTGTCTGGTCTCCTGATAATAATATTTTACACCAGTTGTGATGAAGATACACATTGTTATGTAGGCTGAATGTTTTACTGTGCATAAATGTAAGGGAGTTTGTGATTTTAATTGCTCAGCTAATAACCTAGTTATAGCTGTGTTCACAGGTAATGGTCCAGAATGGAATGAATATTGTTTTCAACAGTATTCATTAAGGAAGATGTAGCCTGAGGTACGAGGGTGTTATTGTTTTGAATATTTGGTTGATTGCTTTCACTTTGGTTGTATATGAGTAGGAATATATTATTTAGCTAACTAAAATGTTATCAAGCTGGAGATGAAAGGGAAAGAAAAAGCGAATAGAAGGGAGAAATGCATGACTGCAAAAGTAAAGTATTTTAAAAAGAGTGAGAATGAAAGTAACAGAAGTGTGGAAGGAAGATGGCTGGAGATGACATAACCCTGCAATGGACAATGCATGGTTTGATAATGGATAGACTGTGGATGATAAGAGCAGCAATGTATTTGTATGTATTTATTAATCAGGCTAGATAACCGATTTCCATGGACCATTTTTAGACTCAGACTGGGAGCACTGTCTAGTTAAGTCTGTTAGTCCGAGTCAGTTAGATAAAATGAGGCTAAGGGAATCAACCTCTAGTCTACACTAAGCAGCTCAGTAACAAGTCACAGCCTTAATCCTCTGTGCTAACAACCAGAAGACTTTGGTTGCCAAAGGGCCAGTAACATGTACATTTCAAACATTTTCTTTATTAATTTGTTTGCTTGTTTTATTAATTATTGATTATTTCTTAACTGAGTAAATTAACTGATATCTTGGATTGAATATTTGTCTCTAAGCCTGACCTCTATCACCACCCTGAATCCCTTCCAGACTAAATCAGTGATCACACCCCTATACATGTCCAAAGGTTCTTCCCCCACGTCTCTAGACCTCATAAATTTAAAGATTGCTGAACGCTAACCAACTTCAACCCAGATGCATTTAGCAATTCTCTCTGCTATTGACTGTTATTTTCCTTTCTTCCCTACCTCTAGATTAAGCTTTCAATTCAACTCCATCTTCCTAAACATTCTGAACTCTATTGCCCCTCCCAGAACTGTCAGAGTCAAATCACAGTGTTCACCTTAGCTCTCCAACTCTACTTGGTCTCTTATCCATAAAAGAGATTGTGCCTGGAAACTCTGGACTAAGACCAAATCTCCTACACACTACCAACAATATAGAGAACTCTGAAATGTAACCAAAAAACACATAAACTTTGAGAAAAAGAGCTACTACCTTTCACCCCAAGATACTGAACCCAGAAACCGTAAAACATTTTGGAATGCTGTCAATAAAATTCTCCACCCAGGAAATCCTTTAACTCCCAACCCCTACCCCAATAATACACCCCTTGAAACTGCTTTGATTTTTAATTCATACTTCATAGATACCATCAGCAAGCTTATGCGAACTGTCCACCCAGACAGCCCCACACCCCCTTCCACCCCATGATTGCAAAACAGTCCTTTCTCAGTGTAACCCTTTCCAACCAGCTACATCAAAAACTTCTTATCAAACTTAAACCATGTTCCCCTTCAGCTGACAAACTGCTGCCTGTCTTCCTAAAAGCTGCTGCTGACTCCATAGCATATCCTATCTCCATCCTCATAAACTGCTCAATTAATGAATCCACTGTTCCTGCCCTCTGGAAAAAGTTCAGCACTATACCAGTCCACAATGGTGGAAATTCTGTTGAACTCTCTAATTATTGACCAATTGCCATACTCTCTCCCCTCTCCAAATTTCTTGAGCAATGTGTTTATAAGCAACTCTCAGCTTATCTTACTCATGAAAACCTAATTATCCCTACTCAGTATGGCTTCCGCCCCTACCACAGCACCACTACTGTATTTATTTCCTTTACTAACTCCATCTCTCTAGCTAGAGACAATGATAAACTAGTGTCCTGCATCTTTTTAGATCTCTCCAAAGCCTTTGACACTGTCTGTCACCCTATCCTCTTCTCCAAACTCTGTCAACTCAACCTCTCCTCAGCAACTATCTCTTTGTTCAATAGCTGCCTCACAGACAGACTGCAATCTGTAAAATGGCTTTCTGCTCTTTCTCCTTTTCTCCCCATCAAAATGGGCATTTCTCAAGGATTTATTTTAAGCCCCCTCCTTTTTAACATTTTTACTAACCAACTTTAAACATCCTGCCCTCAGTCTTCCCACACACAGTACACAGATGACTCCACCATCATTTCTATCAAAGACAGTCCCACTGACCTGCTAACCCTGACACAAACATCTTTCAACCTCACTGAAACATGGCTTACTAACAATCAACTCATGCTAAACCCTAAAAAGACAAACCTTCTCTTCCTCCTAAAATCCCTTTACCATCTTAATTCCTCATTCACCATCTCTTCCCTCAACAACACTATGATCATAGCTGAATCCCACACTAAAATGCTTGGAGTAACAGTGGACAAGCAACTAAAATTTGACCTTCATGTACTTAACTTCATCAATAAAACCCACCAAAAGCTTGGTTTACTCTATAGAAACAAAAGGTTCCTCACACCCATCTCCAGGATCTCACTAGCCGAAGCTTATCTTCTCCCCAACCTCTTTTACAGCTTTCATATTTTAACCAACTTACAGCCCTCACTACTTTGCAAACTTAAAACCACCTACAACAAAGTTGCTAGATTTGCAGCCAATCTGCCCTCAAGATAACACCACTGTCACTCTCTAATCAGCTGGCTAGAGTTTCCTAACCAACTCTTATTTACCCAACTTCTCATTATCCACACTATTTTGAATAAGCCCACCTCTTGCCCTAGCATTTCTTCACTTATCTCCCTCCATAAGCCCCCTTGATCCCTCAGAAGCTCTGACCAATGCCTCTTACAAATTCACAAACATAATAAAATCTATTGGACAGAATCTCTACAGCTACTTCCCTGTTTTTGCATGGAACAAGCTCCCATGACCCTTAGAAACATTTCCTGCAACCACAAATACAAGAAAACTCTCAAAAGGTACCTTAATAGCACATGGATTGGCCTCTGTAATCATCCCACATGAACCCACTCCTTTCTCTATTACTATCCTCTCTATTCTTCCCTTCCCTACCGCCATAATTCACTTAACAACTGCTATGTATCGTACAATTTATGCTCTGAAGAAAACCCAATGTGTGATGTAAATTCATTTGGATGTTTTATTGTATATTTCGTTGTTGTTTTTTCTTTCAATGTTATAATGCCTCTTACTATATTGTACTGTGGAGCTTTATCTGTATTTGCTTAACTGTTTTATTGCATATGTTTTCACTGTATTCATCTTCAGTTTTGTAAATTTTTATTGCCTACTTGTACTGTGGAGCTTTTCTCCCCAGGCCTCCACTGAAAAAGGACTTTTGCTCAGATGGACTATCCTGGTTAACAAATGTCAAGTAAATAAATAAGTGACCTGACATACAGGGGTAAGGTAACATACATATATATATGTATATATATATATATATATATATATATATATATATATATATATATATATCTGTGCCATCTTAAAGGACAAATGATCATATAAGTGAATGCTTTTTGGTGGTGAAAACAAAGCAAGCCACTCATGCGAGTGAACATTCATTTGAATGGAGTTTTGCCAGCAGTCTTTTGGATTGGATTGTGGTACAAAGAGGTAAGAGAATTTACCATTACCCCACTATTGCGTGATCTTGGAGTTAGTATATATAATTATCAGGGTATATGGGGGTGAAGAAGGGCTTGCCCCCCTGCAAAAATAAGGAAAATGTTTAAGTCTATCGCTCATACAAATGTTTGCTCTAAAGTGTTTGCTCTTTAGAGGTTATCTGAGATGAGTTTTCACACTTTCATATATATATATATATATATATATATATATATATATATATATATATAGTCAGAAAAATACGTATTAGTATATGTATTAGTAATATGCTTAGTGCATTTAGAGCTTGAAAAGGGTTAACACATTTATTCTATTTTACACTGCATAAATATGTACAAATTGCAGAAGCTTTCTGACCTTGTATTGTCATGAAATATGCGCAGCTAAAATCTTTGCTTATGCCTTGGAAATTTACTGAGATGCAGATGATTTCTGCTTGGGTCAGGAAAATAATGAATAGAACAATACCAGTTGTATAAATGTTATGAAACTTAGACAAGGAGTTCCGCTTGTGCTGTGAGAAAATACACAGCTGCAGAAGCTATAGATAATTAGAACAAAGACTGCTTGAAAATATGAACTGCAATGAGCATTTGCTTGTGTCTGAGCTAGAAAAGTACCTTGAAATGTAACACATGCATTAGAACTATACAATAGAAGCTTGTAAGGGGCTAGTCCCCACCAAGGCCAGGTTGTTTTTCTCAAAACGTTTCTCACAAATCTAGTCATGTCATCAGAAAATATGAGTAACATCTGCTGTAGAACAATACTGAAAGTTGTGTTTGATTACGTCAGCTATAGAAGGCCATGTCTTGTAAAATAGTATAAGAATAGCATACTTCCTGTTAGTAGTTAGGCAAAATCTTGTATTTGCATGTTTCTGTCTCCTTGCTGCAAGTTATTAAATGTGCCTTAACTGAACCTTACGTGTATTGGTCTTTGAAGTTCACTTCGCCTCGGATCAGACAGGCCAGGTGGCTTGAAACTGTACAGGGAAGAAACCACATTGGTTCTTCTTATTTGAAAAGCCCTCCAACTGAATTGTCGTACAAAAGAGGCCAGCCACTTTCTGATCTGCGACTGAAGGACGGGTTTACATGAACCAGGTGATCAATCACGAAGGCTCAGGTAAGGTGAATCTACCTTTTTTTCTGTTTTAGATCAGGGACTAGATTTGTATTGTTTTGTTGAGACTTTGTTTTTACAAGTCAGGGACAAAAAAATTACTGTCTTGTCATAGATCAGGGAAACAGAGCAGGTAGGCAGTCATTCTGAAGAGACTATAACAAAATCCGTGGTACCACGTTAAAAATAAGGAGTTACGTAACGATTAAAAGGGTAGAAGAAAATGGGTAATAATTGCACAAAAAGACCCCAAAATCCGCCGTTAACCGAAGACGTGAAATACATGCAGTCACAGCGTGCTGATAATATTAAATACTATTCAAAATGGGTTAATAAGTATAAATTTGTCGGTAAATTAGAAAAATCCTCGCTTATCAAACTTGTCAAACAGCTTAAAACCGATTCTAAAGGTCGGGTAAAAAAGCAACGCCAGTTAGGAATTCCTCAGGCACACAGGTGGATTGAGGAAGTAAACCATAGGGAACAAAAGAATAATAATTCAAAAGCAGTGTTTATAGATAAGGAGGACAATAACTTAGTAATAGCATCGGCCCCTCTGCCTCCCTTACCAGAATATGAAGCAAGTGAACAAGTTAGTCCACCCCCGCGACATCCTGCTGTCACTGTAAATAGAGAAACTACAAAAGCAAAACCGTTTATTAGAGATCCCATCGAGACCAGGTCTCGAACACGGGCAGGAAATTCAAAAGGGAACATTGAGCTATTTCAAATGGGTAGGAATTCATGATCTATGAGTGAAGAAGAAATATGCCCACTTATAGAAGTGCCTAATCCTCAGGCAGGGCAAGAAGGTCAGAACCCAACTATCCTAGTGTATAGACCCTGGACTCTGGAAGACATCCGGAAAGCCACTGAGGGAATTCCCCATCCAAAAGTTAATTTTAGAAAGTTCTTAGAAGATTTGCAAAGAATGAGGCTAAGTTATAATTTAAATGGAGAAGAGGTAGAAAAAGTAGTCATACAAATTGTGGGACCAGATTGGCACATGATTAGTGGCGACTTGAATCCCCGTGATGCTGCACACAGGCCCCTCCCACATAGCAGCGCAGAGCTAGACAACAGAGTGAAAGGTCTTACAGAGAAATGGAAGCCTAGGGCAGACTGGACTTGCATTAATCAATGCATCCAACAAGAAGGCAAAACTGTTGACAGATATTATGCCAGACTGTTAGAATGTTTTAATAACCATTGCGGAATGCAGGTTCCTGAAGATCAGACACAAGATTCCCCATATGAGCAGCAGTTAAAGAATGCATTTTTGAAAGGTAGCATTGCACCCATAAGCAGTTTTATTACAAAGCACATGGTAGATCATCGTACAAGCCGTTTACAGTCATTACTTGAATATGCTAGGCATGCCAAAAGGCATTTTAATAGCAAAAAGAAAAAGAAAGCCCAAGTATTTTCTGTAGAAGATGGAGCAGAAGTTTATGTAGTACAGTCTGGGAAAAAGGGCAAGAGAAATGCCCAGGGAAACAAACAATCTGATCAGCGATCAGAGGACTTTGAAGGGTGAAAGAAAAGGGGTGAATGTTTTAAATGCGATAAAAAGGGACACTTGGCAAGGGATTGCAAGAAAAACAAGAAAGTAACCATGGAAGACAAGGAGGGTGAAGACTGACTATATGATAGTCAGGAATCACTAGAAGGGGATAGCAGAGATATGACAAATAAGAATGTGGTAGAGGGAGTAGAGAATGTGACAGAAGGAATGGAGGAAGTGCAGGAAGTTATGGATAGTGAAGAAAATTAAATATTGGATTTAGCTTTATTGAGCTTAGAGCTCTATTTAGCAGACACGAAACCAGAAGTTACACTCCTGGTAGAAGGGAGGGAAGTCAGATTCTTGTGTGACTCAGGAGCATCACGGTCCCTGATACATCCCTCCAAACTGCCAGAGAATTCAGAGTCACCTGATTACATACTAGTGAAAGCAGCTAATGGACAGCTGTATCGGGAGACCCTCTCCCATAATATTGCAATAACTGATCCTGTTTCAGGATTGATGCAGAAAAGCAAAATTGTTGTTTCTGCAAAATGCCCAGTAATTCTCTTGGGCAGAGGCCTTATACAGCTATTTAGTATAGCAGTAGTTCCGACTATGCAGGGTATGGAAGCACAGCGACAAATTGATACCTTTGCAGTGCAATCGGAGGGTAAAATGTTTTATTGGTACAGCCAGGACTTGGTTACGACTGGTCCAGGGGCAGTAACCGAAGAGTTGATGAACATAGCCATCAGCAAGTTCCCCTCCCTTGACCTTGATAAACAGCATTTGTTGCACTGTACTCTGTATTATTGTAACACACCAGGACCTGATAAGGAATATGAGCAAGAATTGTTTAGAAATCGTGCAAACAGATTGATATTATGTAATCTGTACTGGGACATGGAAGGGAACAGTGTAGCCAGCTGTTCATTGCCCCAGGAGTTCTTTGCACTCTATTAATCTAATCGATTACCACACATTAGCTTAACTAAGGACAAGAATGTAAAATGGGTAGACATAGGAAAAAAGGTCACAAGATGGGAGAAGCAGACACAGTTAAAACTGTCAGAACAAGGAATACAAAGGCAAAAGTTAAATTGGATAACTCAGACCCACCCAGCTGTACACTTGCAGTCTAGCAAGGACAGCTGATTAGCACTCCTATTGAAGGAGGAAGAGAATGCCTTACAGAATATACCAGGAACCCTTTGGTCAACAAAAAAGTCAGATGTAGGACTTATTCGTACAGTGGGACCAGTTACTATTACGCCAAAGTCAGCATTTAGACCACAAAAAAGACAGTATCCCTTAAGAAAAGATGCAGAGGTAGGAATCAAACCTATTATAGCAGCTTTACTTAAGGAAGGGGTGCTGGTGGAATCTCCTGTTTCACCATGTAACACGCCCTTATTTCCTGTTAAGAAAGCAAATGGAGAATGGCGTATGATCCAAGATTTACAAGCTGTAAATAACACAGTGTTAAATAAATTTGTTAGAGTCAGACTGTAAAAATCATTGAGTTATTCAAACACAATGTCAATTAATAACAAACAGTAATGCAGGAAAGCTTGGATATCTTAAAGCTCTAATGTACATTAGGAGGCAAAAAACCATACACAAAGTTTGTATAGAATTTTGACTGCTTTATTGACCAAAACACATTGGTTATATACATTTCATTATCAGTTTTGCCCACCTTACTGGTGTGGTCAGTGACAGGGTCTTTACATCATAGTAATTCATAAAAAGTGCTGAGTTTGTGTTTTTCAAAAAGTCCTTTTCCCATGAGAATGTTGCAGCCTTGCAAGCAGCTGGTCAGTCACGATGACCTCCTGAGGATGTAGCCAATTCAAGGTTCTCTGATTAGTTCAAATACAATAGATGTATGTCTTCCTTAAAGCCTCCCTTTGTTTCTCTTGTCTCAGCTGCACTATCAGAGATAGTGCGCACACTACTTCCTGGTGGAGGCAGGAAAGAGGACATACATGCGAACAGATTTATTATTTTCTAACTTTGCAAAATAATCTTTACTTGAAAGACATGAGCCAGACTGCATCTGCAAGCTGCCAAGGTCAAATCTCTGATTACACTGCAGCTTGTGCTTCAAGCAATAATATGCAGGTTTATTTCTACTGTTATTCTAGTAAGACAGAATTAAATGCATTACCTAACCTTTATGGATTTAAGTACATTTATTCCTAACTAAAGCACACATTTCTCTATATATTTGATCACACAATTCATATATGTTTGAATGATTAAATGCACATCTTCCTGAGCAGCACACATTGTAAATATATTTTTCTAGGCAGCATGTATGTAAATATATTTTCTAAGCAGCATGTAGATTTTTCTAACATTCTCCCTCCTTTTAATGCATTTTATTCTGTTTAAAACATAAACAATATTATTTCATTCCTCAGCCTTTCCCTTTCAAGGGCTTTCAGCTAAGTAAGTCATTGGTTTTATATTTCAGAAAAAGCATCATTTGAAATTAATCTTTTAATTTCAACACTTTGGTAAAGAGTTTCAGTAGCAGATATATCAACAAATTTTTGATTAATCTTTTCATGCAGGGAATTTCACAGTAAACACATGTTCCTATTAGGAGTATACCCACACAAATAGCAATTAAATGTTTAATAGGATGGAACCCCACCCCCCCAAACAGATTCTGGAAAAAGTTCGTCAGTGGGTTTGGGCCTGGTTTAGTCATTGCTGATACTTGCTGAATTACCTCTAGGTGGTCATTGATTTCATGTTGGTTGTCTGGAATGTACGCACAGCATTCTTCTTCGTGTACCACCTCTTGCCGCTAGGGTGAAGTAAAGAGCCATTCGATTTTGTAGCACAACAGTTTTTATTGCATTCAGTTCATTAGTCACCAATTCTAGGGTGGAAAAAGTTGCATTGCTTATGACTTTTTGACAGCTTCCTCAGCTCCCAGATCGATTTGACTGCTCCATAGGCTGGTGGCATTCCTGCCCTGGATATAACACTGTTGCCCAAGTTCATATGAGTCAATTTACTTTTGTCTTTCACTGAATTATGGCCTTTTCAACCAGCTTCGATTTTACCAACTGGATTCACAGATTTTTTTTTTTTTCTCACTGGACCTTCAGATTCTCGAGCTGTTTTCCTTCGTTCGTATTTTACCCAAAGGTAATTCTGCAGTATGTCTTATTGCTGAAACCAGATAACCCAAAAAACAACTGCGGACCAATTCTCAGGTAACCATTTATATGCCTTTTTCCCACAAATAAAATCATTACTTTGGTACTGATACGTGTTATCCCTGCATGAAACATTTTCCTATTTCTAATAGACAATTGCTTAGTTAAGACTAGATTGTCACATACTGCATTTAATGTAGTTTTCATTGAACTCAGATATGAATCATGGTTTGTATTACAAACAGTACCCCCACTTTTGACTTTAATGTAACATTTATAAGACATTGTTATATTACCATTACTCCAGCCCACCTGGAGGGTATTACTCTCATACAATTTCTTTTTGTGTGAACAGGTAAAAATAAAGCAATTTTGTCCTGTGATCTCACAGTGCCTGTGTCAAATAACAGGTTTTCCCAAGTTTCATTTATTCCCAAGGGACAGCAGACATTAAAAGTCCTCCATATGCTGTGGGTATTGCAGTACAGACCCAGCAATTTGAAACGTTCATAGTCTCTACATAAACTCGTTTCATAGCCAGGTATGTGTTAAAGTTTGGGTGCCAGTCTGTAGCCAGTCCTTCATTACGTTTTATTAATTTTACTTCTGTAGTTATATGCAAGAAAAACCATAACAACAAAAAGGTTACTACAAACATAGTTATTAAGTGTATGATCAGTAGGCCAGTGAACCAATGTCTCTGGGGTTGTTTCACATTTTTATTTATTCTGCCTCTGGCCATCCTGTTCCTGTGGTATGTCCAAACTGAATTTCTTAACAGGTTTGCAGTGGGTTAAATGAACCCAAGATGATCTCTCAGCAATTTTTACTGCAGTGGGTGTTGCCAACAGTGCCTGGTACGGACCTTCCCACCTTGGACTCGCCCAGTTCTTTCTCTTTATGACTTTCAGCCAAATCCAGGACCCGGGTCAGCACGGCTTCTGGTTTTGTTTCTTGTTTATCTGAAAAGAGTTCAACTGCAAAACAGTCTTATTTATAACAGTTTCTTTATTTAATTAGCTAGTGAACTGTCAGCCTCCAGCCCTGCAGGCATGAGAGCTTTTTACTGAGGCACATAATATGCCTTTCCAAATACTACTTTAAAGGGGATCAAACCCTTTACATTTGTTACTGTTTTCATGCTCAGCAATGCTAGAGGTAAACAGCAAATCCAATTCTTTTGAGTCTTACTCATCAACTTTCTTAACTTGTTTTTTTTTTTTTTTTTAAATCCCATTGTACCTCTCCACCAGTCCTGCTGACTGTGGGTGGTAAGCACAGTGATTCCTTAAGGAAAAGCTTCTACCCATTTTGAAAACATATCTATGATCACTAAACAGTATTTTTCCTTCACATTTATTTAACTCTATGAAGTCCATACGAATAGTATGGAATGGATATGGTGGTGTAGGAAACTCCCTTGCTTGTTTTTAAATGCTCCTTGTGCATGGTGCTTGTTACAAGTATGACAAGCTGCACAAAATTTTATTGTATAATTTATGTATCCATATGTTTGGAATATTTTATTTACTAACTGTACCATCCCCCCTGTTGAGACATGGCTCTGCCCATGGCTCAACAAAGCTGCATTTCTAAATAAATTAGACGGTAATATTGTTTTTTTCCCTTTGGAAATGTACAGTCCATTTTTAAAAATTGCACCTTGTTTTACCCAGTTTTGTTTTTCTGCTGTTGTAGTAAGCATTTGCATTGTTTTTAACATGTCTAAATCTAAAATCTCAAAGGGCTGTAATTTTTCATAAAAAAAAAAATAAAGTTCCTGAGTCTGAGGCTGCTTGCTTTGCAGCTGCATCAGCTCGTGCATTACCTTTTGAAATCTTATCCTGTTGTTTTGTATGAGCTACACATTTACAAATAGCTACTTTGGTAGGCAACTGAATAGATTCTAATAGCTCCAAAATAAATTACATGATTAATAGGTCTTTCACTGGATGTAATCATCCCTCTATTTTCTTTATTATTGTGCAAACACATGCACTGTAGAAAAAGCATACTGATTATCAGTATATATGTTTACTTTTTTTTGCCTTTTACTAAAATACATGCTTCTGTCAAAATTACCAGTTCTGCTGCTTGAGCATACAAGTTGTGTGGCAAAGTTTGTGCTTCTAAATTTTTAGTGTCTGTAACTACTGCATACCCCACCAGATTTTTCCCTGTAGGACCCCTTCTGCATGAGTCATTCACGTAATATGTCACCTCAGCATTATCCAAGGGCATATTTGTAAGATCTTATCTAGGTAAAGCTAACTGTTTATATGAGGTTGACTCAGCAGTATGGTCATACATGAAAGATGTCTAGCAGGAGAAAGGTATGCAACTTTTCTTGTGGCAGAATTATTGCAACTGCATGAGGCATTCTCAATGTGAGAGGGTGGAATAACACCATTGAGGCTGAAGCCTGTACTGCCATTGCTGCTGCAACTACTGCTTGTACACAGTGAGGCAAAGATTGCACCACTGGGTCTAACTGTAATGAATAGTAAGCTATGGGGCATTGCTTATCCCCATGTTGTTGCTTTAATACTGATGTCATGTACCATTGCTTACAATCTATGGTCTAAAAAAAAACGTTTGTGATAACTTGAAGTCTTAAAACTAATGAAGAAGCTATTAACTGCTTCAACCTGCAGAAAGCCATTTCTGCTTTTGTTTTCATTGTAAAATAATTTGGTACCCAGTTCCAACAAAAATTAGTTGTACCTAGGAAAGACATTATTTCTTTTTAGTTGTTGGTTTGGGTGCTTGCAAAATTGCTGTTTTTTTTCTTTTTTCTTTTCCCACTATTTAGTATTTTACCTTTACTGAATATCACATATTCCAGGTATCTAACCTGTGTTTTTTCCCAAAGTTTGTAACTTACTCTTGTTTACTTTGTGTCCTTGTATTACTAAAAATTTTAACAATGCTACTGTATTCACCCTGCACTGCTGCTGGGTGCTGCTAGCAAGATGTCATTTACATAAAGTAAAATTTGACTACCTTCTGGTGGGGTAGACCCTGCCAGATTGCTAGCCATTTTTGTGCAAATATTATTGGGCTCTCACAATATCCCTGTGGTAGTCGTGTATATGTATACCTTTTACCCTGAAATGTAAATGCAAACCAATATTGACTATCAGGATGTATAGGTATTGAAAAGAAAGCATTGCTTATATCTACCACAGTAAAATACTTTTGTTGTGGCTTTAAATAATTTAACAAGGTATGTGGGTCTGGCACCGTAGGTGCTTTAGGTATTACTGCATTATTCACAGCTTATAAATCTTGTACCATCTGCCATTCCCCGTTTGCCTTTTTTTTAACAGGAAATAGGTGTATCACATGGTGAATCAGGAGATTCTACCAGTACTCCTTTTGAGTAATGCTGCTTATTATAGGCTTAATTTCTACTTTTGCATTCTTTCCCAAAATGTATTGTTTTTTTTCTGTGGTCTAAAAGCTGACTTTGGGGTAATTGTAACTGGTCCTGCTGCTTGAATAAGCCCTACATTTGACTTGCCTGTTGACCACAGAGTTGTTGGAATTTTACACAAGGCCTTTTCTTTTTCTTTTAATAAAAATGCTAATCAGCTGTCCTTACTAGATTGCAAGTGTACAGCTGTATGTGTCTGTGTCAACCAATTCAGTTTTGTTTTCATATCCCTTGTCCTGACATTTTTAAATCAGTCTGTTTTCCCATTTTGTTACCTTTTTTCTCTAAGTCTGCCCATATAAAACCTTTGTTTTTGTCAAGCTGACATGTGGCAGTCTATTGGACTTATACAATCTCATGAACTCCTGAGGTAATGAACAGCTTACTACACTGTTTCCCTCAGTATCCCAGCATAAAGTTTGTAATATTAATTTGTCAGCAGGATTTTTACTTATATTTTTTATTAGGTCCTGGTGTGCTACAGTAGTATGGAGTACAATGTAACAAGTGCTGCTGATCAGTGTCAAGGAGGGTACCTTACTGATGGCTACGTTTATCAGTTCTTTGGTTACTGCCCCTGGACCAATCATAACTAGGTCCTGGCTGTACCAATAATAGGCTTCACCCTCTGATCACACCACAAGAGCATTCATTTGTCTTTGTGCTTCCATACCCTGCATGGTAGGAACTACTGCTATGCCAAATATCTGCACAAGGTCTTTTCCCAGTAAGTTTACTGGATATTTTGCAGAAACTACAATTTTACTTTTCTGAGTCATACCTGAAACAGGGTCAGTTATTGCTATATTATGGGAAAGTGGTTCCCTGTATAGCTGTCTATTTGCTGCTTTTACTAATATATAATTAGGTGATTTAGAATGTTTTGGTAACTTGGAGGGTGTATCAAAGTCCGTGGCGCTCCTGAGTCACACAGGAATTTGACCTTTCTTCCCTCCACCAGAAGTGTTACTTCTGGTTTTGTATTTGCTAGGTAGAGCTCCAGGCTCAACAATGCTAAATCTAAAATTTTATTTTCATTTTTATTCTTTACATCTGTTTGTACTTCCTCTATTCCCTCTACTACATTCACATTTTCTTTTTGTTTATTAACCTTTCCTGATGATTTTTGGTTATTATCACTATTATATAGTCAGTCCACATCTCCTTTATCTTCTGTTATTGCTTTCTTATTTTGTTTATAGTCCCTAGCTAGATGCCCTTTTTACCTGACTGTAATACAAATACTTTAGCTCCGTCTTCAACAGTGAAGACTTGTGCCCTTTTTCTTTTTACTATTAAAGTGTCTTTCAGTACGTCTAGCATACTCAAGTAAGGCTTGCAGCCTGCTTGTTCAGTGATTTATCATATGCCTTGTAATAAAACTACTAACAGAGGCAATGCAACCTTTTAAAAATGTATATATATATATATATTTTTTTAATTGTTATTTTAAGCATTTTAATAATCTAGCATAATATCCATCTACTGTCTCATTTCCCTGCTGTATGCATTAATTAATGCAAGTCCAGTCTGCTCTAAGTTTTCATTTTTCAGAGATTCTGTCTGTTAGACCTTTTACTCTGTTGTCTAAAAATGTTTCAGAATTTTTTAAGCTTCTGGTTTCTTTTGCCTGACGCCCTGCATCAGATTAAAACTTGTTTAAGGAGTTTAACTAGTGAAAGTTTATCTAGTTTACTATCAAATTTATAGTTGTTAACACATTTTGCAAAATATCTCACATTATCTGCTCTCTGTAATTGCATATATTTTGCATCTTCTATAGGCGGGTCACGTGACCCTTTAGTGCATTCGTTTCCCATGTCTCTGAAAGAAAAAAGAAGAGAGAGAGAGAGAGAGAGAGAGAGAGAGAGAGAAAAAACAACAACAGAACTGTTACGTAACCCTTTCTCTTGTACCACGTGGTATCTCTATTCCCCGTATTCACAGTAGTGTCTAGAATGACTGTTTACTTTGTTTTGCTTTATTTCCTGATCTATGACTCAAGATACAATACTGACTACCTCTCTCCTGCTATCACAAACCTTAGCAATAGCACAGTGTAACCTGGTCCCTGATCTAAAACAAAACAAAGAGAGGAATTCTGCTTACCCGAGCCTCCTGCTTATGTTTGATAGGCTTTTAGGACCCAGTTTTCCGCTTTTCGGCCACAGATCAGATAAGTGGACAGCCTCTTTAGGCACGACAATTCAGTCGGAGGTCTTTCCTTCTTCTGCGCAGACTTCAATACCACCTATATATTCTGACCTGTAGCTTACCAAGGGAATTCCGGTCCGAAGGACCAAGATGTTAAATAAATTTGTTAGAGTCAGACTGTAAAAATCATTGAGTTATTCAAACACAATGTCAATTAATAACAAACAGTAATGCAGGAAAGCTTGGATATCTTAAAGCTCTAATGTACATTAGGAGGCAAAAAACCATACACAAAGTTTGTATAGAATTTTGACTGCTTTATTGACCAAAACACATTGGTTATATACATTTCATTATCAGTTTTGCCCACCTTACTGGTGTGGTCAGTGACAGGGTCTTTACATCATAGTAATTCATAAAAAGTGCTGAGTTTGTGTTTTTCAAAAAGTCCTTTTCCCATGAGAATGTTGCAGCCTTGCAAGCAGCTGGTCAGTCACGATGACCTCCTGAGGATGTAGCCAATTCAAGGTTCTCTGATTAGTTCAAATACAATAGATGTATGTCTTCCTTAAAGCCTCCCTTTGTTTCTCTTGTCCCCAGCTGCGCACTATCAGAGATAGTGCGCACAAGGCTACTTCCCTTGTGGAGGCAGGGAAGAGGACATACATGCGAACAGATTTATTATTTTCTAACTTTGCAAAATAATCTTTACTTGAAAGACATGAGCCAGACTGCATCTGCAAGCTGCCAAGGTCAAATCTCTGATTACACTGCAGCTTGTGCTTCAAGCAATAATATGCAGGTTTATTTCTACTGTTATTCTAGTAAGACAGAATTAAATGCATTACCTAACCTTTATGGATTTAAGTACATTTATTCCTAACTAAAGCACACATTTCTCTATATATTTGATCACACAATTCATATATGTTTGAATGATTAAATGCACATCTTCCTGAGCAGCACACATTGTAAATATATTTTTCTAGGCAGCATGTATGTAAATATATTTTCTAAGCAGCATGTAGATTTTTCTAACACACAGTAATACCAAGGGCACCTATGGTGCCAGACCCACACACCCTGTTAAATGATTTAAAACCTCAACAGAAATATTTTTCTGTGGTAGATATCAGCAATGCGTTCTTCTCGATACCGATACACCCTGACAGCCAGTATTGGTTTGCATTCACATTTCAGGGGAAAAGGTGTACATATACATGACTACCACAGGGATATTGTAAAAGTCCAACAATATTCTCACAAGAAATGGCAAGCAACTTGGCAGGATTTACCCCACCGAGATGTAGTCAAATTTTACTTTATGTTGATGATATCCTGCTGGCGGCCCCCACCCAGCAAGATTGTAAAGAAGATACCATAGCGCTATTACAATTTTTAGACACTAAAGGACATAAAGTAAACAAAAATAAACTGCAGCTTTGGAAAAAACAAGTTAAATACCTAGGATATGTAATATCCAAGGAGGGTAGGACATTAGATGAGGACAGAAAAATAGCGATTTTACAAGCACCAAAACCCACTACCAAGAAGAAAATGATGTCCTTCCTGGGTACGACTAATTTTTGTTGGAGCTGGATTCTAAACTATGCCTTGGAATCTGCACCGCTGACTAACCTAATTTATAAAAAGCCTATGGCGCACAGGATTTGTTACAATGGACACCAGAAGCAGAATCTGCTTTCTGCAAACTGAAACAGTTAATAGCGTCCTCATTAGTTTTGGGATTACCAAACTATCATAAATGTTTTTTCTAAACTGTAGATTGTAGGCAAGGTTATATGACATCAGTGTTAACACAGCAGCATGGGGACAAGCAACGCCCTATTGCTTATTATTCATCACAACTAGACCCAGTGGCATGGTCTTTACCTCACTGTGTACAAGCAGTAGTTGCAACTGCAATGGCAGTACAGGCTTCGGCCTCAGTAGTTTTGTTCCACTCTCTCACATTGAGAGTGCCTCATGCAGTCGCGATAATTTTACTGCAAGAGAAGGTAGCATATCTTTCCCCTGCTGGGCATCTTTCCTGTATGACTATATTGTTGAGCCAACCTGATATGACAATTGAACGATGTACAACTTTGAACCCTTCTACTTTGCTCACAACCCCTGCAGATGGCACACCACACAGCTGCCTGCAGGTGATTGAGCAAAAGACACTGCATAGAAAAGATCTCATGGATGTCCCCTTGGATGATGCCAAGGTGACATACTACGTGGATGGCTCGTGCAAAAGGGGTCCTGCAGGACAGAACCTAGTAAAATATGCAGTAGTTTCTGATACTGACATTATAAAAGTGAAATCTTTACCACACAATTTATCTGCACAGGCAGCAAAATTGATTGTCTTGACACGGGCGTGTACCTTAGCAAAGGGTAAATGTGTAAACATTTTTACTGACAGTCAGTATGCTTTTTCTTCTGTACATGTCTTTGCACAACAGTGGAAAAATCAAGGAATGATAACATCTACTGGCAAAACAATCAATCATGCAGAGTTTATTTTAGATCTCTTAGAATCTATTCAGTTACCTCAGAAAGTAGCTATTTGTAAATGCGCGCAGCTCATACCAAGCAACAGGATAGGATTTCAAAAGGTAATGTTAGAGCTGATACAGCTGCAAAGCAGGCAGCTTCAGAAGTATTTCTTTGGAATGAGGAATTACAACCCTCTGAGATTTTAAATGTAAAAATGTTAAAGACAATGCAGACACTTACTATGCAAGCTGAAAAACAAAGATGGGTAAAACAAGGAGAAATTCTCAAAAAGGGGCTGTACATCTCTAAAGAAGGGAAACCGATATTGCCATCTAATTTGTTTAGATATGCAGCTTTGTTGAGCCATGGGCAGTGCTCAGGGGGGAAGGTACAGCTGGTGAACCAAGTGTTCGCGAGATACAGATTCTTAAACTACTCTAAAAAATTTTGTTAGATGTGCCACGTTTGTAATAAACATCATGCACAAGGGGCGTTAAAGCCCAAGCAAGGGAGTTTCCCTACACCACCGTATCTGTTTCATACTATCTGTATGGATTTCATAGAATTGAATAAATGTGAAAATAAGAAGTATTGTCTTGTCATTGTAGATATGTTTTCCAGATGGGTGTAAGCCTTTCCAACTAAAAATCCAGATGCGGCAACCATGGCAAAAATTCTCGTTAAAGAAATCATTCCTAGATTTGGCATTCCGGAAAGGATCTACAGTGACAACGGCACACACTTCGTAAACCAGACCATACAACAGTTAAGTAAACATTTTGGTATTTCTTTAAAAAATCATTGTGCATACCACCCACAATCTGCAGGGCTAGTAGAGAGGCATAATGGGATTTTAAAGAGTAAGTTAAGGAAGTTAATAGTGGAAACACAGAGGAATTGGGTGTACTGTCTGCCCCTGGCACTGTTGAGCATGAGAACTGTTCTGAATGCAAAAGGACTGACTCCTTTTGAAAAACTATTTGGAAGGGCTTATTATATACCTCAGTGGAAACCTCTCATGCCCGCAGACAAGGAGGCCGACTGTACACTAGCTGAGTACATGAGAAACTTGTTAAATTCTAAACATCTGTTGCAGTCAAATTCTGTGTCAGATAAAAAACAAACCAGACCGTCAGAAGTGGCAGTGGTCCCAGGTACCTGGATCTGGGTGAAGACAATAAAGAAAAAGATTTGGGCATCACCAAAGTGGGAAGGTCCATATCAAGTGCTTCTGTCGACACCCACTGCAGTCAAGATAGCAGAGCGTGCCTCCTGGATCCACCTAACGCACTGCAAACTAGTTAAGAACTTTGAACTGGACAAAAATCTTGTCACATGCCAAGAGTAAAAATGATGGAGTGCAGAACAACCATTTCCTCAGAAGTATTGCATAATCATCCTGCTAACTGTACTAGGGACAATAATCTTTCTGCTGTGGCCTTTCCTTTTCCCAGCCACACAAACTGAATGAATAAACGTTAAGCGTTACTCATAGACTGGCATCCAAACTTTAACACTTACTAGGCAATTAAATATGTGTATGCTGAGACTTTCAATGTTTCGAATTGCTGGATTTGTACAGCTTTACCGACAGCATACGGGGGGTTATTAATGACTACGGTCCCCCTAGGGGTTAATGAGACCTGGAAAAACTTGATTTATGATACCTCAACCATTACATCACAAGATAAAATAGCATTGCACTTGTCTGTTCCACAAAAGGGAACTGTGTGTTTTTATAAAAATGATACTGTTCAGGTGGGTTGGAGCAATTGCAATGTGACTGTTCCTTATAAATGTTACACTAAAGGTAACAATGCAGATTTTTATTGTAATACAAACTGTGATTCATTTCTTGGATTGATGCACAAAACAATTGATGAAGTAAAACATAATTCTGTTCTTTATAAACAACTGTCTATAATTGATAGAAAAATGTTTCATGCAGGGCAAGTGTATGTTCATAGCAAAGTTACTACTAAAGTAGAGGACTATTATTTTGTGTGTGGCAGAAAGGCATACAAATGGTTACCTGTGAATTGGTCCGGCAGTTGTCTTTTGGGTTACCTGGTTTCTGCCATACGACACACTGCAGTTTTGCCTCGAGGAAAAATTTGAAATGTCCGAGAGGTCGTCAAGAAACCTGTAAATCCAGTGGGACAAATCAATGTGTGTTGGAAAAACCATCATTCTATAGGCAATGGACTGACACATATGGACTTGAGTGATAGTGTTATATTGTGGGCAGGCATATTACCAGCATATGGAGCAGTGAAATCGATCTGGGAGCTGAGAAACTGTC